>NC_135786.1:191767500-192080000 GCF_051106095.1 Pogona vitticeps
TTTATTTATTTATTTAATATCCCGCCTATCTGGTCGGTTAAGACCACTCTTCACAATATGGGTGGTTGTGCATTGTTCTAGACCACTGGTTCTTAACCTTGGGTTACTCAGGTGTTTTTGAACTGCAACTCCCAGAAACCCCAGCCAGCATAGCTGGTGGTGAAGGCTTCTGGGAGTCGCAGTCCAAAACACCTGAGTAACCCAAGGTTAAGAACCACTGTTCTAGACCACAGAATATTTTCAGAACACAGGAGGATTTTTTAATGTCTTGTTTTGCAAAGATACAATAAATACTGAAGTATGTGAAACACTTGGCCTCCTTTAAAATCCTCTTAAGCTTTCTAAACATCTTGAATTTTTCATTTTTGTTTTCTTGACCCCATTTAATGTAGTCATGAAAGGCAATAAAATTAATACTATGGTTTCCATGGGAAATGCACTTCACTTGTAGTTTCTGTATATAAGTCCATTAGCAGTCTTCATCAAAGGATGAAGAAATAAATGGATGACAAGAGAGACTAAAGTCACTCAGGCAACCTTAGAGCTTATTTATCATCCATCTGCTTTCCACAACGTATTCCTTGTCTGCTTTGAAGATTGTTCATTATCTCGGGAAGTCCTTTAGTTTCTTAATTGCACTTAGTTTGCCATTTTGTGTGTGTGTACAAAAGATAAACATGGATATGGGAAACATGGTACTGTAAATCTAGACATACTATGTTGGCTTCAGCCTTAG
The DNA here is from genome assembly GCF_051106095.1 of Pogona vitticeps. Classification (NCBI taxonomy): domain Eukaryota; kingdom Metazoa; phylum Chordata; class Lepidosauria; order Squamata; family Agamidae; genus Pogona; species Pogona vitticeps. The sequence continues at coordinate 191,768,237 of NC_135786.1, forward strand.
AGCAGGCCCCTTTAAACCACTGTGGCTTAGCTTAGTCACAGTTCTCCTACTTATTTACATGAACCTATTCTAAGCCTAGGCAAATGTGGATCCCAGCCATTCCATATATATGTGAATATTCTGAATTTCAGGAGAGTGTTTGCATCCAAGCAACTTTCATTACATTGGTGAGCTGAACATAACGTCAGACTGATTTCCATTTTTTGTTCCCTTAAAAGTCTTTTTTTCCCTCCACCCGTTATAATTTCAGCTAAGAGTGACAATTTTATACTATTTTCTGTCATTGATATGTGTTGTTGACTAAACCGTTGAATTCCCAGTGTAAGGTTTAGAATGTTTCCTTCCTTCCTTCCTTCCTTCCTTCCTTCCTTCCTTCCTTCCTTCCTTCCTTCCTTCCTTCCTTACATTCTAATACAACTAAAGAAAAGAAGAAAAAACATTCTGCTACATAGTTAAATCCAGGTTCATTGGTATTAGAAATGTATTTGAGTTCGATATGCTGCTTAGCTATAAGGAAAGCATCCCGACTCTAACTAGGTGGGCGGAAGTGGAAAAACAAGTTTTTGTCAGTCTTTTGTATTGCAGCAGCTGGATTCATTGTTGCCATAGCAACACACCACATGATAAGGTATATTAGATTGCTCTGTGCTGAGCACAAGAGGGAGAATGAGCACTAAAGTTAAAGGTTACTTTGGAGTTCCTTGTGTAGAAATGTTCATGGTCAAATGGTTCTTGGCCCTACATACATTGTTCTCACAGAGGAGAATTAAAGTCATGTTGCAGTTTTAAATAGCCTGAGGTAAGCTAAACACTGATTAGTTTTTTTAAAATAACCCTTCCTTGTTCCTAGTGAAAAAACAGTGTTTCTTTACTATTTTCTGCCTGCAGTCTTTATGAATGTATTCATTGATATAACAAAGTTTGTAAGCGCGACGCAATATAAAGTAATGCTGTTCAAGTTTTAAGTAACGGAAGTCCTCCATTCTGAGACTCAACAAACAATTTTTTTGTCATCGTAGACCTCTGTGATGTCTTCCAGGTTATTTGTGTTCTTTGACATTCTAACTCTCTTCACACACTGCCATATTACTCTCTCAAATGGAGGCTTTACTTGTTGCTATTGGAGGAATTTATCTAAAAATTTGCCTGTAGCTTTGGAAATAAGGGTTTGCTTGTTTATTTAGTGCAAAGGATTTCCTATAGTTTCTACACACATTGCAGTGGTACTTCCCTCTGATGTTCATTACAGGCATAGGGTTATCCGTTAGTGGTGTGCTCTAAATCTAGAACTGCCAGAATTCTCCAGATGATATGCTGTTTTAAACGTCATAGTCCCAGGATGGGACAGCCTCTTTCAAGAGCCAGCCAGACATTAACCAAATTGGCATATGCCAGTCACCTCTAAATGTTTGCTCTTTTTGATGTAATCGATTCCACCTTCCATGATTGGACTTTGAGTATGCGTCTTCATTTTTACAAGAAAGGAGATAAAAGCTTTCTCTGAAACTGTCAGCCAATTAATCTTTTGAACTTAGTAGCCAAATTTTATACAAAGCATTTACTGCATTAGACAGCTAAAAAATGAAGAATGCTAGCTGCAGTTATTGAGAAGCAGGCTAGCTTTAGGTCCATATAATTACTTTGTGCTAATCCACGTTATTTATAAATGTGCCACATGACAGAAAGATTGGTTGGATTTCTGAAAAACTTTTTTTCAACACTGTAATTACTTGCTGTCAAATCAATTCTGACAAATCAGTTCTGAATAATACCCTTTCCATGATTTTCTAGCTATAAAAATACTCAGAAGTGGTTTACCACGCCATTTTTCTGCAGGTGCCTAGGAATGGTGCAACATGCCCAAGGCTACAAAGGCTGGATCTTCTTCTGGGAGACAAAGTTGGAAATCAAACTGCCAACTTCTGATACATAACCCTATTCAGCCAAATTGCATTGTATGCTAGTGCTTATATTTCAGCAAAAATGAACAAAGTGTGTTGTTTAGTTTTATTAATTAAAGTATCAAAATCTGCATCTGCCTCTTTTGGCCCCTCAGTACCAAATAAACAAGGCTGTGTTTTATGAGTTTTCGTATTTATAAACTTTTAGTTAATAATACCTGAAGCGACGGAAAACAAGGTTCTTCAGTGTGGTCTTCTGTGAATGCACACAATAAAGGGTTAAGTCAGTGCCTGCGCTGGTCTCCTCGGAACATTCTCAAGCTCTGTAAAAGAAACATCGTTAGTACTGTCTATACTGCGCATGCTCCGCCCGCCCAATCCTCAGTTCCATTTATCCGCCACAGATACCTGAGTATGGCGCTGACTTAACCCTTTATTGTGTGAATTCACAGCATGACCACTTGAAGAACCATGGTTACAGGTAAGTAACCTGTCTTTTTCCTTCACCTTTTAAAAACAATTTTTGAAATCCTCTGGGTTGCTGTATGCAAGTGGCATGGTTCATCAGCCATATACCCAAGAGGGACTTCATAGGTCATTTTATCCTTTAGGTTCCATTTCTATGCAGAATTATTTGACTATTGTCCATGAAAAATCTTTAGCAAGCATTTCTGGTTGTAAATCAGAAATACCTAAATGTCATGCTGATGTGTATACATACAAGAGCAATAAACCATTTTTCACCTGGTGAATTGAAAGTGAAAGAAGTGTCACAGAATGTAAAATTTAGAGAAATCCACCTGCCTCCCAGCTTAACAATTCATGAACTGAAGCTCCCTTTGAAAAGTCTTTGTGGAATAAGAGTTCAGAGGTGTTGCTAGTCTACAGATCTTGAGTCACTTGAGAATAACATTTTGTGTACTATACTCAGTACTCCTGGGTCCATGCCTTGAGCATTTCTGAGTTTTTAATCATTACATCCACTGATTACTTACAGCTAAATATAGATTTCTAAAAATATGTGTACTAGAACAATGTGTAGTGATTTGGAGTTGCACAATGTGTTTGGCTGCAATGGGTTAGGCACTTGGTCCCCAAAACCTGAATGCAGAAGGTGAATAAATGGTGCTGATGTTTACTCCAAAGGGCACAATTCTTTCTTGGTATTCCGAGTTTAAGTACCAGCACAGGTTGGATTTTTTTTTCTGACATTACTAACTACAGTGTGGGGCACTTGCATCATAGTCCTATCCATGTTTATTTGAAAGTAAATTTCAATGTCATTTATCTCTGGATAAGTGTGGACATGATTGTGCATAACCCTATGCGTAGATTTATGCTACTTTGATTTAATGCAATGTCTTCTGCAGCTCTAAAACAAAGGGAGCAGAATATACATTGTGATGTAAGAATCATGTTTGTTCTGCTGGAACAGTTGGACATTTGTCACTTGCTTTGCTTTATGGTCCTATTAATACTAATGCAGGGTGGGGTTGGGAGAAATTTCATCTTTTGTTAGGATAAGAACATGATGCCTGATATATTTTGAAAGGTACATTTTTTAATTTTCTAATAATAATGGGTGCTCTATTATCCTGTAAATAATAACCTCTTTAGGCTTGGTTCTGTTTATAGTGCATTCAAAATTAATTAAGATTAATGTGCTCTCTCATCTGGATTATTCCTGTATATATTTATGAAAGTCTGTAAAAGCAGAAACATGGTGTTTAGCAATTATTAGCTGCTCTCAATATTTTTGTCTTCATTGTTTGTTTTTGTCATAGCTCATGGCTTAAAACATCTAAACAGGGACAAAACCAAGCAGTACTGTCTCTTTTGCACTGGAAGAATACAAAGATGTAAAAAAGGTGTAATAAATTATAGTGTAAAATGCTTCTACCATTGCCTATTTTTCCAAAGTTAGGCAGATATTGAAAAATGTTAACCAAGCTGGTTTAAACAATTTAATCAGATCTACATTTCAAGTGCAGTGGGGTGTTGCATCTCTACGCTGTCCTATTTACTAACTTTGGCAAGCTTACTTAGAAAGCTTGAAAGAACCAAGTAGCTTTTTATGGATGAAAGAAGGTAACATCATATATTTGGAATACCAAACATGGTGCGCAGAAAATACTTCATGTAGCATTGTACATGAAGCATGGTCCACATAGGAGGGCTTTTGTGTAGAGCATCAGCCAGGCAGGAAGAGGAAATTTAGCAGTACAACAATAATAACAGCAGTCCATAGGACTGCTTTGTTGTTGCCCTAAAAGTAAGAACAAGAACAACGATAGTGGGGCAGCTGTTTAGGATCATCCCCAGGTGAGGAGTCCCATGTAATGTAAATACAGAAACTGGGGTAACTTGGATGGGAATGTTAAGATGCATTTCCTTGAAATGGCCCCCTTTCCTGTATTTATAATGCCTTTGCAAATATAACTGTCAAAACATGTGTTTGCTGAGATAACACCTGTTTCCCGCTTTTATGCTCTTCACACAGAAACTCCTCTACGTCATGAAGTTTTCCCCAGATCTATTCTGAGACATCAAACAACCAAAAATGAGCATCCATTATTCATATTGGGTTGAAAAAAAAATAAACCATGCCACAGAAAATTATTTTTGATGTAACTTCTTTTTTAAAAAGGCAATATGCAGTCAATTTGTGGGAACAAATTTATATTTTTACATGAGTGTGTTTGAAGCTTGATGTTGCCTGACAGCTACAGTCCCGTTTCCAGAAAATGGGCTACATTTTAGTGTTTTGAAAGTGATACTGGAAAAAAAAATTACAGTATGTCTCCTGAACTTTGATGAATGACCTTATGCTGGAAAGATAACTGGGATGTCTTCCTTCCTTTGCATTTCAAAAGGAAGACCAATTTAGGGAATGACTTAAAGCTTAAGATATTCAGTTCCTAAATTAGAAGAATTGCAACCACTTTGACAGGTGCTCAGAACTGCTTTCTGCTCTAACTTGGTTTTCAGTAACTACTTGCATGGTATTACTGGAAGAAAGAAATATCAGCAACAGCAGCAAAAGTAAAAAGTGTTTACTAACACTTTTATGTAGAGGGTTTAGTGGCTGTTCACATATTAACAGATTTAGTACACTGTCATAGGTATTTGTGTTGTACCTAATAATGTGCACAGTCTAGGACTAACCATTTTTCTACCACGTATGTCTGAAAAGCTCAGTGAGTTAGGTATATAGCTGCAGAGCCAGAATTGAGAAGTTGATTCCCTAGTTTGCTGTCCCAAGAGAAAAAACAGTCTGTGTGGCATTGGGCAAGCTGCACAGTTCCAGAGTAGCAATGGAATTATGAAGGAATGATAAACCATTTCTGAGTACTCTCTACCTAGAAAACTCTAGAGAGAGTCACCATAAATCATAATTGGCATCACATAAGTAGTAATATTGTTGCTATGCATATTCTCAGATATTGGAGCCAGTTGAAGCTTTTGTCTACATATGCATGCTCCGAAAAAGTACATAGTAACTCCAATTCTTGCAAAATACATTTCAGGTATGCAAACTTGTGATTTGTAAAGACCTGTCTACCAGTCACAAGGCTGTTTCATAGGTAAATAAGTTTTGTTCCATTGATGTTTATTACCTCCACTTAATGGTAAGAGAGCTTCAAATAAACTTCTTGCATGGTAACAATAATCAGATGAGGAGGAAGAGGAGTACAATTTACAGTTATATGCCGCCTTTCTTCCATTTTGCTTTAGTTGATCTATTTGGTGGTCCTTCTCCATTTTGTTTGTATAACAACCCTGTGCAACAGACCAAGCTGAGGCAGTGTGACTGGCCCAAGGATACTCTGTGAGTTTCGTGACTGAGTTGCGATTTGAACTCCAGTATCCCGAGATACTAATATTCAGAACACTAACCATTGTATAACATTGGCTTCTTGCTACATCTGCTGTATCTAACAGATAACATAGTAGTGTGAATTATTTTATAGCATAGATTTTTAGAATGTAAGGAACGTTGGATAGAACAAAATATGGGCAGATTCTGTCACCTGAAACTTAGGTGACATTGAAAGAACTCCAAAAACCCTAGTGAATGTCATGCTTTTCACCTGAAAAGATAGTAACAGTGAGTTACGGAAGTGCATAAATTGGATAGTCTGACAGAACCACACTAGGAGAAAGTGAAGCCAACTGACAAGAAGCAAAAGTCAATGAATCATTAATGAATAAGAACAGACAAAGACAGAGTGGGCCATTCAAATTTTAAAAAAAAGTTATTACCATGGTTCTGACTCTTCCACACCATGAAGTTTAGGGAACTGAAGTCTGTAAAATCTTATAAATGTAGGAAGCCTAATTTGAGTTTTAATCGTTTGGTATAAGAGATTCAAACTGTCTGTTCAAAATCCTTGGTGTGTTTACCCTACCCTATGTTGTTAAAATCAAAGCCTGGGTCACTGGTTCTTAACCTTGGGTTACTCAGGAGTTTTGGTGGACTGCAACTCCCAGACGGCTTCACCACCAACTGTGCTGGCTGGGGTTTCTGGGAGTTGCAGTTCAAAAACATCCGACTAACAAAGGTTAAGAACCACTGGCCTAGGTTATGCTTAATTTGAACTAATGACAGATCACTATGCTATATTTAATAAATCTGATGTCATCAGATTTCATAAATTTTAGTGGTTCTGTATAGCACTTGGATGAAATTGCTCCAGGGAATCCCAGGGATCTCCAGGTGAGGCTAGGAAGAAATTCTGCCTAAAATACTGGGCAGCTAATATCAGTAAGGATAGACTAGTGGACTGCCTGAATATAAAGCCGATTCCTCTGTACATGTGTGCTATATTCAGGCAGGCTGTATCAGTACCATGGAAAGCTCCAGAAGAACTAGACAGTAGTCCTTTAAAAGACCACTGCTAGCTTCACGGGAGAGGTAAGGTCAATTGCGGAACAGACTGCATAAGGGGGGAAACTGTACATAGTAGAGTTCACAGACATCTTGTTAATCCCAGATTAATCACAACTGATTCAGGGTCCTGTTGATCTCCCATTGATTTCAGTGGCTGTGCTCTACCTAGGACTAACATTAGATTTCACCTATTATTTGGCTGCTAGCTGCTAGGATAAATGCATGAAAGACTTTGCAGAGAAATGCAGGCTTTGCACCCTGTATTACAAGTTATACTATTAGATGTCCAATGTAGTGCTTTATATGTTTTAATCTAACTTGCAGATTCCTGAGGTGAATTGGGGGTTGTGAAGCTGTGAAATGTGTTTTATAGAGAAAGCTAATTTTAAAAGATAGTTCCAGACCATCATTGTGGTGAAAATAATTTAAGGCAGCATTTTGAAGTATAATGTACATGAACTACTTAAGGGTTATGCCGGTTATCCTTGTTTTCCCATTGTCTCACTACATACTTGTTGGCATAACCCTTTTTATATCTATCTATCTATCGTTCGTTCGTTCATTCGTTCGTTCGTTCGTTCGTTCGTTCGTTTGTTTACACTATATTCACTAGCTTATATTATGGAGAATGGCAACAACATTACAAAGAATAAATATAGTATTTCTACATATTCTAAGAATTCAAGGCTAAAGAAAAAAAACTGTTGAATGACTTTCCATTTCAGCACATACTGGGTTCTCAGCATTCTGGTTTTGCTGGAACATTCCCTAAACATTTGTGTTCCTTCTTTCCTTCCCTCTACCCCTTTGTGCAAAAAAATTCTCTCTCTTCTATTTGTGATAACCATTGTCTGTCATTATGTCTGAACGGGATTAGCATTAGGATGATCTCTTAATCTGTCAGAGGTGGGTAGCCTTCAGAGATGTTGGGGGCTGCACAAACCCATCCTTGCACCATACCTGCTCATGTATATAAATGTTAAAATGTAAAATAAATGAGATAAACAGGTGCCAAATGGTAGAGCATTATATTAGTGCAGATTCTACTGAATGTTCAAGATTTTTCTATGGAGGGAAAGTGAAAATACATGCAGCAAGGGTTCATAGCACAAACTTCACTTTTGTCTGCAATGTTTCAGATTGCAACAATTATTGGAACTGAATTTTTGGCTGTATAAGATAGCAAATATTAATTAATGACTTTTTAAAAGACTTAAATGATGCCACCATCATGCAGTATGGCACCCTTTCAGCTTATTTTACAGGGTGATGTAGTCTGGTTTGGATCCTTGGTAAAGTTATAGCAGTCTGCATGTGTGTCAAGGATGTACTAAAATAATTATAAAACCAGTTTACTATCTTATAATCAGTCTGAGTTGACCTTATTTAATTAAAAAAAATGGTTTAATTGTGTTCATAGTAGGTCACTCGTGATCTGTTGAGGGTTGAGCTCTGGAGTTTGGTCTACAAACCATCCCTAATTGAGTGGATGAAATATAGCTTATAAATTTCATAATCAACTAGAGTTACACCAATCAAACCTCCCATTGTAAAAAAATAAGAAAGACCTTTCAAGGATAGAGGGAAGGACATATTTATAATAGATCCAGAAAAATTGTGTTTGGATTTAGGAATGTAACAAGTATATTCACTAAATTCTTCATTCCCATGGATTTAGGCTGTCTCACATTGACGATATGTGTCAATGAGAAAATTTCCAACTCTTGCAAGATTCCTCACATCTGGGTGAGGATGACAAAAGTATTGCTATTTTGTCTTGTTAAGATCCATGTAACATTTTCTGTATAAAAATAGTGTTTTTTTCCTTTTGAGAAGGGAAACAAAGCACACTCTCTCTCTGATGCTTCTAATATGATTCCTCAAAAGTCCATGCAAGAGAGCAGCAACCTGTATTGAAGTGTTATTTGTGTTAAAGAGAGATTTTGCACATTGTTTTCAAATCCTTCCTAATCTCCTTCTTTCTTTTTGTCCAGAAAGCAACAGGAGTGCATTGCTGTCTCAGGGGTGAGAAAAATAATTTTGCAGTTCCTCATCTTTATGAGACAAATGAAGATTTATATCCTGACTTAAATTCTCATTTTCAGAAATGAGAAAGCCAAGTTCATGATTAGAGAGTGCTATCCATTCTTGGGTTGTTGTTACGACCACTGCATTAGGCATGTTTGTCTGATGTGGTGAATTTGTAAAAGATGTTAAGCAGCCTTCAGTCACAGATATTTTTACAACTCAGAATTAAAGAGAGGTAGATTAGTTGTTGAAGCATCTTTTGACAGCCATGTTGAAGTTAAGACTTTAAGGCGAGTTAAATTGGAAAAGCAAGAACATCCCAACAATAATTCTGCTTATCACAGGAGACAGAAGCAAGCCAAAATATTTTGTTTAGTCTCTCTCTCTCTCTCTCTCTCTCTCTCTCTCTCTCTCTCACACACACACACACACACACACACACACACACACACACACACACACAGAGAGAGAGAGAGAGAGAGAGAGAGAGAGAGAGAGAGAGAGTCAAACCACTGATCTCCAAGTTGCAGGTATACATCCTATGATTTACATTGGAACAGTACTTTCCATTGTTAAGTGGGAAACTTCTCTTTTTAATACAGTAAATAATTAAGGAGGCAAAAACATACAGATTTTGGCTAGAAATGAAATATTGCACAAAAACAATATTTATTTTTTTCAATTACATAGTATTAATTTTTAATTCAGTGCATCAAACTCCTGTGGGTTTGCAAATGAAAATAAATCCAAGTAGTTTCCAAGGTCACTTTCCATCTTCCCTAAGGAGGAAATTATCTGGGATATCCCTCCCCCCCCTCCAAAAAAGCATAAAAGGCTGAATGAAAAACAGCACCTTGCTTATCAGTGGTTTCCTCCTTTGTGCACTCCATATGCCTGTCTTTCTTGGGATCCATGACATAATTAGATTTTATACTCTGATGATCAGAAGTGTCTCTATTTATACGTCTAGGCTCACAACTGCTCAGAATGCAAGGACAAAAATATATTATCCCAATCCTGCAGGCTAAGATGCAGAGCATTCCCAGTAGAAAGAAGGGCAAAAGATTTTGTTTTTAGGTCGAAGGGACAGAGGGCATAATTGCAGTCCAGTTCAAGACACACATGCAGCTTGCCTTAGGATCATTGTTGTTATGCTACTCTAATATAATTCAGCGCTGCTTTGTTACCACTGTACTGTAAATGTTGTATCTATAGAATAATAGGGCTGGCCAGGTGACTCAATGAGTTAGATATCTGGCTGCACTTCCAAAGGTAAGGAGTCCACTTCTCCACTGTAATTCCTGAGAAAAGAGCCAGCTTGTGGTGGTCTTTAGCAAGCGTAATCCTGGAGTGCCCCTAGAAGACAGGATATATCTGTGTACTCTATATCCAGAAAACCTTAAAAGGAGTTGCGAGTAAGTTAATATTATGACAGTATATAATTATTCTGCCGCCAACCTAGCGGTTTGAAAGCATGCAAATGCAAGTAGATAAATAGGGACCACTTCAGTGGGAAGGTAACAGCGTTCCATGTCTAAGTCGCACTGGCCATGTGACCACGGAAGATTGTCTTCGGACAAACGCTGGCTCTATGGCTTGGAAACGGGGATGAGCACCGCCCCCTAGAGTCGAACACGACTGGACAAAATTTGTCAAGGGGAACCTTTACCTTTATATAATTATTATTTTAAAAAGGAGGGGTGAATGCATTATTTAGTCTTTATGATTCCTATATCTTGTGCCTCTAATTCAGCATGGTGGTGACCTATGAAGTTTTGATTAGCAAGGGCAATGATGTCATCTGTGACCAGCCTCAGACTTCCTTGTTTCTTCTGAGCTTGGCCGCAGTCCTATGTGATCCTAGGAGAGGGAATGGAATTGGCTGACAACAGTATTTTTTTCCTCATAGTGAACAGTGAGGGAAATAGGAAGAGAGAAGAACTGTGTGGCACAACTATGGGTGCTATATTCCTAAGCCCCTTTCTCGGAAAAGAAAGATAAGCATTTAAACTTTTGGCAGTATAGTTTTGTTTCTGGAAACTAGTGGATTATCTGGAAGAAATTCTTCCTATCATGCCAGTTTCCTTAATAATAGTAAAAACATTCCAATGAAGGACTTAGTCATACTTAGTAATTGCAGGTGAGAGGGAAAGGCTCTGGAAAAAATTATAGTCTGACAAATATTTTCAAAGATGAAATGACAACTTTCTGTTGGTAGCATATTTCCCTAACCCTCATATGTGTTCTGTTCTAGGATTCGCTTTACATAAATGTAGACATAATTCACAATATTCTGTTTAAATAGGTAATGGTATTCAATATCATTTTTTTAAAATGTCAAATTTATTAGGATTGTTTGTCTTCAGAATTCAACACAGCTAAGAGGCTGATAACACTTATTGAAATGAGTAATCTGAATGACTACATCAAGGCCATTCAGTTAATTTCTTCTCTTTGTAAAACAGCCTATAATTTCCAATCCTGAGTTTCAAATGTGACTAAAGATACAGAAAAATGAGCTGACATAATGATGCATGAAATCTCCCTGGAGTGAGTGGGCCACAGCTGTTGTAGGAGGCTGAACAGAGATTTACTAATTTAGAAGATATTTCTTCTGAAAGTCTCAAGAAAGTACAAGAATGAAAGCCAGTGCACATTTTTACATTACTGAAATAATCCATTATTGCATGAACTTGACTTTTAAACCCTTTAAAGTAAACCAGGACTGTCTCAAATCATCTTTCCTGTGCCTTGTTTCTGTCTTCTCACAGGCCTGTTGGAGATCATATATTATGTTATAATATAGAAATTTTGCAGTCTTAACAGTCCATTTACAAAAATTGTATATAATGACTGCACAGCAAATGGTGATGATTTCATTTGCAATTTAAAGCTTCCTATCTCTTCCCACCCTGGTACTTGGATGATACCTTTAGGAGCCTCAGGACTGAGCAGAAGCCTTTAATATCCCAAGTCACTTCCAGCAATTCTGACCCCAGCAACCGGATCGACTTTTAGGATGTTAAAGGCTCTTCCCATCCTGAGGCTTCCAAATGCTTCCACAGGTTGGAAGGAATCCCTACGGAGCTTTGAAATCTGGGGGACACATATATGTGTGCGCATTCAAATACATGGTTTATTTTTGCTATTACTTGGCATTGCAAAGGAAACCCACTAAAATTCATGATGTATATGAGGTCTGACATAATTGTAGATTTCAACTATTTATTTGAACTTTTTCTATTACATCATTCAGCAGGGAGAGATTGTATTGCAGAAAAAATATTTTATTTGGCAGTATTTTAAATATAACCAATTTTTTACAGATGCTACATTTCATGTGGAAAAGGTGTTGTTTTCTGATTTAAATGGGGAGAAAGAATACACATTTTATAGTTATTTCAGAATATACAGCATTTACACACAGAATTGTGTGGAAGTGTCATATATAAATTGACAGATTGCACGAGCAGCTTAAAACAATGCATCAAGAAGGAGCAATAAAAAGAACAATGTTTGTTAACAAAGCAAATATGAAAATGTTTCTGCTTTTCAAATGGAATGTGTATTATACACAAAACCACAAAAGCAGTCATTCTTTGATACAATTTAGACCATGGGCTTATAAAACATTCAGTGTACAAATTATAGATCAATAAATTTAACGCATATAAAATGTACTTGCAAATAACATGCTAAAACAAACTTTGCAGTCCAACGTGAGAAGGTTTACAGTGGTGCCTCGCTTAACGAGCACACTGTTTAACGACGAATCCGCATAGTGACACATTTTTTGCGATCGCTAATGCGATCGCATTGCGATGTTTTAGATAGGGAAAATATCGCATTGCGATGATTGGTAAGCGTTTCGCTTACCAATCTTCGCATTGCAATGTTTTACAAACAGCTGATCGGCGGTTCCAAAATGGCCGCTGGGTCAACAAAATGGCCGCCCACAGCGTTTTTGTGCCCTGCCCTCGCTTACCAGGCAGCAAAAATGGTGGCCGGATGGAGGATTCCCCACATAGCGGAGTTTAATGCATTCCTATGGGTTTCCCCCCTGCATAGCGACAAAATCCAGATAGCGACATTAATCCTGGAACGGATTAACGTCGCTATGCAGGGCACCACTGTACTTCAAAACTGGGGTGACTGGAAATTCTAACAACATCTAAAAACAGCCTAGGAGACTGTGTATAGTACATGAACCCTATGATTTCCACCTCTCGTTGAGAGAATTGTGGTTTAGAAATGGCTTACCTCTCTGCCAAGAGTGAACCAGAAGGTGGAGATGAATTACTCCTTTGCCCCCATATTGAGCTATTGAAATCAAGAAAGATACAGAATTATCATGAGTGGATTTTTGCATGGAGGGACTGAGTTACATTTGTTTATGGTACTGAGACTCAGAATTTCCTAAGTCATATATTCTTTTGAACCTGGTTCTGGTTTGTGGATCTCAGACTTCTAGTACAAAACAAAGCAGATTCTATTACTCTGTAGCCTGCTGTGCCAACCTTAAGTAGTAGTCAAGACAAACTACACTCTGCTTAACCTCAGTTCTAATAATAAACCATGATTAGGCAGCCGCAGAAGCCAAATGGAAAGAGAGAAGAATAGGAAGCTCACAGACCTGAGGCTTGTTCCTATAATGCTAAACCAAGATTTAGCATTTTGTCTGGAGAAGGCCATTAGATGCATATTGGAAGGCTTTATAGGGCAATCCTTGTATGGGCATGTACACATGGAGAAGAAATTGCTTCTGATAGAGTTGAGATGTGTCATGAACTTGCTGCTTTGGCAGTGGAGTTGTGCTAACGATTAATTGCTAGAAACAGAAAGGTAAAAATGGGAGAGGGGAACAGCAGATGATGCTTTGCCAGTATAGAAATGCACCTCTTGGGAATTGTTGCAGAATCTCCTCTTCTCAGAGAAATGCAATGAAACTTATTCTCCCAGTTTCTCTTCCCACAGATAGGGTGAAGAATTTTAAAATAGAGAGAACTGCGTTTTCCAGATAAGGGACATGTTTAAACGGCCATTAAAATTTAAGTTACTGGAAAATAATTGAAAAGAAGTCACTGCTATACATATGCAGTACTGCATAAGCATATTCATTTTAGGCTTTCAGAGAGGAAACTTGTCTGTAAAATCAAAACAACAACATTGTATCCTATTAAAAAATGCAACCATGTTGCCATCTGTACAATATCACACACAAGACACACAGCCTTTAAATCAGGATTGTAACATCCACTGGGAGTAGATTTTAGTGAGAAGAGGAAACAGGCACAACACAGCTCTTTCTATTAATTACTTGAAATTCAGAACCCACACTGCAACAGCATATTTTTAGCAGGCATGTCTTACTCTGTTTTGACAATCTTAAGTGTCTTCTTCCTAGGAAAACTTTTTATATTATTAAATGTCACCCCAACAGTCAATATACAAAAACTCCCATGCCAATTACACTGTGATATGTTCTACATTTGGGTTTTTGTGGCTGACCAGGGGAAAATGTGATCTTTCACATCATGCAATATCTTGCTTTCCATTTACAGTGAAATATCTTCCTTCTTCAGTATTACAATGTAGAAAGAAAATGATTTCACCTCCATCCTGTGTGGTACTAAGTTGTAAAAAAAAAAGGAGGGCGTTAAAAGTGGCAAGGAAGTTAGGAATGTGCCTCGTGATGCTGTGACACTTTTGGTGGAAGCTCAGTGTTCTATGTAGATGTCAAGTTTCCAAGCACTCGCTCGGGCAGAGGTATATGGTTGACTTCAACTAATCCTTCTGCAACTGGCTTCACTACAGGATTCTGGGAGGTCAAAAAAGTAGTGTGTTCAAGCTCTCTGTGTCTATTGCAGGTAGACATAGGTAGTATGTGAAAGTGAAGCTGGGATATAATAGCCCTTCACACAACTTGCCAGTTCCATTGCCCAGCAAACTTTAGATGCCTGTATGTCATAAAGGCATGAATAGTCTCCATCTGGTCCATTGTAGAAAACTGAAACTTTATGCTACAGATGGGTGCGTGGGTAGTAAATAGTGTGTATTTCCATTTATTCAGAATGCCATATATTAAGCTTTTCTGTGAGAACTTTAGGATCATCATCTTCATTTGCTTATTCAATTTGTAAAGAAACTTCTGGTTTATGAATATGAGATATAGTGTTTCTGTATCCACAATTCAAATTCTCAGGAAATAGCCCAAAATTGCTGCACAATATCATGCCTGCATTACCAGCAGGAAAAAGGATGCCAAGCTTTACATAGCAAAGGGGAGCCTGAATATTGACAACTCTAGTGGTAGCAGTCAAGATGGTCTACAGCACTGGTTCTTAACCTGGGGGTCAGGATCTCCAAGGGGGTCACAAAACATTTTCTGGGAGGGCACCATTATTATTTTTAATTGCAATTACTTTTATATTTATTATATTAAATATGTTACACAAAATGTTTTCTTGTTTTAATCCTCTTCCCCACAGATAGATATTTTTAATATGACCTGGAACTGCAGGCAACCTAGAAGTATTTCTGTACCCCTTTGGGTGGATTTTCCTTTTATTCATGTGCATCACTCCTGCACCTTCCCAGAGAGCTGTTCTCGCTCATTTCTCTTTGCTCCTCCACATCCACTTTTGGAGGACTTACAGCAGCCCTTTAGACCCAAGTGTTAGCCTGGCTCAAAGAGGCCTGAAAGCGGCAAGCGTGCAATGCATGCTGGAAATGCTGATGACTAAAATGGGAGCAGGATTGAAAAGTTGCCACTGGGGCAGTGGTCTCTTTCACTGCACCTGAGTCTCCTGCTCCTCTGGGTGTGGCAATGATGACACAATGAGGAGAGAGGGGATCTGAGCGGGGAGATACCTCCAGGCCCTGCCTAAGTCATGGAGGAGGAAGGCAAGAGGAGCAAAAATGTGAGGGAGAAGGACCAGGGAGAGGTGGGTCATGGGCAGGGCCCATGGGGGAGGTGCTTATTTGGGCTTGAGGGGGAGGGACTCTTCAGTGAGGAGGTTTTTTGGGGGGATGAAACATGAAGGGAAGGTTTGGGAGGCTGTTGGTCAACAGAAGAAGAAGGAACTTGGGTTGATGTCCAGGAGGAACTGCTGCCACCCAAAGGGATTGAGAGGGCTATGTGATCTTACTCCAGCCAAAGGACCACTATGACTGACAACAAAGCCTCCTTACCTAGGCAGACAAAGACCAAGAGGAAGGGAAGGACTGGGCAGCCAGCATGAACATCAAGGGCAATACAAACACTCTCTGAGCCGGACACAGTCTTGTGTTGATGGATCTGAATGATGGGGACCTTCAGTGAAGATAACTGAGGATCCCATTGAGTGAGAGGGTGCCCAAAGACTGATGTATGCCCCTCAACCCTCTTCTTCTAAGGCTGCAGGGATTCTGCAAAGCTATAGTGCAACTGTGAATAAAGCATCCATATGTTTAAATTCTGCTGTTGAGCCCATGGAGTTTGTGCCAGGGAACCCAGCTATCACCAGCTCTGCAACGCCAGAGAGTGACCATGCCCACAATTAGGTTAGATTTATATTCCAAAAATAAATTTTAATATGTTTTCTTTACTTCATTCAAAAGCCTTTTTGTGCAAATGTGGGGTCACAGTTAACTTGGCTATTTTAAAAAGGGGTCGAGACTTGAAAAAGGTTGGGAAACACTGGTCTACAAGATACCTTCTTCTACTCATTGCCATTCACAAAGTGATACCACACAGGGGGAAATCCTAAAAGGCAACCCCTTTATTTATCAGTTAACCATTTTTCTGTGTGGAAGGGATGGTCCCTCTCGAATTGGCCTTCTCAACCACACTAGATGCTGTTCCAAGACCTCTATTCAGAGCACTTTACCAGAGTCTCTCGAGACTGAAGGATGCCTACCCAAGCAAAGACCAGGGCTATTTTTAAAGAAGTGAGACCGGTGGTGAGCAGAAGAGGGTATCCTGTATGCTATAATGATGGTTGCCATTGGTGTTGTTGCACCAGCGGATGTATAGCTGCATTCTTGTTTAGAAATAATAAGCAGAAAATACTAATAAATTGGATGTCCCCTCTCTTCCTGTCGAGGGTAGCTTTTTGTCTCTGGAATCAAGATCATAAAAACTGAGCCAAATTATTGATGTTAGGGGTCTTATGTTCTTGTTCACATTTCCCTTTAGATTTCCTCTGTCTTACACAAATGAAGGAATATTTTCAATGATGGATTCCAGTCCACTGCAAAAGAAACATTTCCCTACAGCTGCTTCTCTGACAACATCATGTTGACACTACAGAAGGTGATGGGGGAAAGGCAAGAAGTGCCCCATGTATAGTGAGCTCAGCTGCAGCTCACAACGGCAGAATTAATTTGCCCCCAAGGACTTTGATATCATTTCTGCATGAATTTTGAGCTTTTGGAAACCACAACATATTCTGACAACTGCCTCTGTCAGTGGAAAGAGAATTTAAAAATGCACACAATTCCATTCATTTTCTCCATGTGATTATTGGGGGTGGGGTGGGGGAGTTTCCCCTTGTATAGAACCGTTCAGCAGATTCATTTCAGACTCCTTTTACAAGGGATCTTCTTTTGCAGATTGCTGGCTTTTCTATTTAGATTGAGATTATCTCAGCTATGCCCCCTTGTCCCGTGTGTAAAGCCTGGTAAGCTGCGATCAGCTGCTGAGCAAGAGTGTTACACTGCTCAGATAAATTGTGTCATGTTGCTGTTTTGCCTTTGTATTGTTTAGATTGGCTGTGTTCTAAATGCTGGATGCTATTTTGGAGCTCCTTATAGGAAAGTAAAAAAAGCTGATTGATTAATAAATATCTGGCACATGCACATAGACGCTAAACTCACAACAGCCTGAGGACAGGCCTGGTGGAAAAAATTTTTCCTCAAGTTTCTGCAGTGATGTTGTCCACTGCTCCAGTTTATCATCTTTCCACTGCCTTTTGACTGTATCTTGCATTGTTTGTACACAGCACCTGCAAACTTGGAGCTCCCTACTCCTTTGTTCAGTTTTATTTTGCATCCCACAGGACACATTCAGCAATGAAAATAACTGATTCAGGAGATACTGTCTAGAGTCCAACCAGATTCTCTCTTGTGCTCCTTTGTTCCTTACCTCCAAAACAAGCTGACAAGTGAAAGAGGTCAGAGAGTGAACTCAATTGTCACAGTATGACTAGGCGGCGCAAGGAAGATGAGACCAGTTAAGAGAGGTGACATGAGTGATGAAAGAGAGAGAAGATCAAAATAGTTTGACAAGGGTGGGGGATGACTTTATGCCCAGAAGAAGCAGTGGGGAATACAAATGTCAGACAACTGAGTGCTTCCAGATAGTTCTCAGATTATATAAAATTGCATAGCGATAGCAGCGCTGCATAAGCTTCTGCCATATGAGGATTTGTTTTAGAAGCATATGATTCATCATCTGGAGAAAACAAGATTTGTAGGGATGCATGTTCCCCCCTCTACTAGCCTGTAGCTAATAATACTAAGGAAGAAATGATGGTTTAAAATATGCATTTACTACAGCAAATTATGCAGTATTTCTGGATATATGGTGGTCAGCATGTTGCTGTTCAAGTACATGTCCAAAGCATGTGCACATCTATAGCTTCAAGTGACATGTTTAAAGGGAATAACTATGAAAAATTGATTTGTGTAGTTAGCAGTACAGTAATTTTCTCTAGTAGGCAGATACTAAAAATTAGCCTTGTCCCCATTTGTTAAGCACATTCTAGTACTATCTGTTTGGAAAATACATGGTATTTTCTCCTGCAGAACTATTTTGTCACAGTGTTATCTGGAAAAACATTATCTACATCTAAGACACTTCACATAAACAAAACTACATTTTTCAGGCAAGAGCAAAACACTGTTATTTTTCTCATGAGTTTTTCATACAGACCTTACTACAAGATGTCACCACCCTCCCACCACCAAGGAAAATGTAGTATTCTAATACAGTACTTCTTCATCCCTTGGTATACCCATAGTAAGTGTAGGAGATATACGTGGAACAGATGTCCTTCTACAGCAATTAGACCTCTTTGCTCCATGAGTCCAGCTGGAGGAATGACCAAAAATATGTATGCAATTACATACATACATATAAACTTTGTTTCTGGCTATAGACCTTTACAATGTAGTGGCTACTATAACATATGAAATCCAATTATCTCATCAGTAGCAAATTTTTTACATCTTCCATCTTCAGTCCCATATAAGAATCTAGGAAGCAGTCTTATTTTAAGTCAGATCATTGGAACATCAGTCCAGGGTTGTCACCTCTGAGTGACACTGGCTGTCTAGGATTTCAAACAAGATTTTTCCTATGTCCTATGACGAGATCTCTGATATTCCCTGGTGGGCTCCTATCCAAGTACTAGCCATGCCTGAAATTGCTTATCTTCTGAAATCAGATGTGATTAAGTGGTTTCAGGTGGTTTAAAAGATGAAGGATTCTGAGCTTGAAAGCTCTAAGGAGATGCCTCTCCTCAGCCTTCTGCAACACAGACTACGCCTACTATCAGTTTTACCAGGGACCCTCTTTCACCTCTTGACTTTGAGTAGGCCGTGGTGCCAGTGGGCTGGGTGAAGAACTCCATGGCAATCCCCATCACTCTTCATGCAGCCTAGAAAGAAAAAGAAGAAACCACAACTGCAACCAGTTCTTTGTGATTGCAGCCCTCTTGGCAAAGAAACCCATTGTTTCTTCTGGCAGTATCCACACTGAGAGCAGCTGTTACTGGAGCAAAGGACAGATGGCTTTCTTTTCACAAATGAACCAGAAAATATTTGTCTAAGCCTCTACTTGCAATCTGAAGTGGCAGAGTGTAGAGCATGGGTGAACTTTGGTGAAGCCAGGATCCAGCTTTCTGCTCCCAGGACACTAGAGGCTCCACAGTTCTCCAAAAATGCCAGAAACCAAGGAGGGAGTGCAAATGGAAACCAGACTTGGATGTCGTTTTCTCTGTTTCTGATGTCCAGTTGCGAATGTTGATCCTTTGGGCTCTTGCACAGTCAAGAGGGAAGAAGATGGAACTCTGAGGTTTGAAGAAGTGCAGGCAAATGTTTATGTTGCTGGGGAGAGCCTCTGAGGGGGTACCCCCGCAATATGCTAAATTGCATTTGAGAAATACTCATTTGCCACAGAAAGCTACCTGACTTTTTGAGTTGGGAGCAAAAGAATGTGTGGAATGGGGAATGGAATGGAGTGTCCTGGAGAAAAATGTGGCTATTTGACTAGAACAGCAAACAGGAGCCCTTCACTCAGCAATATATTCCAGATCTCAACGTTGATTTGCTAATCCTAGTGACAGATTATAGGATTTTGTGTTATTTGTATATTATTCATATGAATGAATTATTTACAGTAGGAACCCCATCCCCACTGGAAATATATATAACGCATAGTGAAAAGAAAAGAAACAGAAAAAACTATTTTCACATGTATTACCAGAGATCATGCTATGTATACTTCACTAACAAATATTCATTTTGTGGTCTCTGGCTCCTTCTACTGTCCGGTTCTGGTAATACATGTAAAATAGTTTTTTCTTCTTTTTTTCTTTTAATATTTTTATTTAAAAATAATGAACAATGTAAGAACTTTTTCTATAGTGAAATAATTTTTATTAGATTACACAAGCATTATGTATGGAATTGGATGTCCACTTGACTCTCTTGGCAGAGGATATTTGAAGGCATTCTATTTACAGGACTGTCCAACACTGGTCCGTTTTGACCATTTTTTAAAATATGCCATCAAACCAGTTCTGACTTATGGTGACCCTCTCCAGAGTTTTCCAGGTAGAGAATATTCAGAAGTGGGTTACCATTCCCTTCTTTTGGGGATACCCTGGGACTGTGCAGCATGCCCGAGGCTGGAGAGGAACCTCTGGCTCCACTGAGCTAATCAGCCAGTACTTTGACAATAAGGACCTATAAAAAGGGAATGAGAACTCTGATGTTGACCACTGACCATTAGCCCCTGAATGGTTGATTAAGCAGACAAACAAATCATTGGTTTCAGTGTTCCCGGCTATAATGAGATGTATTTCTATTGAAATTATGGAAATTGTTTATACATTTGCATCTGTACACATAAATTATTATATGCAATTTGCATAAAAATCAGTGTCCTCTCTTTTGATTATACATCTTCTCCTCTTCCTGCTCATCCTCCTTGTTCTCTGAGTGGCCACTCTGATCCTAACTTTTAACTATTGACAACTAGGAGGCTTGCTTCTCAATCTTGTCTTTGAGGGCCAAATCATATGCTATAAATAGCCTATTATTAGGTGAGGGAATTCCTTAAGTACTAACATCTGGTCCTTCCAGCAGGAGTTTTTCATACATTCGGTTCATGGTTGGATATTGTAAGGTAAACACACGCTTCATTTGCAAGTATGAATGGTTATTGACAATGTTTTACCTGAGTCACATCTGTAGAATACAAATATATAATTCACCTTCTAATAGCAGGCTATTTGAACTATACAGTTTGGCCTCTGGTTTGTCTTTGGTCCAGACTGCAGATTCTGATTCCTGAATAAACTCAGGTTGGTGGTGGTAATCATCCCTAGCTGCCCTAGTTTGGACCAAAAATCAAATTTCTGCCTTTACCCTCTTAATCATAATGGAAATTATCTACATAAAATACGACTATAGCAAAAGAATACTATTAGAATATTCTAATGTACTATATTATAAGTGTATGAAGTCAGAGAGTCCATCCAACCTAATTCTGTCACCAATAGCTTATTTTCAAGTGAGATATTTTATTTTATTTTATTTATCATGCCACCACTAGGCAGGTCAAGAGATCCCTTTGACTAAATAAGAGTGTAATTACATGTGAAATGCTGCAGCCTGCCTTGTAGCACTGCCCAGCCAAATAAGCAGCATGAGTGAAAACAAAAGTCAACATACATTGTCTTGAGCAAAATGGTTTTGTCTCCATGATACTTTTCTTCTGGAACTTCCTACTCTCTGTCCTTGAAGCTTTTCTGTGTTTTGCCTCAGTAAACATTATTTTTCTGACCTAGTCAAATGAAATGAGATGAAATGAACCCTGAGGCAAGGGAAATACAGGACCTTGAGCTGCTATCATATATATTTTTCCTATTATACAGAACACATTAAGTAAATGTAATATTTAAAAGCAGCACCGCATGAGCGAAAAGGGAATGTTGTATGTTAAATGCTGCTGCCATTTTTATCAAGTCTGTTTTTAGGGTAGAAAGAAAAGAATTCTAAGTATGTATTTCTGTTATTCTTGAAGGGAGTTAAATTTCTAAAAGCTCCTATATGAGCCATAAGATTCACTTTTCTTACTCAAATGAAGGGGGAAATTGATGTTGACACTTACATTTTGAATTACACAGAAAAGGGGCAGAACGTATTATACAAAAGACAAAAAATAGCTATCTTACATAATGTTAACAATTTGGAAATAAGGAATGGTTTGTCATAAAGGTTTTAAGTTTCCTCGAATAATACTTGATATCCAGTGGTGTGTTGAGAATAGAGAACATGAGTTAAGAATAGGGAACATAAATTGTTGCAATCTATTCTCACCAACCAAATGGAATGTACCTGTTCAGCTTTCTAGTAAGGAGCGGCTCTCTTCCCCAGGATACTTACAGTCCGTAAAGGCCTCATGGAGACCACTTGACCGGGACTGTGTATCAATCACAATTCAATATTCTACAGCTTCTGAAAAAACTCTGAACAATCCTTGCAAGGTTACCTTAGAACTGCAATGTGTATTTTGTAAATTATATAGATCTTGGAATTTTCCTTTTGTTTAAAATATTTTTACCTACCCTTTCTCCTTAAAAGGACCCAAGGCGGCTTACATCATTGAAAGACAGTATCACACAGTGCAGGTTGTTGTTGTTGTTCTTGTGGTTGTTGTTGTTGTTTCTTTCTTTGCCTCATGTTGCCTTATAGGTGTTGGGACAATGGTGAGATAGATGGAATGACTATGTGTTTTGTATCACAGGCTTAGTGAAATGTAACATTAAGATTTTTGTAAAGTGTCTAAAGATACCTTTCTTTGTGATACAAGGAATAATCTTGTAGCAACCAACTGTTAAAAGTCTTTATTTCTTATTAGGTTTCATGAACTACAGACATCCGTTTGTAACTATAACAGTAGTTAACCAACTTTTGTGGACCTAGGAATGATTAAATGTGACATTACTTTTGGAGGCTCTAATGTTTATTACATCAAATCAAAATACTTTGTCCCCCCTGCTAAATACCACAGCATCTAAAAATAGAATTATTTTGCTGTATTAAAGTATGGCTTGTAAAAATACTTAATTTTTAGTAACGTAGGTTTTCTTTTGTAACTTTGTTTTTCACTACAGCCTCCAGGTCTGCCAAACAGAAAGGTGGAAAATAGTATATCACAAGCAGGAGCTGGAAATACTCTTAAATTTAAAGAACTTGATATCACTGATAAATTTAAGCATTTATGGTGTCTACAGTCGTATTTCATTTTAAAATCTTGGGTTTTGTTGTTTTTGTTGTTGTTACTAAATTGCTAGGCATCGAACTCACAATAACTTCCCGGAGATCCACCTTAACTTCCACAATGACTTCCATACAGAGATCCACCTTTTACCGGGCACTGTTGTGGAATTTTATCAGAACAAACTAGTGAAAGGCAAAGAGCAAATAATGCTCAGTAAGCACATGCTTCTTAAAACTAGATGTTATTCACAGGGTTCTGGAACACTATCAGGAAAACATTCAGCATGCACTTTCTTTTTTTCTTTTTTAGAGTATTTATGTCTATTTTGTATTTGTTTATTTTTGATTTTCTATTAAACTGATTCTCTGTGAGTGCAATTAAATAGATTAGACTAATGGAAACCTTGGTTGTGGAACCAGAGGTTGGGAGTTCGTTCCCCAGGAGAAAAGCCAGTCTGTGTGGTCTTGGGCAAGTTTCATAATCAAAGAGTGCCCACAAAAAAGGGAATGGTAAACCACTGCTGTGTACTCTATACCTAGAAAACTTTGGACAGGTTCATTATACGCTGTAATTGACTTGATGGCATGCTAAAAAAAAAAGCTGCAGCCCTTCCACTATACTATCATGTTGTATTCTAGTGGCTAAATGAAACATTAGTACTATTTAGATTAGACCTATTGGAGTGAACAGAAGCTCTTAGTGATAAACAGCATATATCCATTGATTTCAATTAGTTTATACTACATAGAGCAGGCTGAATAGCTCAATGAGTTGGGTATCTGGCTGAAAAGCCATAGGTTGAGAATCTGATTCCCCACTGTGCTCCTCCGAGTAGAACCAGCAAGCTGCAAAGTCCCAGGACGCCCCCTAGAAGAAGGCAATGATAGGCCACTTCTGAGTAGTATCTACCTAGAAAACCCTGAAAAGTCACGTTGTTGTTGTTGTTTCTGCTGCTGCTGTTGTTGTTATACTACATAAGGCCAAGTATTAATCTGAATCTGAATGTCCAGTCTTTTAGGAGTATATTTTACCCCGTTGTTAGCAATGGGTCAAAACAAATATGATGTAGGAAATCTGTCATGAGGTCTTCTGATATTTTCCCTTTTCGGGCAATATTTGTGGGCTATGGCATTGATTGGCACAGCATAGCTTATATTTTTCTGATATAATTTGCCCTCCAAAGCTGCTGTTAGCCCTGCTGGGGAAAATACAGTCATAATAAGAGCTTGTACTTTCCTTGTGGGACTAAGAGCAACTACAGGTGTGCTTTAGAGAGCTGGAAATGGCATGGGGAGTTAACCCAGTTGTACACATACTGCATCAATAAAAATGGAGTCCCCAGCAGATGCTTGAAAATTTAAAAAAAATGGAAAAGGAGATTTGCTCATGAATCTCTTGCATTTCGTTTCATTTCATTTTTATATTTTATTTATTTTTTATTTTTATTTTCATTTATCGCTTAGTGTTTACCGTCAAATAAAAAGAAATATATTTATTACTCCCATCACCAGAATTTAGTCAATGCAGTATTTCCAACTATATCTTCAAAACTCATAGAACTAATGGAAGACACATTTGAATGAAAGGAGCCTGCTGGGATTTTCTCCCACTGTTGAGAGATAGTTTTGATGTTTGTAATGCAGATATTTGAAAAACGAGGCAAAAGATACAGTTACAGTGTTGCCACACTTGGTGTGAATTAGGAGCTCTTCTTTTCTCTAAAACCATAAGAAGCTCATCCAAACACAGTACAGGCAAATACGGTGAGTGTGTGACAAATACAAGTAGCTTTAGAAAAGAGCAAGGAGCAATTTTATGATCTAGCCAAAGATTAGTGCCAAAATCTGTAGCTCAGAAAGGCCTGCTGCTAGAGAACTGTATTGTGAGAAGAAATGCAACAAGGGATTCAGTGCAGCTGTAAATCCATTAAGGCAAGAGGGGCTCTGCAATAACCTTTCTGCATTTCAACTAATATCAAGGACTGCTGAAGTTGGGAACTGCAAAAATGACTCCACCCAACCCTGCTCTTTACCAGGCTTTTACCAGGCCAGAAGATAGGACTTCAGCAAAACAGACTGCCATTCATTTTGCATCAGAATTCATTTTACATACCCAAATCCAGCGTAATATTTGTTTGCACAGGTGTTCTTCCTGAAGACATAATAAGACACCAGCAATCTAGTGATGTGTTCCTCTTTCCTCTAGTTTCCTTGGAGCTGGCAAATGTTAAAATTGTTTGTTTCTGTCTAAAAGAAACTGGGTATATACCAGAGCAAAGAGCAAGTTGTTCTTCTTCAAAGCCATGTTGTTTTCAAAGTCTCCCAGTTGTGTTATGCAGAAATTACACTTGTGTTACATTGACATAAATCTACCGTTAACAGCCTTGTAAAAGCAGTATCTGTTTGTTTGTTTGTTTGTTTATTGATTTTATACCCTACACCATCTGGCAACCAGGCCACTCTGGGCGGCTAAACAACAATATAAACAATATTAAAACATGATAAAAATAAATTAATTAATACAAGCCAAATAGGCTAAATTAAAACAAATGACAATAAAGATGGTAAAAAGGATGATGGAGAGGATGACAAAAAGGATGGGAAAAGAGAGGCCGAGATCTTAATGCTCCAGGAAAGCCTGACAAAAGAGCCAAGTCTTCAAGGCTCGTTTAAACCCATCCAGCCAGGGTGCCAGGCGGATCTCAATGGGCAGGTTGTTCCATAGGTGGGGGGCAAGCACCGAGAAGGCTCTGTTTCTTGTTCTTTTCCTCTGAGTCTCCTTCGGGGTCAAGGTCCTCAACCGTCCTGTCTGTGAAAAATGAGTATTACGGACAGATCTGGCTGGGAGCAGGCATTCTGATAGGTACTAAGGCCCTAAACTGTTTAGGGCTTTGAATGTTATCATCATAACCTTGAAGTTGATGCGGAAATGAACCGGTAGCCAATGAAGAGGGGCAGAGTGGGGGAGATGTGCTGGAATTTCTCTACCCCAGTTATTAACCTGGCCGCCGAATTTTGGACCAGTTGAAGTCTCCGCATCAGCCTCAAGGGTAGCCCCATGTAGAGAGCACTGCAGTAGTCTGTTCTTGAGATTACAAGGGCATGAATCAGCATCGTCAATCCTTCAAAGATGGAAATGGGCTGCCTGGACCACAGATGCCACCTGGATTTCCATGGTGAGATCTGGGTCCAGGCAGATGCCCAAGCTGTAAACCTCATTCTTTATGGGAAGAGTCACTCCTCCAAAGGAGAGGGAGTTTCCCAACCCACTGATGCCAGGGCCACCCATGCACAAGATTTCTGTCTTGTCCAGATTCAACCTCAGTCCATTTGCCCTCATCCACTCCAGAACGGTCCACAAGCAGCTTTCAAGGGTCAGAACAGCATCCACTGCAGTTGAAAAAAGGGAGAGGTAGAGCTGGGTGTCATCACCGTACTGATGACACCGAGCCCCACAACTGCAGATGACCTCACCTAGCGGTCTCATATAGATATTAAACAGCATTGGCGAGATGATCAACCCCTGTGGAACCACACAATTGAGGATCCACAGGGTAGAAGTCATCTCACCAAGCTGTGCTCTCTGGGGACGGTCCTCTAAGAAGGAACAGAGCCACGCCAAAGCAAGGCCACCGATTCCCAACTCGGAGAGCTGCCCCAGGAGGATACCGTGGTTGACGGTATCAAAGGCCACTGAGATATTGAGGAGAAACAACAAGGACATATTGCCCCGTCAGCCTCCCTCAACAGGTCATCCCTCAGGGCAACCAATGCTGTTTCCATACTATGGCGTGGCCTGATGCCCAACTGGAATGGATCAAGGGTATCAGTTTCCTCCAAGAGGGCCTGGAGCTGATCAGCCACCACCTTCTTGACCATTTTGCTCAAGAAAGAAACATTGGCAACGGGCCTATAATTCTCAATTTCGTCTGCCTCCAAATTAGGTTTCTTTCGCAAAGGCCTAATGAGTGTGTCCTTGAGGGCAGAGGGAACCATGCCTTCCTGGAGACCCATTAATTATTGCAGTGGCCCATTCTGTTCTTACTGGCTTGGCTGCTTTGATGAGCCAGGCCGGACAAGGGTCTAAAGAGGAAGTGGTGGCACGACAGTGTGCAAGCACCCTCTCCACTTCACTGGACGTCACAGGTTGAAACCAAGTTAACCTCACTGGGCAAGACAATGCACTAGACATCTCACCTCGATCTACTGTCTGTAAGAAGGGATCAAGATCCCAGCGAATGGCCTCTGCTTTAGATTTTTAAAATTCTGCAAATTGGTCACAGGAAATACTAGAGGGAGGCCTGTCACTGTTGCCTACTCCAGATAGATCATGTACTATACTGCCAGCTGGTTATGAGCTTTGCTTATCCCGTCAGTGAAGAATGCCCTTCTAGCAGCCTTTACTCTAGCTAGGTAAAGATTAGACACAATCCTGTCAGTTTTTAGATTAATTTGGCCCTTCTCCAAATGCTCTCTAGCCTTCTCTGATTACACTTCATGGCCCTCAGCTGCTGGTTAAGCCAAGGGGCTGGTCAGGCTCAGGAGCAGAGAGGGAGTTATACCAGCCATCCACCAGAGCATTGACAGGAGTGCCAACCAAGTCAGCCGGAATTCCCCACATGGTATCTTAGAATCCATCAGGATCCGATAACCTGCGGGGCAGACCATCTTAATGGGTCCAAGCTCCTCGCGGGAGGGAAGTGTCACTGACAGGCTGCATTTAATTAGGTGGTGATCCAACCATGACAAGGGGGCTGATACTGAGTCGCCCACCATTGGAGCACACTCTCTCTGCTCGGCACCAAAGACCAGATCCAGCATTTGGCCACCCACATCGGTAGAACCATTGACTTGTTTAGGATTTTAATAGACTTACTGCGAAAAGGGGTTGGAGTTCTATCCTAAAATAACCGCATGACCAAATATTTATTGATTTATTTATTAGATTTATACCCCACATCATCTGGAAGCCAGGCCACTTTGGGCGGCTAACAACAAGAAGACAAACAACACAATATTAAAACACAATCAGAATAAAATAATACAAACACTGTATAGAAAGCTTGGACTCTTAATTTTAAACAGAAAATAAGTGTGTGTTTTTTAAGAGGGGGCAAAAGCAGAAGAAAGGAGGGATGGGGATTCGCTGTCAAGTCGGGTTTAAGTTGCACTGGCAACACAACTCAGACTCAACTCAGGGTGGTTGTTGTTGGGTTTTTTTTTAATTACTTGGGCTCGACTTGTGATTTGGAACCCTCCCCCTCTCTTTTTAAGGGGGGGAGTTTGTTTTTAATAGGGACTTAGACCTGGGGCTTGGAACTTGGTACCAAAGACTCAGACTTGGAATTCGGATCCAGAGACTTGCAGACAGCCCTGGAAGGGATTAGATGCTAGAGTACAAAACGTAAATCAGAATTGTTTACCAAAGATCTTCTCAGAGCTCGTTGGGCATATTACAGGGGGAAATAGTACACTGGAATATTATGAACATTCTTGTGAATATGTTTAGTTTATTAATGTTTCTGAAGATATGCTTAATCTTTTTATTGCCTAGAATGATTGAAGACTGTGGGAAAAGAGGAACTACCATGGCAGAAAGGAGGCAGCTGTTTGCAGAAATGCGTAAGTGCTGTGGCTTTTTTTTTTTGCTTGTTTTTTGGCAGAAGTGTGGTTTTTTGCAAAAGACCAACAAAACAGAATATAACTTTAGTAAATATTGCATAGATCTTTGCCCTGGGCTATAAGCACATGTGCTACAAAACAAGGTTCAAAAGGGCTTCCGTGTGAGGCAAGTTGCAAGGAGTACTTAGTTCAACTTTTTGTAACTCTATGGATTATTTAAAAGCTTGTTTTTCTACCCATGCCAATTACTGCTAAAAATCCAGAGTGAACATATCTGTAATACTATAAATATACTGCTTCAAGAGAAAAAGAATGTGAATGGTAAAAAACACTGTTTCATTCCAGGAAACGGAATTGAATCCCAAACTTATCCTAATGTTGTCTGGAAGCTGCCTAGAGTGGTCGCAATTACCAGATAGGCAGGGTATAAAATAAGTAAGTAAGTAAGTAAGTAAGTAAGTAAGTAAGTAAGTAAGTAAGTAAGTAAGTAAGTAAGTAAGTAAGTAAGTAAGTAAGTAAGTAAGTAAATAAATAAATAAATAAATAAATAAATAAATAAATAAATAAATAAATAAATAAATAAATAAATAAAATTTACGTTGGTATTCTGGATCATTCTACACTGTTTTCCTTCTTTCAGGCCTTTCTGCCTCACATAATAGATTGAGAGAGTTCTATCTTTAATAAAACATTTCAGAGTTTTTGATTTAGAAATGCAGTTCAACATGAATGTTGTTCTCTACTTGTACTGATGTTTGTCCCTCATACCACTTGTGTTGTTGTTTAGTCGTTAAGTCATGTCCGACTACTGATGACTCCATGGACCAGAGCACGCCAGGCCCTCCTGTCTTCCACTGCCTCCCAAAGTTTGGTCAAATTCATGTTGGTAACTTCGATGACACTGTCCAACCATCTCGTCCTCTGTCGTCCCTTTCTCCTCTTGCCTTCACATTTTCCTAACATCAGGGTCTTTTCCAGGGAGTCTTCTCTTCTCATAAGATGGCCAAAGTATTGGAGCCTCAGCTTCAGGATCTGTCCTTCCAGTAAGCACTCAGGGTTGGTTTCCTTCAGAACAGATAGATTTGATCTCCTTGCAGTCCGGGGGACTCTCAAGAGTCTCCTCCAGCACCACGTTTCAAAAGCATCAACTCTTCAGTGAAAAAAGGCTTTCTTTTTTTCTTCTTTTCCTTTTTCCATTTGGAGCCTTACTGAAGGCAGGGAGAAATGGTCCTGGACAAGTCTCTGTAAATGCCACTCAGAGGGGCCCTGCCAGTCTTCAAATGGTGAAAGGGAAGCGCCGGGGTCCCTCCAAGCAGCGCTTGCAGAGGCTTGTCCAGCACCATTTTTGAAGATTGCGCCCTTTCCCCTTGCCGTCAGTAAGGCTCCAAATAGGAAAAGGCTTTCTTTTTTTCCCCTTTTTCCATTCGTAGGCTTGCTGAAGGCAGGGGGAAAGGGCGCGATCTTCAAAAATGGTGTTGGACAAGCCTCTGCAAGCGCCTCTCACCACTCGGAGGGACCCCTGCCAGTCTTCCGATGGTGCAAGGGAAGCGCCGGGGTCCCTCTGAGCAGCGCTTGCAGGGGCTTGTCCAGCACCATTTTGGAAGATCGCACCCTTTCCCCCTACCTTCGGTAAGGCTCTGAATGGAAAAAGGCTTTCTTTTTTTTTCCTTTTTCCATTCAGAGGCTTACAGAAGGTAGGGGAAAGGAGTGTGATCTTCAAAAATGGTGCTGGGCTAGCCTCTGCAAGCGCATTCATTGTGCGAAAAACAGCCATAGCAAGAATTGTCTTGTGAGGCACCAAAAAACTCACCGGACCCATTTGTCTAACGAGTTTTTTGTCCAGCGAGGCAATCGTCTTGCAAGGCACCACTGTATTTGGATAAAACGTTATTTTGGGCTGACACCTTAGTGATATAAGAAAGGTAGAAGCTTCCATATTGTGTGTATATGTTACAAAGTGAGTATATCTACTTTGCACTGCTAGCATATGTTATCAAAGAGAAATACAACTCTGATGAATATGGGTAGTAAATGCCAGCCAGTTCTTGTAGTGTACTGCTTTATTATGTCTGCAAACTGCTAACCATCATGACATATGAGAGTGATTTTTTTAAAAAAAAAATAAAACATATTGCAAAAAAATTGTAAGGAAACAGCTGATGCAAGTTCAAAACCAAATGCTGGTTTTTCCAGCATTTGCTTTTTAATAAAACTCCTTGCTATTTGCTTGTAAGTAATAACCAAATACTTTTGTGAGGAAATGATGGTGAGTTACAGCCAACATGCAATGATAACAGAAAGGTATTCATATGGGTTAGGGGAGAAAATCACATTTGTTTATGGGTGAATGCCAACAATAATAATTCTTCACCTTCTCCTTCCCCCTCCTCCACCCCTTTTTCTTCTAATCACAAGTTGTTCAATGAGAAGTGTCAAATGAGAAGTGCCATTAATCAGAGTGATGTGGCAACCTCAAGAGTGAAATCCTTACAAGCATAGATGAGAAAAGTTACTTCATTGTACTACAACTACAAGTGGCCAGCAGGTGTGGTCACAGGCTTTTCCTGTTTCTTCTTACAGGATGTAGTGGCTATAACCCCTCTATTCAGTCTTCCTGATCTATTCTCTGGGTGTCCCCTCTGCCCCTCCCCTTTGCTGTTCTCATCTTTCTAAACAAGTATTATATCAGCAGTGACATTTATTATTGGTCTGAGCTAGGGAGCTGGCTACCTAATTGCCGTCCTCAAATGTACCACAGGCAGCATTTGGAGAGAGGCCTCTGACTCGCGCAACCAACTATGTACAGTATTTCAGATAACCCATTATTAGAAGAGGAGTTTGTCAACTGTTTGAAGATAGTCATCAAGAGAGCTAACCTTCTACACTCTGATGTAATGAAGAGGACTCTATCCCATCTCCAATATACACTCAGTACTCAACTGCCAGTCCTGTTGGCTAGTGTATATGGAATAGAGTGATGGAGGCGTCTGGTCTTTTGCTTCTTTCTGGTTGCAGTGACCTAAGTTGGTTGTGCAAATAAACATGCTAGGCTGGGGTCCACTTAGGTAACTGCCTACACAGAAAAAGCAATATCAGCTGATCCAGGAAGTGCCCACAAAAAGATATTCTCCTTCCCTTCATCCCTGCCCCAGCCCTCCACATCATCCAAAGTTCTGCTTTGGAGGAATTCCTAGCATTTAATAGCAGATATTTAAAGTGTGCAGAGGTTGCAGGGGAGAACACCTGTTCAGGGGTCCACTTTCTATCAGCACAAGTATCTGAGTGGATAGAATGAACGGGGAATACAAAAGACCATGTTTATGTAATATTTTCTTCATGTAATGAGAAGATAAAAACAATTATACCATCCCTTCAGAACAGTGGTTCTCAGGCTGATCTGTGGATAGTGGCCATGTGCATGAAACTCCTTGAATTATCAGAAAATACAGTGGTGCCTTGCTTAACAATTGCCCCGCTCTACGACGAAATCACTGTACAATTAGGTTTTTGCAATCGCTTTTGCAATCGCAAAACAATGTTTTAAATGAGTTTTTTCGTTTAATGATGATCGGTTCCCTGCTTCAGGAATCGATTTTCGCTTTACGATGATAAAAAACATGGGGTTTCAAAATGGCCACCGGCTGGTTAAAATGGCTCCCCGCTGTGTTTTTGGACAGATTCCTCACTTTACAGGCAGCGAAAATGGTCACCCCTATGGAGGATCTTCGCTGGACGGTGAGTTTTCAGCCCATTGGAACGCATTGAGGGTTTTTCAGTGCGTTTCGATGGGCTTTTTTATTTCGCTTTACAACGTTTTCACTCTACAGCGATTTCGCTGGAACGAATTAACATCATTAAGCGAGGCACCACTGTATTGTAAAGAAAAAGGAGGGGGGAAATCCTTATCTCTCACATACACACTCCCTCTCTCCCTCTCCCTCCCCTCATGTTGATTTGGAAAAGGGGAAAACTGAAGTTGCTGCAGAAGCATCTGCTCAGCAGAGATCCTACAACTCCTTGCAGTCTTTTCAAGTGGAAGAAAGGAACGGGCTTGATGTCAGGCTTTAGTATCAGCTTCACTTTCAGTTAGGACCAGATGTTTGCTTGGTACGTAGGCAGGTATTAAGTTCATTCTTCCCTAGTTACATTCCACAGGAGAAATGGCTCTTAAGAATTCTTTCACACAGGACAAATTTTGGAAGTTAGTAGCCTGCTAAAATTATAGGACCCAGGATCCAGACCAATAGTGATTATTATAAATACAGCACCAAAAATGTATGTGGCATTGACTAATACCAATGAACATCTGCTTCCTCCTTCCTCCACAAAGTCAGATTCCCACTTCCAGTATGAATTATTGCAAATCTTTTATTTTCGAAAAAAATAGAAAACAAAAACATAGAGACCTTAAAAATATCAAATAACACAAAAGAATAAAAAATATACAAATTTTGCTTCCCTTTGAAGATATAACTATTATTTCCTCCATTTATGAAGCCCCATAAGTTGCATGGACTCATGCAAAATGCACCTCCCTTCCCCTTTATTAGCACAAAATCAATAAATTCTCCCCAAATATCTATAAAAATTTCTTATCAACCCCCTTTTTACTTTCATATTACACATTATAATGAAGCTATATCCCAAACCTCAATTAACTGAACATCATACTTTGTTTTCCAGTTCCTACCTGCTGTTAATCTTGCCACTGTTAATAAATCTGATTTTTTAATTTCTCCAATTGCTCCTTATCAAATACCTCAAATTTAACATTTCAGTATATTCACACATTCTCACTATGTATGAAAGTACCTGTTTTCTGGCATTCTCTTCAACACAACTTGGAATTATTAGTGTCTGTTTAATTTTACCAGTTAAATATCATCTCCAGACTAATTTATAAAAATTCTCCTCTGTCCTTACAGACATACATTTCTGTATTCTTATATTCCGCCCTTTCCCCTCCCCAAACTCTGGTACTTCATTCTTCCCCCCAAATCATGTTCTCATGTTTTAAGCAAATTCTGTTGGTCCTCTGCTTCCAATAAAAATTTTATAATTTTTACTTATAATTCCTTTGAATACCATATTTCCATTTGAGTTTTCCTTTCGTAATACAATTTCTTCAAGTTTTATAAGTTTCCTACACTTACCATTTCTTTTTCCCATTATTTTTCCATTGCTCCAATTGATTAAGTTTAAACCACAATATTTTCTCCATTCCTAATACAGTACTTTATTTTGCTCTTTATTCCCAGCTTTTCCTAGCCAATCTTTTACCCTTCTTTCTTAATAGATTCTCAATATTTAATTTCAAATTTCCTAGGAATTTCTCTATCTCTACCCTTGGATATAATGGTGAAATTAATGAGATAAATATTTTCCTATGCTTGTTCCAAATTACAGTGTATTGGCTACAAATCCTAGCAGCCATGTTTCTCCTCAGATTTGTCCTGACACGTTTTTTCAAAACAAGAGATTCTTTTCTCAATGGCATTGCTGTACAATTTTTAAAGGGTGCTCTTCAGCCTGGAGTTATAATCCTGATTAACTGACCCTTCTGGCACGTAGGGAAAGTCAGTAATGTATATTACTTACACCCTATTGCCCAAGGCCCAATTAATAGTGAATTAAAAAAATCCGATCTTGTGGATGTAACATTAGCAATGCAATTATGTTATTACCATCGGAGTGAAATGAGGGAGCAAAATGCCTGTAAATGGCAATATGAAAAGGAGTGGCTATTACAAGACACTTTACAACCTCTGTTTTAAAATATATTTAATTAGATTCTACAGTGTATATATATTAGGCTATAGTAAAACATATCCTGATATCAGGGCCAAGGGAGCATAGGGAAGAATTGCCTGTGCCTTACATATGAGGAGGCTCAGCTGACGCAAGGTCATGTGAAAAGGAAGGGCTAGAGAGGAGCCCTGGGCCTCTTGGTGGCTTTAAAAGGCTGAACCTGATGTGAACAGAAATATTTCATCAAAAGAGGTGGGAGAGTGCCATACAGTATAATCCACTGGAATGGATTTTTTCCCCCAAGCCCTAATAATGGGACTGATGAAAGAAGGAAAATCTTTGACAGGTCTCAAGTCAACCTAGAGAATTGTTCATTGCAATTCAGTGTATAAGTTGTTACAGAATCAGAATTTAGTCAAGCAACATGTAACAAAAGTAACACAGCTGAGTTAATAGAGACAGCTGTGTGACAACCAATTTGATTGGTTCAACCAAGAATAAAACTAGCCAAGCTTGCAGACACAAACTGTTGGGTAGTTTGGGTCGTTTGGGTGGTTGTGTATGTTGTTGAGAGCTGTATATGCTGCATCGTTGGATGAAGACTTGCCATATTGCAAGAAGAAGGTCCTGGAGGAAGACTATCTCCGTGGTGAGAGGAGAAGACTTCGTGGATGCTGGACTATTTACATTGGTAACAATCTTTGGTTACTGGAACTGTAATTTACCATTGCAAACTGAAGAACTACTGTGAATGACCAGGACTGTATAAAGACCAAGAGAAGTTGTATTTACCCCTGTATATATGGACTTTAATGTAAATAATACTATCAACACTACAACAGTGTCTGTTTGGTTTCATCTCTGAGCAGTTCATTTCACCATTACGCCCCCTGGCGTAGTCTGGTAATGCAGCACCTCTGTCAATCTTACTATTTAAAACATAAACCACCTTGTGGGGAACTGAAGAACTTCTAGAATGAGGCACTAAATAGTTCAAGGGGAACTTTTGCCAGGAAAACAGATGGTTTCTCAAGCAGCCAATTGGTAAAAGAATCCAATGAAGAGTAGCTGGCAGATGGGAAAGGGAAAAGAGAAACGAAAGCAGAACTGTTGTGAACAGTGTTAAGGGAGGAAGGAAATGCTGCCTCCTTTATAAGGATGTTGTATTTTCATAAGATTGCACACACCAGCTAAAAATAATGCTCTATTTGCTTGAAATTTGTGGGTTTTCCCCATGGCTATAATTGCTCACATTGGCTGAATGATGCCTCATCTGATGCTTGCATAGCAGCAATACAAATAGCAATGTTTTCAAGTCTTTCAAATCAGATTAATGAAAAGACAATATTGAACTGTTTTACTTATTAAACATAAGGACTCATTAAACAAAAAGAGATGTTTCATAGCCTTTGCTTTATTTGTAAATTTTATGAGACCATGGAGATGGAATGGGTCTCTGCATTTAGGAGTAAAGTATCAGATTATCATTAGAGTGAAAAGGAGTACAGTACAGATGGAATCCTCTTTAATTCAGAGTGTTTTAGATACTGTTTATGCAGCTAATTATATTGGAGTTATAACTCCTTAATATCCTAATAAATTTTGATGAACAGTCATCATCAACATCTTAGAATTGCAGAGAAATTGTGCCATCTAACTGGTTAATAGATGGGCTATACTTCATTGTAGGCATTTTTTTGTTTGTTTTGAAAGTCATTCTTTAGTCATGTCCGACTCTTCATGACCCCATGGACCAGAGCACGCCAGGCCTTCCTATCTTCCATTGCCTCCCAGAGTTGTGTCAAATTCATGTTGGTTGCTTCGATGACACTGTCCAACCATCTCATCCTTTGTTGTCCCCTTCTCCTCCTGCCCTCACACTTTCCTAACATCAAGGTATTTTCCAAGGAGTCTTCTCTTCTCATGAGATGGCCAAAGTATTGGAGCCTCAGCTTCAGGATCTGTCCTTCCAGTGAGCACTCAGGCTTGATTTCCTTTAGAATTGATAGGTTTGTTCTCCTTGCAGTCCAGGGGACTCTCAAGAGTCTCCTCCAGCACTGCAATTCAAAAGCATCAATTCTTCGGTGGTCAGCTTTCTTTATGGTCCAGCTCTCACTTCCAGACATCACTACAAGAAAAAAACATAGCTTTGAATATTTGGATTTTTGTTGGCAAGGTGATATCTCTGCTTTTTAAGATGCTGTCAAGGTTTGTCATCGCTTTCCTCCCAAGAAGCAGGTGTCTTTTAATTTCGTGGCTCCTTTCCCATTTTTGAACCAATCCGTTGTTCCATATCCAGTCCTAACTGTTGCTTCCTGTCCCACATATACTGTAGGTTTCTCAGGAGATAGATAAGGTGGTCAGGCACTCCCATTTCTTTAAGGACTTCCCATAGTTTGCTGTACTCCACACAGTCAAAGGCATTTGTGTAGTCAATGAAGCAGACATGGATGTTTTTCTGGAACTCTCTGGCTTTCTCCATAATCCAGCACATGTTAGCAATTTGGTCTCTAGTTCCTCTGCCCCTTCGGAATCCAACTTGTACTTCTGGGAGTTCTTGGTCCACATACTGCTGAAGCCTACCTTGTAGGATTTTGAGCATAACCTTGCTACGGCGGGAAATGACTGCAATAGTACGGTAGTTGGAGCATTCTTTGGCACTGCCCTTCTTTGGGATTGGGATGTAGACTGATGTTTTCAGTCCTCTGGCCACTGTTGAGTTTTCCAAACTTGTTGGCATATTGAATATAGCATCTTATCAGCGTCATCTTTTAAGATTTTAAATAGTTCAACTGGAATGCCATCACCTCCACTGGCCTTGTTGTTAGCCAGGCTTTCTAAGGCCCACTTGACTTCACTCTCCAGGATGTCTGGCTCAAGGTCAGCAACCACATTATCTGGGTTGTCCAGGATATTCAAATCTTTCTGGTATAATTCCTCTGTGTATTCTTGCCACCGCTTCTTGATGTCTTCTGCTTCTCTTAGGTCCCTCCCATTTTTGTCCTTTATCATGTCCATCTTTGCACAAAATGTTCCTCTAATATCTCCAATTTTCCTGAACAGATCTCTGGTTTTTCCTTTTCTATTATTTTCCTCTATTTCTTTGCATTGTTCATTTAAGAAGGCCCTCTTGTCTCTCCTTCATATTCTTTGGAAGTGTGCATTCAATTTTCTGTAACTTTCCCTATCTCCCTTGCATTTTGTTTCCCTTCTCCTCTCTGCTATTTCTAAGGCCTCGTTGGACAGCCACCTTGCTTTCTTGCATTTCCTTTTCTTTGGGATGTTTTTTGTTGCTGCCTCCTGTACAATGTTACGAGCCTCTATCCAAAGTTCTTCAGGCACTCTGTCCACCAAATCTAGTTCCTTAAATCTGTTCTTCACTTCCACTGTGTATTAATAAGGGATTTAGTTTTCCTACTCTTCTTCGAAAAAAGGCGCATTCCAAACTGCCTCCCAAAAGCCGGGAACGACAAGGACTAAGCTTTTAACATCTCGGCTTCTGGTGCTCCTGTTCAGCCTTAGAAGCAATACCATCGCGGGCTCAAAACCAGTAATTAAGAACTGTACCTCCTACCCCATGAACAAGAACTATAAATCAGTCCCATTATTGAGATCAGTGACAGGGCTACAGGGTGGTAGGTTGAAATTTTTGAGCACTTGTGGGGGTTAATTATTTAGCTTTCTAGTGATTAATATTTTTATTATTTTATTTTATTTCTGTTATTATCATTTTTGTCTTTATTGCTTATTATTTTTGATTTATGTTAATTATTATTAAGTGTGATATTGTTGTTTATATGTTTTTATTGATGTATTGAGTTTATCGTTGTATTGTATAATTCTCTTTTTCTTTTTCTTAATAATATTAAGTTATTAGTTCTTTTTCTATTCTCTCTTCTACCTTTCCTTCTCGTCATGGATTGGAGGGCCTGCCTTCCCAGCGAGGGGCCACAAAACATCTCCGTCATCACGGGTAGAGGGCGATATGGCGTTGGCTCCTTTCCCACTCGTATTAGAAGAACAATGAACAGATGTTTAAAGGCTGTTCCTTGTTCTGAGATGGAGACCAACCTCCAGTGTCGAGGTAGTCAGACCAGCCAACCCTCCACTCTACGCCTGGTGTTGTTGAACGCCAGGTCTGTATCTAACAAAACCCAGCTAATCTATGATCTTATTCTGGAGGAAGATGCAGACCTGGCCTGCATAACCGAAACATGGATTGGAGGAGAGGGGGGTCCCCCTCTAGCTCTCATCTACCCGCCCGGTTATGCTGTCCAACACCAGGGTAGACTAGAGGGTCGGGGGGGGAGTCGCCATCATTTATAAATCCACCTTGGAAGTAATTAGGCGCTCCTCGGTGGTAAAACCAGGTCTTGAGGCTCTCCACGTGTGGATTGGGGCCAGGGACGGTATTGGGATCTTGCTGGGTTACCGTGCTCCCCGTGACCCAGCCACTTCCCTACCGGAGCTGGTGGACTTTGTCTCCGCGGCACTGCTGGGCTCCCCAAGATTACTGGTCTTGGGGGACTTCAACATGCATGCGGGGACAGAGCCCGTTGGACCAGCTCTTGAGTTCTTGGAGACCATGGCCTTCTTGAACATGTCCCAACATGTCAATGGCCCTACGCACGTGGGCGGCCATACATTAGACTTGGTTTTTTCCACCAACGGGAGTGAGAGTGGACCGATGGTGACTGACCTCGAGTCGGTCCCCTTGTCATGGTCGGATTGCCACCTAATAAAATGCTTCCTCAAGATGGCTCTCCCCCCCTCGCAGGGAGCAGGAATCTATTGTTATGGTCCGCCCTCGAAGGCTACTGGATCCGATCGGATTCCAGGATGCCATGAGAGGGGTTACGGCTGACCTGGCTGGCGCTCCTGTCGAGGCTCTGGTTGACGGCTGGTTCACTGCCGCGGCTAGTGCCGTAGACACAATCGCGCCTAAACGCCCTCTCCGCCGCAGAGATCGCCCGGCGCCAAGGTTTAACCAGGATCTTCGGGTGTCGAAGCGGGTCAGGAGACGGCTGGAGCGCAAATGGAGAAAGGACCCGACGGTTTTCAACCGTATAGCTGTTAAGGTCACGACTAACCTTTACCAGACTAAGGTAAAGGCTGCCAGTAGAACTTACCTCGCTAACCGGATAAGTGAGGCGTCTAACCAGCAGGCGGAATTATTCCGTATAGTACGTGACCTATCCGGAGTTGGCCCGGGTGATAGGCCTCCCCCTAGTCTTACCCCGGACCAATTTGCAGCATTTTTTAAATCTAAAGTGGAGGCCATCCGCCGGGATCTCGCTCCTTTTTTGAATACAGTGAGTCGAGTTGAGACGTCCAGCGCTCCGTCTTGCCTGGTGTCTCTTGACTCCTTTCAGCCCATATCGCCCGACACTGTGGCCAGGACGCTTGATCGCTGTCGTGCCACCACCTCCTCTTTGGACCCCTGCCCGGCCTGGCTAATCAAGGCAGCCAGGCCCTCAACAACGCAATGGGCTACTGTAATAATTAATGGATCTTTCCTTGAGGGTAGATTTCCCTCTGCCCTCAAGGAAACACTCATTAGGCCCATAAGAAAGAAACCTAGTTTGGCGGCGGACAAAATTGGCAACTATAGGCCTGTCGCCAATGTTTCTTTCTTAAGCAAGGTAGTCAAGAGGGTGGTGGCCGACCAGCTTCAGGCGTTCCTGGATGATA
Organism: Pogona vitticeps; assembly: GCF_051106095.1. Classification (NCBI taxonomy): domain Eukaryota; kingdom Metazoa; phylum Chordata; class Lepidosauria; order Squamata; family Agamidae; genus Pogona; species Pogona vitticeps. The sequence goes on from NC_135786.1 coordinate 191,808,608, forward strand.
CAGATGCCCTGGATCCGTTCCAGTCGGGCTTCAGGCCGCGCCATGGAACAGAAACGGCATTGGTCACCCTGTGTGATGACCTATTGAGGGAGGCCGACAGGGGCAAAGTGTCTCTGTTGGTCCTCCTCGATATCTCAGCAGCCTTTGATACCATTGACCACGGTGTCCTCCTGGGGAGGCTCGCCGAGTTGGGGATAGGTGGCCGGGCTTTTGCTTGGCTCCGTTCCTTCTTGGAGGACTGTCCCCAGGGAGTACAGCTTGGGGAGAATGTCTCGGCCCCGTGGAGCCTCAATTGCAGGGTCCCACAGAGGTCGATCATCTCCCCAATGCTGTTTAACATCTATATGAGGCCGCTGGGAGGGGTCATCAGGAGATGTGGAGCACAGTGCCATCAATATGCGGATGACACAGGCGCTCTACATCTCCTTTTTTTCAACTGCAGGAGATGCCGTTCTGTCCCTTCGGCGTTGCCTGGAGGCTGTACTGGAACGGATGCAGGAGAACGGGCTGAGGCTGAACCCGGACAAGACGGAGGTACTGAGGGTGGGTGCCCCCACATCTGGGGATATGGGAAACTCCCTCATTTTTGGGGGGGTGACTCTGCCCACCAGGGATGGGGTCCGCAGCTTGGGGATCCATCTGGACCCGGCGCTCACTATGGAGACCCAGGTGGCGTCCGTGGTCCATTCCACTTTTTTCCATCTTAGGCGGATAGCCCAGCTGCGGCCCTACCTTGATGTGGGGTCTCTCACCACTCTGGTGCATGCGCGTGTAGTCTCAAGATTAGACCACTGTAATGCGCTTTACGTGGGGCTACCTTTGAGACTGCTGCGGAAACTACAGGTGGTGCAGAATGCGGCGGCCAGACTACTCAGTGGACTGAGAAGATACCAACGTATCTCACCCACTCTGGCCGCATTGCATTGGCTGCCCATCTGATTCCGCATCGATTTCAAAGTGTTAATGCTTACCTATAAAGCCCTAAACGGTTTAGGACCTCGATACTTGGCGGAATGCCTTCTCCCACCAAGATCTACCCGTGTCACTCGCGCGAGCCAGGAGGTGAGCCTGAGGAGCCTAATGCCGAGAGAGGCCCGAAAGGAAAAGACCAGAAATCGGGCCTTCTCGGCGGTGGCTCCTCATCTTTGGAACAACTTACCCCCTGAGATTCGCGCGGCTCCCTCGCTGGGCATTTTTAAGAAACAACTAAAAACAGTGATGTATAGGCAGGCCTTCCCAACAGAAAATCCTTGATGATCTTTTTCTTTTATTTTGTTCTCTATCTTCATTTACGTTTTAGCTGTAATGTCCTAAAATTACATTGTTGTTTTATTGTAAGCCGCCTAGAGTGGTCAAATACGATCAGATAGGCGGGATATAAATAAAATAAAATAAAATGAAATAAAATGAAATAAAATAAAATAAATAAATAAATAAATAAATACATAAATACATAAATACTCTCTTCAGTTTAAGCTTGAATTTTGCTATGAGAAGATGATGATCAGAGCCACAATCAGCACCAGGTCTTGTTTTTGCTGACTGTATAGAGCTTCTCCGTCTTTGGCTGCAGAGAATATAATCAATTTGATTTCGGTATTGCCCATCTGGTGATGTCCATGTGTAGAGTCGCCTCTTGTGTTGTTGGAAGAGAGTGTTTGTGACGACCAGCTTGTTCTCTTGAAAAAACTCTATTAGCCTTTGCCCTGCTTCATTTTGAACTCCAAGGCCAAAGTCACCTGTTGTTCCTTTTATCTCTGGACTCCCTATTTTAGCATTCCAGTCCCCTAGAATGAGAAGAACATCTTTCTTTGGTGTCAGTTCTAGAAGGTGTTGTAAATCTTCATAAAATTGCTCAGTTGCAGTCTCCTCAGCATTGGCAGTTGGTGCATAAACGTGGATTACTGTGATGTTGAATGGTCTGCCTTGGATTTGTATTGACATCATTCTATCATTTTTGAAATTATATCCCATTACAGCTTTTCTCACTCTTTTGTTGACTATGAGGGCTACTCCATTCCTTCCATGGGATTCTTGCCCACAATAGTAGATATGATAATCATCTGAATTTAATTCGCCCATTGCCAATTCCTATTCCAGGTGAAATGCATTTAGTTGGAACTCTCCACTATGACCTGTCCATCTTGGGTGTCCCTGCACGGCATAGCCCATAGCTTCTCTGAGTTACTCAAGCCTCTTTGCCATGACAAGGCAGCAATCCGTGAAGGGGAGTTTGAATGTAGTATGCCCCAAATAGAAATGTACGACTCAATTCAAATATAAAACAAAATCACAGCCTTATGATCTTGTGCATAATTTAGAGCCAGAGGTGGGTAACACCTTTATTAGACCACTGAAATATCATAAAGATGCAAGTTTTCCATTCCTGAAGGAATTTTTACCAGACAGAATAAAACTTGGCGGGAGTAGAAACAATTGAAAAACCATCCTGACCCTATTGAAACTGTCATTAAACCGTATAGTGGAGAAGTCACTGAGTGACCAAGATCACTTTGTAGAAATGAAAGCAATTGACTTTAAATCCCTTTAGGTGACACCTGGTAACTACACCTCAAAGTTCACTATTTCAGAGTTTCAGTTTCCTACAGATCCAACAACTTAAGCACCTAGCTAGGAAGATTTTGGGACTTTTATCTTCACCTCCTCTAGTAATTGCTCAGCCTAATGAAAAGTCCCCCAGGACTTTGAAACCTGCTTGTTTATTATATTTTAATAGTCTAATAAAAATTTACCCAGCTCTGTTTTTAGTTTTTGCACAGGACCATGTGGCTGTGGTTCTCAGTTCAAACATAATATTGGAGGTGGTTAATTTTAATCCAGGTTAAATTCCCATGGCTGTGTTGCTGTAATATAAATAGATGTGCAAACAAAAATAGGAAACATGACTTTTTTGCATAACAGCTGCTGGAGTACGTAAACAATTGGCTAAGAATCGGGGGGGGTTCTATGTTTGTTTTGTATTTTTTAAAATAAATTACTATTATTTTTCATGCATGTTGCGTGACACTCCTGTTGGAGTACAGTGGGTGGAAGCTTAAATGGCACCAATAGTTTTGTAGTTAAACATAAAGTTGTCCCATTCCATTTAAATAGTTTTAACAGCAAAAGGGCTATAAGCCTTCTGTATAAGCCCACTAGTGGGCAGGGATATAGTGGAACCAAGACCTGCAAGGTTGATGCCCTCAGATCTTCTGATTAGCAGTGACTATGATATCATCAGCCACACCCATCCCAAGAATTCCTTGCTGCCAGTGAACAACTGCAATTCTGACAATAGTTGGGTAAAAAAAGAATTTCCCCAGGAATAGTATATTGTAGCCAGCCATCCCTCTCACAATGCAATGTATTTGTAGGTGGTTTGGCCTTGAATAAGTAAGAGCCACCAACTTTATAAAAGATCTACTTCTTATTTTTTGACATGGACCAATCCAAGCTGCTTGAATTTTCGAGCTGCAGTTGCTGGAGGTCAGCTGTGAAGATGGTCATGATGAGCACCTACACTACCAGATTCACTACAGCACTACTGGTAGTGGATGTTCTCTAATTTGATGTCAGATTTAGGCAATTTCTAAAGTATTGTATCCCATATTATGCTGGAAGACAGGATTTTGTGGAATCTGACTCCCCAGATCCTTCTTTTCTGCTCAAAGGTGTCTCTTGGAAGCTCTTCCTGAAATGGAGTAGGCTATGGAGTGGTGATTGAGGGTAAGCATAGAATTTCCAAAACTTGAGCAAATTCACCTTCCATAAACATGCCTAATCATTAAAGCTAGTTTTGGAGATACCCTTTCATTTACAGCTCTCTACATTGTATCCCACCCATCTAAGAGAGCAACCCACGTAAGAGGCTTTTTAAATGATGCGGGGTGAGAAGAGGGATATGGAGTCAAGTTCTGCAAACTCTCTGCTATCAGTATGACATTAGAACCAATGCTAAAACATTATTCTGATTTGTTAGTTGAGGATTTTTATTATGCACTGGCTGAAATCCATGTTGCTGAGTAATGAAAGCGGTACAACTGCTAGACACAAATAACCATACGTTGAGAAATCTCTATAGACAGGGTCTGTTGCATGGTGGGTCATTCAACAGATAATGGCTATGGCAATTCATATCCAAAAGTTGTGTTGTTTTCGTTAATTTACAACAGGATTTTACCCACTTTGTGGCTACATGTTTAAACAGAATTTTCGCTGGTATTGAAGATCACCAATCTTGTCTTTTAGCTTATGTTTTATCAGAGTGTTTTTCAGGGGCAGATATGGACAGGAGGCTTTTTCACTCTGCTAATCTATTTTTACTCTGCATACTCTCCATATGTTCTAGTTAGAAAATGCAACCTTGAAAATGTCCAAAAGAGCACTTACTTGTATTCTCTGCCTGGTGTATGAGGTATATATTAAAGTGAAAGTCACCAGAGTATATGTTTACTTTTTCCCCATTAGGGGCTCAAGATCTTGATCGCATCCGTTTATCTACCTACAGAACAGCATGCAAGCTTAGATTCGTACAAAAGAAATGCAACTGTAAGTATGCCAATGGTTAATTCGAATTACCATCATTAATCTTCCACTGCATGGTTTTGCTTGTTTCCCAGCTGAAATGCAAATAAGAATTTATTTTAATACACATTCAGGAGATGCTAATAAGAACACCTGGCTCTTCAGAAGAGCATGATATCCCACTACTGATAATTATACCCCGAAGTTTAAATGTTTACATGCTGATGGGATAGGTGAGGGTGGTGTTTTTTTAAGTGCATCCTCTGAGAAGTAATTTTCCCATCTACTTTCGTCTTGTCAAAATTATGAGATGCACCATAAAATTAAAAAGCCCCTCCCCAAGCTTTCCTTTATAATACTATTAGATCTGTTCATTTTATCTCTAAGATTATTTTGTGCAGCTGGGTGGAACTTATTTTCATCTACAGTAACATCAGATAGTAAATTCTGAAAGCAAGAGTTCCACTGTTAGAATGAAAAACAAATTAGCAGGTTTTAATCTGTAAATAACTAATTATATAAGCCGTCCCCGAGGATGTTGTATGTTTCTTAAATTATCAACAGAATACAATTATTTTACAGTATTTTTTTATGATATTTTACATACTGTATTATTGGAGCAAAACAGTCCCAAAGTCATTATATGGCATTGGCACAACTGACAGTTTTTCATACTTGTGCTGGGTCAGTTCTAGTTACACGCACTGAATAGATCTGAGGGTGGCTCATGGGAAGTCTAGAATTCCATGAAGAGGTCCCTCCTTGATATTGCAAGTGGGATATTAGAATCTCCTAATAATTAAGTGCATATCCCATACTCAACTTTAATATACAGGAGGTGTGACTCCAATGATTGATTGGTTGACTTGTCTTTTTCTGTAATGAAACAATGCAGAGCAATCAAGCTACCAGTTTGATGGGCAATTGCATGGCATAAATGCCAGTGCAGAGTTACACAGGAGTTATGTGAGAGCACACCATTGCATAACCAGTTATACAATAGAAACCTCAAGCCTGTGACATTCATTGTGCAGTGGGGCAAGGTAGTTTGGAAAACACAAACATTTATTCAGTGTTGCATGTGTGCAGTAGTTGCATTTCTGCAACTCCTTAGATATGTCCCTTTTGCAGTTGGTTACACCTGTCTTGACTATAATGACAGTGGGAAGTGTTCAAATAGATGTCATGCATGGGGAAAACATGTTAAAGCTTTCATAAAGAACTATGAGAACCCTTGATTCAGATGCTAAGAAAACACAAACATAATGAACAACATCGGTGTAGATCCATCAGTGTATTCAGTGCCAGCAAGATTGTGGATTTCCAACAAAATGGGAAGCTGGCAGTACTGTATGACTTCCAGAATTCTGAATTTCCAGAGATACTGTTCATAGACTTCAAGAGTCTGAAACCTTTCCTTTGCTTAAATTTTTGTTTTGTTTTATTTTGTAGCATTTATTAAAAGGCATCTTCTTGACACATTCTGGACTATTGAGACAGAAGCAGAACCTAACAATATATCACAATTAAAACAACTAAGCATCACTATATACTTAGAACATCCCTGCCACTCATGGTAGGCTTTCCTTGGAGTCTGGCATGATAATTCTGCCATGGTGAGTGTAGAAAAAGGAAAGACTGCTGATTTCCCTAGGTCAGAATAAACAGTTGGCAGCAAAAAGTCTCGAGTTTAAAGCTGGCCAAAATATTCTAATGTGAGGTTTAATTAGAACAGACAAACCAGGAGTTATTATCTGTGATGGTTTTTAATTTGGCATCTTGGGAGTTTCAGTGTTGTTTTTAATTCTTCTGTTTTCTTCCAAACATCTTCCTCTGTCTGGTCTTCAGAACAATATGTTTTTTTCGTAGGGAATGTAATAGTGCAATACTGACCAAGAGCAACCTTGTTAACCTCCCTGCCTTCCCCCACTCCAATCCTTCTCTTCCTCATACAGTTCTGCTCAGTTCAACTAGTCAGGCCTCAAAGGCATGGAGGCTAGTCAGCTTCAGTTTCTTACAAGCCTCTGGGCCCCTTTCTCTTCTGCCTGTCACATTATGTTAGCCTTGTATCTTGTCCTGTCTAATGCACAGTAATTCACATCTGTAAATTAAATTCAAGTGTTTTTAAAGATGTACTCCGTTTAGATATTCTTAAACATATTACCTCTGGGCCTATCTCATATCAGTGGCCATTATGTCATCAATCCAGAAGCAATCCCTCACCTCAAACCCAAACAAACCTGGAAGTCAGGAAACCACACTGTATACTAAAAATGTGCAGATGTGCAGTCCATGGTTGGGGAACCAATTCTCTCTGTGCAGAGCAATACCATAAAGAATGCAGGTTAGAAGGAGATTAACACTATGAACATATACATAGCTGCCCCAAAGTAAGCCCCACTGATTTCATGCTACACAAATAGTACTCATGGAGAGCTATTTTACAATAAATACATATGGCTGTATTCTTTCTTTCCTGTTTGCTTGCATTCATCACAGAATTTGATCTGTTTTATGATTTAGTCCTGAAATGTGATTGTCAAAATTAAAAAGGGGCCATGCTGCCTAGCAGGGTTCTGGAACTTGTGTTACAAAAAGGTAACTTTTTCAAATTCTGAGCATGAAGAAACACGGGTAGCAGCAGTGGACATTTGCATAATTCCTGGTCAACATTCCTGCTCCACCATGCTCAAAATACAATAACTTCACTGGCAATATATTTGGGAACTAATATTTGGTGGGGGGAATGATAAGGGATTTATTTTATTCTTATTTGACCTTGCATAACTATCTGTGAATTCTTATGTAAAACACTTCGAGTAGTAATCCCACTAACTCAGGCAGTATATAAATGTATTTTATTTATTTAAAATAATTTTACCCTGCCTTTCTCTTTTAAAAAAACCTAAGGCGGCTTACATAATTAAAAGGCAACATTTAAAGCTAAAAACAAATGCTGACAAAGATCAAACAAATACCACACTAAGAGAAAGTAAACAAAAGCAACACCCAAAATACATTCAAATCAGTAAGGCACAACCATCCATTTAAACTTCTCAGTCAGCCAGTCATTAAGGGAAAGCTTGCCTGAAGAGAAAGGTCTTTGCCTGCCTGCAGGAGGACAGCAAAGCCTGGTTTCCAGTGGGAGGGAGTTTCCTAGAACTAGGGGACATCCAATCAAATTGAGTGTTGGGAGAGTGAGAACAGACAGAAGATACTGTATTTTTCGCTCTATAAGACACATCTGACAATAAGATGCACCTAATTAAAAAAAATAAAACTCCGCCCCAGCCAGCTCATCATCCGGAATCGTTTCCTGCCCCAGAAAGGAAGGAGAAGGGTGGCGTGGTGGTGATGGTGGCGGCGGGAAGCCAGTATTCACTCCATAAAATGCACACACTTCCCCCCCCAGACTTTTTTGTACAGAAATATTACTGTGAAAAATACGGTAATATTTATTTACCCAACGTGTTGTTAGTATGTGGAACTCCTTACCACAGAATGTGGTGATGATATCTGGCCTAAATGCCTTTAAAAGGGGATGGGATAGATTCCTGGAGGAAAATTCCATCACAAGTTACAATCCATGAGGATGTATAATCTCCAGGCTTAAAGGAAGGTACCTCAAAATGCCAAATGCATGGGAGAGGGGTAGCAGGAGACAGGTATCTAGTTGTCTTGTGTGCTCTCAGAGGCATCTGGTGGGGCCACTGTGAGATACAGGAAGCTGAACTAAATGGGCCCTTGGCCTGATCCAGCAGGGCTCTTCTTATGTTCTTATGAGTTCCAGAGTCTGGGGCATTTATTTATTAAAAATAAAAAACTAAAGTAGGTTGTAATCCTTTCTCCCCAAAATATTATTTTTCCATTTGCTTCAACTTCCACACCTCAGTATTTTTCTTCTCCATTAATCTCACATTTTCTCTTTTCTTTGGATTATCTTAGTCTTGGATTTGTAAATCATCATTAATTCCTGGAAGATTAAAATAATTTATTTCAAACCCTTGCCTAGGGTGCAGGCTCTTACTTCACCTAGGGATTGTTGGAACTTCATGTGAAATAGTTTCTGCTATGCTCCAGCACACTATAAATATATAACTGTCATGTGCACATAGTACTTTACCCAAATCCAATTTATTTCTCACTTTCTAATTTATGTTCTTTCCCATAATTGCTGATGGCTGAGATATTTTTGTGTTAACTTAAGCCGTTCTTCCTTTCTTCAGCATGCTGCCATCATCCCATACAGTTGATGATGCAGCATACAATTTTGCTGAGGTGTTCCTCTAGCAATAAAAACCAGATTTTAGTATCAGTCAGTGAATGTGTGTAAGTGGAGTATCAGCATAAAAATTGCATCTGACTTAAAGGAACATATCTAAGAGAATAAAAATGATATGAGCTTAAAATGCTGATTAAATGATAGTCAAATAAGGATCTTGCAGTCTCCTGCAGCCCACTCTTAACTATATTTATGTGAAATTTAATCTCTTGTGCATAGGAATAATATGAATTATCCCACGTGAGGTGTCTTTGTATACCTTTGAGGGTTGAATGTGAACTCCCAACACAGTGCTAGCCAGGTTTTCTGCTGGGCACCACAGCTACGTAATCCTGACCAGTCATGGCAAGATGAGTCCAGTGGCATAGATTACAGCAGCAAGTTAACAAGTTGTTGCTTGTATCCATCACCATGTGCTTTCACATAAATTGGTGCATGAAGAGAGATCCAAGCGGTGACTGGATGACTAGTAGCAATGTGCCACTGTAGCTTCCACTGTTGCCACTAAACATGCTGGCATAACTAACAAATAGGATTTTGGCCATTGCATGAAAAATAAAACCTTTGAAGTCTGCTACCAATATGAACCCCCTGTTCCAATAGCTTTATTCCTATAGGATAAACATAAGGTTGGCACTGTCAGTGGGCACAAGCCTCTACAAGGGACAAAACTAAAATATTTATTCAGATAATAATTCCCATTGGAAAATAATTTTGAATCATAGGATGAGATTTCTGAAACATATGGCTTGTAGGGTAAACATGCTTACCTACAGTTTCTAATAGGCATATGTACTATCTTCTGACAAATGTGCAAAAGTGAAACAAACCAAGAGATATTTGTGTGATTTCACAGGAACTATGGGGCAGAGCAAGGAACCTTTGTTTACCCCTGGGAGGAACAACTCCATTATATCCCATTCAGCATTCATTTGTATTCCATATTAAAAAATAATTAAACAGATAGCAAGATTTTTAAAAATTTAATACATTTTAAAAACATTTACAATTTCTAAGTTGAATTAACAAAGTATTCCTAAGACATTTACTGCTTAAGAGCCTCCCTGAAAAGGAGGGTGTTTGCCTGAAGATGGAAGGACGAATCCAACCTGGAATCCCAGGGCAGTTCTTTCCAAAGACTGGGAGCAACCACTGAGAAGGCCCTCTCTCAGAGCTTTGAAGGTGGTGGAACCAGGCGATCTTAAAAGCCTAGTAGGTTCAAATGGGGTGATATGGCCCCTCAAATAGCCTAGACCCAACCCGTACAGGGCTTTATAGATGATGACCACATGGGAAGGAGAGACAGAATTATGTGTCATCAGGATACTGATGGCACCAAACTCAAAAACTCCAGATACATTCTCCTAGCAATTTCATTTAGATTTTAAATAACATGGCAGACAGCACTGGGCCACAGACCAATGGCCAGGGTGTTGAACAGGATTCCACAAACACCATATTTTAAGTTCAGCCATCCAGGAAGGATCGGAACCACTGTAAAACAGTACCCCCAAGACCCGTACCAGAAAGGCACTCCAGAAGGGTACCATAGTCAATGGTCTCAAAAACCACTGAAAGGTCCAGCAATATCAAGAGGGACATCCTTCTGCTGTCATGTTTCTGGCATAGATCATCCACCAAGGCAAACTAAAGCTGTCTCTGTTCCATAAATTGGCATCTAGATAATCTACTACATCCAGGAACCTCTGAGACACCACATCACTCTCCAAGACCTTGCACAAAAATGGAATATTGGGGACTGGTCAATAATTATCCAATACAGTGGGATTGGAGGAAACCTTTTTTAGACTAAAGTCTTACTACTGCTTCTTTTGGGCCCTCTGGTACCTGCCATGTTGCCATAAGGCATCCACTACATCTCTAACCCACTCAGCCAGTCCCCCTCTAACCACTTTTATAAGACAGGAAGGACAAAAATCCAGCATACATGTAGTGGCTTTCACTTCTCCAATTTCCTGTCTTCATCCTCAGACAACATCAACTGAAGTGTATCCATTATAATAGGACAAGCAGGTGGCAAAATTGCATCAACGGGACCTGTATCAACTACAGCATCTAAATCAGAGCAGATCCAAGCAACTTCTGCATAAAGTTACCACAAGCCCTTCAATTGTTTCAATAAACCTGTGACTTTGACAAGTTTTAGCCAGGAACTTCCCATGTTACAGTATGCACTAGTAGAAACTGCTTTGTGCTGCTTTGTGACTGAGTTAATCATATGAAATTTTACTTTAAAAGAGAAAAGTATTAAATTAGAAAGTGGATTGCATATACATCTAACACTTAAGTGTCTATTACTGTTGTTAAAATGTTTGTTCATTCTTTTAGTTCCTAAGTTCTGATTCAGTAGTGCAGAAAAAATGAAATGACTAACTCTGTGATCAAACTATACAACAATTCCTACAGCTATCTAAATATAATTTATTAAGGGAACCCTAGAAATCCAGAAATCTTGGTCTATTTTAATCTAATAGAATACAAACCTTGGGATAATATGTAACGGCACATATATGTGCTACTTATCTAAATATGCACACTGCCATCTAGTGTTTAGTCACATACATTCCTATTACCTCATCCTCAGAAACTATTATAGAATTCATTATTTCTGGGCAGCCCTGGCAACCTGCATGTTTCCCCCTTCCATGTGAAACCTAAATATTTACATTCAAATATAGTTTGAACTTTCAGTACTTCCACGCATGGCTTGCCATTCTATTCATCTTGGCATTTACAGCTTTAAAATGCCTCCCATCAATTTATGTTGCACAGAAGCCATTTGTTTTATTTATTTGTTTATTCTGCTATATTTATATATGCCTCTCAGCCTCCCCACTTTATTCTCACAACAACTCCATGAGTTTGAAGAAGTTATGCAATAATAATAATCAAGTCATACATGAAAAGATTGTTAGATTCTTTGAGGAATTCCCTTAACGAACAACGGTCAGAATCCAATTTATACCCATTGACATAAGTCTAGCTGTGTAAATATCAATAGGTATAAGTAATAGGATTCTGGACATGGTTTTTAATGGGACTCTTGAAAGACTCTAACAATCTTTTCATGTATGCCTTGATTATTATTGCATAATGTCTTCAATTTAGTTAAGACGTCAGTGCGCATATTTCTTGTCAAACACCACTTACGTGATTTGGTATATGACAAAAAATACAAGCAGAGACCTTCTAATGAGTGGCAGTTCACTGCTGAAATTCTTATTACTGGAAATATTCATTTTGATTTTGTCAAGAATTTTAGTCTCATATATTTATGCAAACACATCATGCACAGTAAGGTCTCATACACATCAACTGATGCTGCCATTTTAAGAAGAAATGACACATTAGTGAGAGTGGCAAATGGGTAAGGAAAACACAGAGCTTAGAAATGTTGCTCTCTCTTTTGGGACATTTCCCAGAATTCCTTAGTCATGGCGAAATTGGCTGAGTTGTTTGTTTTTTTAAGTGTTCTAGCTGTGAAGAACATTTATAGCTTAGAATTATAACAAGCAAAAGTTGAACTTACGTGCCCTTGTAGCAGTCTTCTGCAACAGGGTCTCATGTTGGAGGGGTTTTTTTTGCATGAGAGAAAGAACCGTTTCTTCTATACAAGGGCAAAGGCCGGGTGTTACTTATCTGACCTGCTCAATCTCTTGTGTTCACTCTGCTTTGCTACAGGCAAATCTTCATCCTTTTTTCCTTTTATCCTTGCAATGTATGTGTCTATTACAACACAAACGGAGAACTGAGATTACCTACAAAAGAACACTATGCTACTATGCAGATCACTGCTCCTTCGGATATACAAGTATTTAACATTATTCTGTTCTACCAAATTCATGCCTTCCATGCAGTGGAAAGACTGCAGACAGAGTAAATTGTAAGCAATTGGCTCTGGTTACAGACACATAGACTCTCAAGTCTGTGAACAGATTCTTAAAAGAAGAAAAAACTTCAACTGTTCTGGCATAATTATACCTTTGAGAACAATACTTAGGGAAAAAAAGCAATGGCTCAATTTCAAATTTATTTCAAGATAATGTACGTTTAACTTGGGTTTTAGTTGCAGAGATTATGCAATAAATACATAGGTTATTAAACCCCTACTCATTCTGCATTTCACCAGACTTTAGGAAATGGCTCATAATTCCAGGTAGTTTACAAAAGGTAAATTGTTCAGTTCAGCTTTATTTTCATATTTGTCCCAGGCCATAAAAGAAATATAAAAATGCAATTACGTAAAATGATTGACAATAAAGTATATCTTTGACATTCTAACAATGAGCAAGAGGTAGTCTAGCCAAAATTAGTTGCCATTTATAGCTATCACAGGTGGTAACACTTATAATATGACATTCAGTAAAAGCAGCCTGAGGTTTGGATAATGTTAAATTATAAGCTGCTGACTTAGTGAATATTCTCAACATCAATTTTCTAACAAAAGTTGCTTTTCTGAAAGTCTAGACAGTTTTCTTTACCTAGTAGCAATGGGACACAAATTTGTTTCTAAGTGAATGGGATATAACAACTGATGTACAAATTGACATGTCTCGTGTAACATAAGCATTGGTGGGTTGCATCTGATAAAGTGGGCTGCAGTTATGAAAGCCTTTGCCAAATAAAACTTGATAGTTTTTAAGGGGCCACAACTATGTTAGTGTTTTTTTTGTTTTTGTTTTTTTGCTGCAGCAGACTAATATGGCTAATCCCATCCCAAATAACTAAGCATCTTGTGTAGTAAAAAAGCAGATTTGGGCATACCTGATTCATGTAGTGTTGGGACATGGTGGCGCTGCGGGTTAAACTGCAGAAGTCTCTGTGCTGCAAGGTCAGAAGACCAGCAGTCGTAAGATCGAATCCATGCGATGGAGTGACCTCCCGTCGCTTGTCCCAGCTCCTGCCACCCTAGCAGTTTGAAAGCATGTAAAAATGTGAGTAGATAAATAGGTACCACCTCAGTGGGAAGGTAACAGTGTTCCATGTCTAGTCGCACTGGCCACGTGACCATGGAAACTGTCTACTGACAAACACTGGCTCTACGGTTTGGAGATGGGGATGAGCACCACGCCCTAGAGTCGGACACGACTGGACTAAATGTCAAGGGGAACCTTTACCTTTTACCATTCATGTAGTAATCAAAAACAAATATGTCTGTCATATGACACATGAACAAGTTACCTTTCCAAAAGAGGTATTATGGTCGGGTTAAACCTTATTAAGACAACAGTAAAATCTTATTCAAATATATTTTTAAGGAGTTAATATTGGACACAAGCCTTTTCTGCCAGCAGCAGTGGTTTATTGCTATCAAAACCCTCTTCTGCCAGCTGATCTCAGTGATATGTAGACAGAGCAGTCTGCCAACAGAACTCTTCTACTGGCAAAGATCTGCTGATAGAAAAACCAAAAAAGGAAGAAAGAAGACATTTATCAGAGGAGGAGTTGAGTTAGACAAGATCCGAATGTCCCACAGCCCAAAGTTACAATACAGAATGACTTTGCAACAATTGATCAGGGTAATGGTAGTTCCAACATGCCTAGGTTTCAACATGGCTTCAGCTGGCCTAATGTCAGTGCACATGGTTCTGGGCCAGTTAGGACTGTATTCGAAGAGCTCTCCCCAGTGACTAGTACCCTATTCATTCATTTATTCATTCATTCATTCACTTATTTGCTTATTTACTTATTTACTTTATTTACTGTTTATTTACTGAAGGAAGGCGCCCCTGGCCACCGAGTCCACCTGGGCTTTCAGGAGCACCCCCAGGCTGTGGACCCTGCCCTTTAGGAAGAGCGTAACCCCATTCAGGGCAGAAAAATGGCCCTCCAGCATGTCTGGCGAAGCACTCACTAACAGCACTTCCGTCTTGTCTGAATTGAGTTTCAATTTATTAGCCCTCATCCAGTCCATTATCAGATCCAGACACAAGTTCAGCACAGAAACTGCCTCACCTGGATTGGTGGAAAGTGAGAAGTAGAGCTGAGTGTCGTCAGCATATTGCTGACTCCTCAGCCCAAACCTCCTGATGACCTCTCCCAGCGGTTCCATGTAGATGTTAAACAGCATGGGGGACAGTATTGAGCCCTGAGGAACTCCATGACATAAACACCAGGGGACAGAGCAACTGTCCCCCAGCACCACCCTCTGGACACGGTCAGCCAGGAAGGAGCGGAACCGCCATAAAATAGTGCCCCCAACTCCAAACCCAGTCAGCCTATCCAGAAGGACATCATGATCGATGGTGTCGAAAGCTGCTGAGAGGTCCAGGAGTATCAACAGGGTCACACTCCCCCCATCTCTCTCCCATCAAAGGTTATCGTACAGAGCAACCAAGGCATGCTCCATACCAAAACCCTGCCTGAAACCTGATTGAAATGGATTCAGAAAATCCGTTTCATCCAGCAGCGCCTGGAGTTGCCCAGCCACAACCCGCTCCAACACTTTGCCCAAATAAGGGAGGTTCACCACTGGTCAGTAGTTAACCACCACCCTTGGGTCCAGGTTAGGCTGTTTTAGGAGTGGCTGAATTACCGCCTCTTTCAAGGTGGTAGGGACCACTCCCTCTCTCAAAGAGGTGTTCATGGCCTCCTGGACCCAGGTGTGAACCCCTCTGGGAGATCTTCCAATTAGCCAAGATGGGCAAGGTTAAAGTAGAGTCATGGTAGAACGGACAGATCCAAGCACCCTGTCCACATCCTCAGGTCTCAACAATTGAAACTCATTAATACTTGACCTAAGCATGGCACACTTGACACATCCTCTGATTCTGCAGTAACGATGGAGTCCAACCCATTGTGAATCTGAGCAATTTTCCCCTCAAAATCAATGACAAACTCATTACAGTGAGTTGTTGAGCAGTCCGGCACCTCCACCAGATTTCACGGTTGAAGATGATCCCGGACCACCCGAAACAGCTCTGCTGGGTGACATTCTGAGGAAGCAATACAGCTGGAGGTACATTGCCATTTTGCCAGCCATATTACCACAAAATAGGCCTGATAATGGTCTCTAAGTTGTGTTCGATTCGACTCCCAATGGGATTTCCTCTACCTGCACTCCAGCCGTCTCCCCTCTCAGTTCATTGCCCGCAGTTCAGAAGTATACCAAGCAGCTGTCTGGGCTCTGTGTGCAGGAAGAGGGAACTTAGGCACAATCATGTCAACTGCCTGGGTCATCTCCCTATTCCAAATGTGACCTGAGCTTCGACCCATTAGTCTCCAAGGGCAGATCATCTTACTGGCTCCCCCACCCTTGTAGAGGTGAGAAGAAGCTAATAGACTAAACTTGACCAGGACAGCTAATAGACTAAACTTGACCATGACAATGGAGTCACAACCAGCCCCTCCACATCCAAACCAACAACTTCCAGTCCCATTGAGAAAACCAGGTCCAAGTTATGGCCCTTCTCATGTTTCAGGCCAATGACACATTGAGACAGCTCCGTGGCTGTCATGGTGGCCATGAAGTCCTGAGCCGTCCCAGTCAAGGCAGCCTCGGCATAGATGTTGAAGTCCCCCAGCACCAAAAGCCTGGGAGTCCTCAACACCAGGTCCAAGACTACCTCCGTCAGGTCAGACAGGGAGACTGTTGGTACGCAGCAGGCTGGGTGGTACACCAACAGAATCCCCAATCTGTCTCGTAAGCCCAACACACAATACAGGCCCTCAAGACCTCCTCTCAAAGGGATAGGAAGCCTGGTCAAGGAGATAGAACTCCTATAGACTATAGCGACTCCCCATCCCCAACCCTCCGAGCGTCATTGGTGCTGGACCGAGTATTCAGGCGGACACAGCTGGGAACACCATTCTCCTCTCCCATCCAGGTCTCAGTAATGCACACCAGGTCATCACCCTCATCCAGAATTACATCATGGATGAGGGCAGTCTTATTTTGTACTGACCTGGCGTTCATCAACAGCATCGTGTGGCTCGAGGGTTTGCTGATATGGTCACCTAATACCATCTGGTTAGGGGTAGGACTAGAAGAGGGGATAGATGTAAGATATCTAACCTCTCTTCTCCTACATGGGCATGTTCTACCCCCACCGCCATTCCTTCCCCTATCCAGCACCACCTCAATGGCTGCCCCCTCCAACACCCTCACCCCTTCCTGTTCCCTCAGATCCACTGTGGGTCTCTAGGTACATAACCTGATGGCAGTTAATAATCACAATAAAAAACCCTTCTAAAGCCCCTTCTCCCTCCCCCCCAAGCCAGGTGACTGATGTTGAGGAGGGGGTGGGGCAGCCAGAGGCAGCGAGGGCCCAGTCCTGCAAGGCTGAGGGAGTCCAAGCCAAACTCCCCAGGAAGGCTGGCAGCCGGTAACAACACAGCCACATTGTCTCTCACTCAGTGCCTGAGGGACGGCAGATGATGAAGACTCTCCCGAAAGTAGTAATGTTGGTCCAGCAGGGTCCTGCCACAGGCTCTGGCTTATAAAGCCTCTTCTCCCCTCCGAGCCAGGTGGCTGATGTTGAGGAGGGGATGGGGCAGCCAGAGGCAGCAAAGGCCCAGTCCCGCAAGGCTGAGGGAGACCAAGCCAAATTCCCCCAGGAAGGCTGGAAACCAGCAGCAGCACAGCCACACTGTCTCTCACTCAGTGCCTGAGGGACAGCAGATGATGAAGACTCCCCTGAAGGCACGAATGTTGGTCCAGATAATCCAAAAGATTATCTAGTGCTAAATCAGTACACTTGGCAGGGGCTATGCTGTGGTGAGATCAAAGTTTGTCATAGCTTTGGCATATTAGTCCTATAACCTACAGCAACTCATAGAAATCCACATGAGAAACCTTATAAACTAGTAGTTAGAGAGGACTTACAAGTCCACATAGAAGACTGAGCAATGAAACTCCCTGGATGACCTGGGCTACTCATTCTTTCTCAGCCTGATCCATCTCACAGAATGGGTGTAAAGATGAAATGTGGAAGAAGACAATCATGTATGATACTTGGATCTCATGGCAGGAAAATTGGAGATAAATGTAACTAACATGAGCAGTTGTCCCATTTTTGTAAGGTTTTCTATACTGTGTCCTGGCACATTGTACCATCTGAAATCATTATTGATGTTCAAATGGAAATGTTTAATTATTCTGTGAAAGTGCATTGCAGGTGTCCACAGAGCAGAAGGTCAAATTAGGTGCATTTCTTTCATAATATGCTACACCTTTCTATGCCTTTCACTCAGACCTCTTCCCTATCAGTCCCACTTTTTTCTTCAGTTTATGAAGTGACATAGCACTGAGCTGATAAGACAGGGCCACTTCTGAATTGTGACTGCATTGCTTATAAATGTGATACTAAACTAGTACGATTTTTAAAACTTTTTTTAAAAAGATTAAGTCTTTTAAAACAGACATTGGCTGTAAGGAGTATGAGCCTCCAGAAAATAAGACTGAATAATCACTGTCCACCCCACTAAAGACATTGCCCTGAATGTGATCAGGACACATTGTGTGGCTGCTATAGGCAATCACACAAACAAGAAAGCAAGATAATGGAAATGGAAATACTACCCTCCAAAACAGCTCTGCTGAATTCTTATGGGGGAAAAAGACTGAATTTACTTGCAGTTAGATTTTTGTTTTGTAATATTCAATAGAAGAAACATCAGCAGTGAGAACTCCAGAACCAGTGTCTGCCTAAGTCATCGTTGTTGTTGTTATTTAGTCGTTTAGTTGTGCCCGATTCTTCGTGACCCCATGGACCAGAGCACGCCAGGCCCTCCTATCTCCCACTGCCTCCCGGAGTTGTGTCAAATTCAGGTTGGTTGCTTCGATGACACTGTCCAACCATCTCATCCTCTGTTGTCCCCTTCTCCTCTTGCCTTCGCACTTCCCCAACATCAGGGTCTTTTCCAAGGAGTCTCTTCTCATGAGATGGCCAAAGTACTGGAGCCTCAGCTTCAGGACCTGTCCTTCCAGTAAGCACTCAGGGTTGATTTCCTTTAGAACTGATAGATTTGTTCTCCTTGCAGTCCAGGGGACTCTCAAGAGCCTCCTCCAGCACCACAATTCAAAGGTATCAATTCTTCGGCAGCCAGCTTTCTTTATGGTCCAGCTCTCACTTCCATACATCACTACAGGAAAAACCATAGCTTTGACTATTCGGACTTTTGTTGGCAAGGTGATGTCTCTGCTTTTTAAGATGCTCTCAAGGTTATCGCTTTGCTCCCAAGAAGCAGGCGTCTTTTAATTTCGTGGCTGCTGTCTCCATCTGCAGTTATCATGGAGCCCAAGAAAGTAAAATCTGTCACTGGCTCCATATCTTCCCATTCTATTTCCCAGGATGTGATGGGATCAGTGGCCATGATCTTAGGTTTTTTTATGTTGAGTTTAAGACCGTTTTCTGCACTCTCCGCTTTTACCCTCATTACAAGGTTCTTTAGTTCCTCCTCACTTTCTGTCATCAGAGTGGTATCATCTGCATATCAGAGGTTGTTGATATTTCTTCCAGCAATTTTAATTCTGGTTTGGGATTCCTCCAGTCCAGCCTCCCGCATGATGTATTCTGCATATAAGTTAAATAAGCCGGGGGACAATATACAGCCTTGTCGTACTCCTTTCCCAATTTTGAACCAATCAGTTTTTCCATATCCAGTTCTAACTGTTGCTTCCTGTCCCACATATAGGTTTCTCAGGACATAAATAAGGTGGTCAGGCACTCCCATTTCTTTAAGGACTTGCCATAGTTTGTTGTGGTCCACACAATCAAATGCTTTTGCGTAGTCAATGAAGCAGAAGTAGATATTTTTCTGGAACTCTCTGGCTTTCTTCATAATCCAGCGCATGTTAGCAATTTGGTCTCTAGTTCCTCTGCCCCTTCGGAATCCAGCTTGTACTTCTGGGGGTTCTCGGTCCACATACTGCTGAAGCCTACCTTGTAGGATATTGAGCATAACCTTGCTAGCGTGTGAAATGAGTGCAATTGTATGGTAGTTGGAGCATTCTTTGGCACTGCCCTTCTTTGGGATTGGGATGTAGACTGATGTTTTCCAGTCCTCTGGCCACTGTTGAGTTTTCCAAACTTGCTGGCATATTGAATGTAGCACCTTAACAGTATCATCTTTTAAGATTGTAAATAGTTCAACTGGAATGCCATCACCTCCACTGGCCTTGATGTTAGCCAGGCTTTCTAAGGCCCACTTGACTTCACTCTCCAGGATGTCTGGCTCAAGGTCAGCAACCACATTATCTGGGTTATCCAGGATATTCAAATCTTTCTGGTATAATTCCTCTCTGTATTCTTGCCACCTCTTCTTGATGTCTTCTGCTTCTGTTAGGTCCCTCCCATTATTGTCCTTAATCATGTCCATCTTTGCACAAAATGTTCCTCTAATATCTCCAATTTTCCTGAACAGATCTCTGGTTTTTCCTTTTCTATTATTTTCCTAAATTTCTTTGCATTGTTCATTTAAGAAGGCCCTCTTGTCTCTCCTTCATATTCTTTGGAAGTCTGCATTCTCCCTTGCATTTTGTTTCCCTTCTCCTCTCTGCTATTTCTAAGGCCTCGTTGGACAGCCACCTTGCTTTCTTGCATTTCCTTTTCTTTGGGATGGTTTTTGTTGCTGCCTCCTGTACAATGTTACGAGCTTCTATCCAAAGTTCTTCAGGTACTCTGTCCACCAAATCTAATTCCTTAAATCTGTTCTTCACTTCCACTGTGTATTCGTAAGGGATTTGGTTTAGATTATACCTGACTAGCCCAGTGGGTTTTCCTACTCTCTTCAGTTTAAGCTTGAATTTTGCTATGAGAAGCTGATGGTCAGAGCCACAATCAGCTCCAGGTCTTGTTTTTGCTGACTGTATAGAGCTTCTCCATCTTTGGCTGCAGAGAATATAATCAATCTGATTTCGATATTGCCCATCTGATGATTTCCATGTATAGAGTCGCCTCTTATATTGTTGGAAAAGAGTGTTTGTGATGACCAGCTTGTTCTCTTGACAAAATTCTATTAGCCTTTGCCCTGCTTCGTTTTGAACTCCAAGGCCAAACTTACCTGTTGTTCCTTTTATCTCTTGACTCCCTACTTTAGCATTCCAGTCCCCTAGAATGAGAAGAACATCTTTCTTTGGTGTCAGTTCTAGAAGGTGTTGTAAATCTTAATAAAATTGGTCAATTTCAGTCAAGACTGAGTCATACCCCTATGCTAATTTCAATATTAATAAGGGCTATTGCTCTGACATTAACAGGTACCTGAGAGATGAGATACATGTTAACACACAAATCCTTGCAATAAAACAACTATTTCTTCTAAGGAAGGGGAGAGTTTGGAATAGAAAGTAGAAGAAGAGTACACAATCCCTTTCATGCACACAGTTCTTTTGCTACGATCTCTGCTCCAGACACACCTTGCTCTTCATATTTTGAAGCTGTCACATTCAATGCAATACCAGATACTAATGGGAGACATATAGAAAAGGAGATTCCTGCACTTTGATGTGCAAGATCCCAAGGGCTCCTGTGTCAATTCAGTCCTGAGTCATTTATCTTGAATTTGGATCATCTCATAGGGTTTGTTGCATGTCAGAGTAGCATTTTAAAGGGACAGGTTTGTGGATTTGATATGTCAAAGGGTGACAAGCCAGTATGGCCTGTTAGGACTTACTGGATTTTAGTTCTGAGATTTGCTTAAGACTGAAATTGAAAAGTTTTTACATTTTGCTTTATATAATGCATAGTTTCAGTAAAGCTATCACTCACATAGAATTTTATACTTCTGTATAGTCCTGAAAGTTAAAGTATATGGCATATGAAAATACTGTGACTTGAGACAGAAACATTTTGTAGCTATTTTGAGAACTTTGATTATTATGTTTATATTATTCATAGTGCACCTTGTGGATATTTGGAATGTAATAGAAGCACTGCGGGAAAATTCATTGAACAACATGGATCCGAACGTAGAGCTGAATGTGGCTCGACTTGAAGCAGTATTGTCCACCGTTTTTTATCAGCTTAATAAGCGTATGCCAACCACCCACCAGATCAATGTAGAACAATCCATCAGTTTGCTGCTCAACTTCTTGCTGGCAGCTTTTGATCCGTAAGTTCACCTTTAATGACCACTAATGCTGTTGCAATTAATTATATTATTGAAAAATATTACCAGCATGGGTAAATTACTAGTAAAATATTGACAAAGTATAATTTTATTGTTACTGTTTAGGATTTTCTCTACTGTGAATGTAAGAACTAGATGCAATACGTAATGTTAGGTTGATGGTACTTTTTAAAACAGGAAAATAAATTGGGTCCGAAGTACTCCTTAACCTTTCCTTACTCCCACCCTGACCACATTTTCTCACTTTAAATTGCCTTTCAAGTAGGTTTTCCTCCACAGGACTCCAGATTTGGGAAATGGGAAATATACATTTAAAAGTCAGGGGATTTGCTTAAAAGTGATTTTTGGAGCAAGAAATTATGAACAGGTAAAAGGTTTTGGAATCTCTCTCTCTCATACACACATATTCACGCAGCTTTATGAAACTGACCATAAGGCCAATGTTAAAACATGTATGTATGTAATATCAAGTTTGACCCGGAGCAGACTCTTTAAAATGTAAATTTGCTCTATTCTTCAGATGCTATTCCTAGTGAAAACATCTGCAATAGTGTTCATTCTCTGCTAGTGGCATAGGGTTAGTGGCTTATTCTTGAAGGAAATTCTTTTTTCTAAAGCTTCTGCAGCTGTGAGCAATTCCCCCCCTCCCTTTCCCTCTTAATGTAGCAAACTGTGAGATTCCATCAGGGACATGGCAATAGAATCTGTGTTGGGTAACCTGAAACTTTGCCTTGCAATGTCTAGGTGAAAAACAAAACAAATGTGAATTTATTTTAAAAGGGTGTCCCTTAATGTCCGGTTATAGATGTACATTCTGTGTAGATATGCAAATGATGGTAATTGAGCACAGGACCCATCAGCCTGTTATTGCCAATTCTTAAAAGCATCTGAATAGCCAGAAATTACAAACTGGATGAACTAGGATCAGCTTTGTACTTTGACAGGTGCAAATTATCTATTACTGCTTTACCGTTTTATATTTTGGAAGTGTACTGGCTGGAAATCCATACAATTAAAGAACCATTAAAGCAAGTGTTTTTCTCCTCCCCTTTGCCTTCCTGCACCTTCTCATTCCCCCTCCTCCATCGACACACACTTGATGGACTTCTTGTTTGGCACTGGGAACCTTCAGAGCCAGATCAACCAGCACAGCTTAGTCACCATGGTAACAGCTGGGGTTGGTGGGGAGAGGCAAGTGTTCCACATGACAAAGCCGGAGAGGCTCAGTCTGCCTGCAATGGACCATTTCTTCTGCCCTCTCCAAGGAGAAATTGTCAGTAGGCTGTGAAACTGTGGCCTTCATATTTTTTGAAAACACTGCACAACAAGGGAGGTTTAAAATACATGTATACAGACCCTGAATTCATGACTCTTAACAAGAACAGGAAGGAAACTCGTTTTAAATGCCTGACACATGCTTTGGCACCCGATGCAAGTCATTCTCTCTCTCAAGAAAACCATTGCTGTGAAAATGAGATCATTCACACACACACATTTTGTTTCTAGAGTTCAGTGTTGCAAGGCTTTTAAGATGAAAACAGAAACATACGCCCCCGAGGAGGAAATGGAAAAGTGTGTTTTTGTAAATGGTGGGGTCAAATAACGAAGGCTACACAAATCCAACATAGAAAGCACTTAGTGACTGGTGTGTGTGTGTGTGTACACACACACTTTTGCTTAACTGGAAAAAGGAACAGAAACGTGGGAGTGGATGTATTTCCAAGATCACAGATTGTTCAAGAGTAGCAACCACTTTAATTTTGCATCATGTAAATCAGAGTAAAAACAACTGTCTTGACAAAGTACTTGGATTATGTGATTGTACACTTAGAGGAATAAATAACAAACCACATGGCCAGGTAAAAGTCATTAAAGAGTTCAAGGAGTTCTGGAGAGGGACTAGGGAATGCCTTTTAGCATTTTGATCCAAAGAAGCAAAGGATTAAAGGTGAGTTCTGGCTATGTTAATCAGGATAATCATGAGACAGTTGTCAGAACCATTACTCTTGTATGAGGAGGATAAGATGCTCTTGTAAGCAAGCTGTCATGTTCTGAACCAGCCAGACCAAGAGAGGCAGAAGCCAAGTCACTCCCAAGAGAGTGGGACACAAAGATGCTGGTGGCGGTTATGGCTATGGGGGTTGGGAGTGACCCCTAGGAGAAAGGAGGGAAATCCCTGGTAGATGGCTGCTATAAAAACTGCTATGCTGCCAGTGGGAGGGGGACTTCAGAGCCAGGAGGCTGGCTGCCAGACCAACACACCCAGGGAACAGAAGCCAGAGACCCCTGGGGAAAAGGATGGGGGTATAGCTGAGAAACCCAGGGAACAGGAACAAGAAGTGCTTGGGAAGCAGGAGGACAGTCTTGATGAAGGAGCCTCGGGAGACACTCAGGAAGAGTGGTCCAGAATGGGCAGAAGAATCCACAGAGAAGGAACTGGAGCCCACAGGGGAGTGGGATTACATTTATGAGGAGAACCCCTAAAGGACAAGCCCAAGACTTTGGTGGACTTTGGACTAGTTCAGTTAACGAGGACCGAGGATTTTGAACCTATTGTATATATATTGTCTGTTACCCTACTCCTAGTTCCAATAAACCCAACTGACCATTGGTGTTGTGGATTTATGGAACAATAGATAGAACTGTTGGGTAATTCAATGGTTTAGGCATCTGGCTGAGGAGCCAGAGGTTGGAAGTTCCATTCCCCACTGTGCCTCCCTGACAGGAGCTGTACTCGATGATCCCGTAGAGTCACTTCCAGCACTGCAGTTCTGAGGTAAGCTAAAGTAAGTGAAGGTAAGAGGGGCGCCCCATCAAGACAGCAATGGCTGGCAGCTGGCAGGGCTCATGCTACTTAAAATGTAAAGTAGCAGTGTTAAGCTTTTAGAATTTGTATTAACAATGCAGTGCAGGCACTTAGTATTAGTAACTTAAAATGAGCAGTTGTAATAACAGGACCTGCTTAGAATTGCCACTGAGTTGAGTCTTGTTGATTTAACTGGGTCTATTGTAGGTAAAGAGTAATGTTAAGGAGGACTAATGTTGTATTTACCGCATTAATTACTGCATTGGTACTGTTTAAAGCAACAGCTCATTTCTGACTATGTTCATTGCACACATGCTGCACTAACAAAATAACTGAGATAAGAAAAGGTATGGATCACTCGAGATACTTGTAAGGCATGTAAGCTAACACACATTTTCTACCATGTCTTTTTCTTCATGGAAAAAAAAATACCATTATTAAATGAAATATACATATACCTACAAACAAAAAAGGCTTTTGCTTCATTGTTATGAAGGATCAATCTCTTTTGCCTACACAGAGAATACTGTTTGAAAGTGACAATATAGGTAAGATTTCTAAAAATGATCCATGCGCTTCCAGGATTTTTACTTGCAGCAGATGACAGATTTTACTTCGATAGATTAAAATAAATACATGCAGAAGGTTTCTGTCTCATTCCATAGATCCTACATTTTTATTGTGGCTAACCTGATACAAATTAGTATTCCAAATACTTAATGGCAGGCTGGAGAACCATGTTTCCTCATGTTCTTTGCAGATGTTTCATGGAAACTAGAGATACCAGAATTAAGGACACTTCTCTCACTCTGCACATGTGTGGCTAAGGAGAACCATAGCATCCCAAAGTTGTATGATGTCATCTGTGGCCACAGCCCTTGAGCACTGCAGCTCCTTCGAACACTGCTTTCTTACTGTTGTTGGCTTCCAGTTGATTGCTCCTCTGGCCAGCCACACAAAGCAGAAAAGCCAGTTTCCCTGTGAGAATTCTTTTCCTTTAAACAGTTGGAGTGTGAGTGACTCTGGTCGGTCAAGTTCCAGTGGTTTTTCTGCTGTGGAAAGCATTTAGTGTGGCTTGTTGAACTAATGTCCTGTTCTGGGCTTCCCATGGGCATCTGGTTAGCCATTGTGGGAACAGAATGCTTGCCCAGATAGGTCTCTGAATTCATCTGCTATGGCTTTTCTGATGTCCATATTGCAATTGTTAATTTTGCAAACATCACTGCATGTTTTGTTGGTGAAACTTTTGCTTTATTCTGCAGAGAACTCTGGAGCCTAACTTAATATGATGTAAATCAAATTAATCTTTTTTCTCCATCTTCACAAGTAATGTAGTTGATTTCTTCATTTATTTCATGTCTATGAACATTGTTCCTTCCTCCTTTATAGCTTCACATCAAGGATGCCTGAACAACTTTAACTTGCAGCTGCCACATGACAAAAATACTTAAGCAGCAGCATTTTGCTCGTGAAAATCTAAAACTATTAATAGGGAAGTCTTCATTATAGAAGAGAGCTGCTTTGATAATTGCCAGACCTTAGGGGCATCTCAGCGCCATGGTCCCCATTTATCTAATCCAGTTGTAAGCCATGTCAATATATATTTTCATGGGGAAATTGAATTTACACTGAGCTTAGGTAGAGACATATGAATATAAATGACTAAGATGAAACACAGTGTCCAAACCTATCACATCAAACTGTGATATTAAACAAAATTGGAAAATATTCTTTACATACCTTATCTATTCAGAAGTATTCAACTATGGTATAAATGTTCACATTTCACTATAGGGAAAGAAACTTATTTATCTGTTATTCAGTTTATTCCATAAGAAATGTAACTCATTTTAGTGTAGAAAAGAAGCTTTTATGGCCATAACAATGTTCCTATTGGGTCCAAATAATAAATGTGATTCTTCTTCATTGTATTTATTTATTTATTATTGGATTTATATTCCGCCCTTCTAGACAAAAGTCTACTCAGGGCAGCTCACAACATCAAACAAATAAAAACAACAATTAAAAACTACAATAATAATATGATCAAGATGGGAGAATAAATAACAAAAGCAAGAAAATACAATCAAGAATTGGCGGGAGGGAAGGCCTGCCTAAAGAGCCAAGTTTTTAATTGACTCTTAAAGACACCCAGTGAGGGTGCTAGGCAGATCTCTGGTGGCAAGTTGTTCCTAAGTCGAGGGGCCACTGCCAAGAAGGCCTGATTTCTTGTTCTTTCTTTTCGGACCTCAACTGCCTTTCCTGGCTATGACGAGTGACTCGAGTAGTTCTAGGTAGGAGAAGGCATTCTGCCAGGAATCAAGGTCCTAAATTGTTTAGGGCTTTATAAGTCATCATTAACACTTTGAAGTCAATGTGGAAATGAATGGGCAGCCAATGCAAAGCAGCCAGAATGGGAGAGATATGCTGGAATTTTCTCACTCCACTAAGTAATCTGCTGCCACATTCTGCACCATTTGAAGCTACTGCATTAATCTCAAAGGTAGCCCCACTTAGAGCGCATTACAGTGATCTAATCTCGAGATTACAAGCACATGGACCAGAGTGGTGAGGAACCCATGATCAAGATAGGGACGCAGCTGGGCAATCTGCCACAGATGGTAATTGGCGGAACGGACCCCTGACGCCACCTGGGTTTCCATGTTGAGCACTGTGTCCAGATGTACTTCCAAGCTGCGAACCTCACTCTTCGCGGCGAGAGTCACCCCACCAAAAAGTGAGGGAGTTTCCCAAGCTGCCAATGGAGGGGCCACCCACCCTCAGGACCTCCATCTTGTCTGGGTTCAGCCTCAGCCCATTCCCCTGCATCCATTGCAGTACAGCCTCCAGGCAATGCTGAAGGAACAGAATGGCATCCACTGAAGTAGGTGAAAAGGAGATGTAGAGATGCATGTCATCAGCATATTGGTGGCACGAAGCCCCACACCCCCTGATGACCCCACCCAGCGGCCTCATATAGATATTAAACAGCATTGGGGAGATGATCGAGCCCTGCGGAACCCCACAATTGAGACTCCATGGGGTCGAGACACTCTCCCCAAGCTGAACTCTCTGAGGATGGTCCTCTAAGTAGGATCGGAGCCAGGCAAGCGCCAGGCTACCGCTTCCCAACTCGGAGAGCCTCCCCAGGAGGATACCATGGTCGACGGTATTGAAGGCTGCTGAGATATCGAGGAGGACCAACAAGGACACTTTGCCCCTATCAGCCTCCCTCAACAGGTCATCCAAAAGTGCAACCAGTGCTGTTTCTGTGTTGTGGCACATCCTGAAGCCCGACTGTAATGGATCCAGGGAATTGGTTTTATCCAAAAGAGCCTGAAGCTGATCACCCACCACCCTCTCGACCACTTTACTAAGGAAAGAAACATTGGCGACGGGCCTATAGTTGCTAATGTTGTCTGCTGCCAGACTTGATTTCTTTCTGATGGGCCTAATGAGTGTCTCCTTGAGGGCAGGGGGAACATTTTGCCCTCCTGGAGAGATCCATTCATTATTGCAGTGTCCCATTCAGTTGTTAAAGGCCTGGCTGCTTTGATTAGACAGGCTGGGCAAGGGTCAAGGGAGGAGGCGGTGGTATGACAGCAGTCAAGCGCTTTGTCCACCATATCTGATGTCACAGGGAGAAAGTGATTACATCTGTGACAATCACCCATGTCACTCCAGAAGACTGGAGAGGCAGAGTCAGCAGTTACATGAGGTTTGGCAGGAAAAGGAGGAGTCAGAGATAGGGCTGATTAGTCAGAGAGAGCGGGAACAAATACTGAGAGAGATAAAGCTGATTAAGAAAATAGGCAGAGAAGGTGGTAATGATATAGCAAGAGAAAAGAAGTATGTACTGAGAGAACGGTTGTTGATTTGCTTGTGTATAATACTTATCTGAAGAACTTATTATTCAATCTGCTTCACTTCAATAAATAAGTTCTGTTTCTGTTCACAAGTCAAGTGTTCAGACAAACGTCATTTATATTGTGGATTGAGATAATCAACTGGTGGCAGCGAGAGAAAAATGTGATGTGAGCCTTTGCGAGGGAAAGACAAGCAGGGGCCACAAGGGCGAATGCCACAATTGGTGTCCAGTGGCGAGGTATGAAATAATCCAGTAAAGCCAAAGTTTAAGGGTGAATTTTCTGGAGTCGTGGGTACCACTTAGAGATCTGTGGTGAAGAAGTGGGTGACCTGCTAGTGCTTTTGTGGAAAAGTTTAGTGGTGGTGTTTCTGAACCCAGATCTGGGGGAACTAAAGATAGGGAACTGACTCTAAAGGGAAAAAAATCTTTGTTTACCTCAGGATTTGAGAGACCCAGTGGCTAGCTTGAAATATCGTCCACCGCCAAATTGTGGTCCTGACCCGACCAGATAGACGGGATATAAATTTAAATAAATAAATAAATAAATAAATAAATAAATAAATAAATAAATAAATAAATAAATAAATAAATAAATAAATAAATAAATAAATTTGGTTTCTTTCTTATGGGCCTAATGAGTGTCTCCTTGAGGGCAAGAGGAACCTTGCCCTCCTGGAGAGACCCATTAACTATCCCAGTAGCCCATTCAGTTGTTACAGGCCTGGCTACTTTGATTAGCCAGGCCGGACAAGGGTCAAGAGAGAAGGTGGTGGCCTGGCAGCGATCAAGTGCTTTGTCCACCATATCTGGCGTCACAGGCTGAAAAAATGCAAGACTCAACGGGCAAGGCGGAGTGCTGGACATCTCTGCTCGATCCACTGTATTTAAAAAAAGGAGAGAGTTCCCGGCAGATGGCCTCCACTTTAGATTTTAAAAATGCTGCAAATTGGTCAGGTGAGATACTAATAGGAGGCCCATCACCTAGGCCAATTCTGGATAGATCATGAACAATACAAAAAAGTTCCGCCTGCTGATCATCAGCCATCATCACACCACCATTGTGCCCATATATGCACACTAATGGGGTCTGCACCTGTGTGAATGCTTGTTCGGAAAGTTCCAGAGCCTCAAAAGAGAAAGGACTTTTGCCTATACCGTGCAGGCACAGTCCCATTCTCCTTAATTCATTTTATCCGCCACTGTGACAGCACACGTTGTTCTGTTCCAGACCCCCTTCTTACTTACCTGTGTCATCCCTGTGATAAGTCTTTGTCTTCTTTTAATCTTCCTCCTTACTCTTTTCCAATAATTTTTCCTGAAAAAAAAAATTGGTAGAGAGAGGATCATTTTTCCTTAGCTATCCCCCCCCCCCCGGCTTCTAGCCATTCCCCTTCTACTGATTTATAGCCTCTGGTTTAATGAAGAAGTGTGCCACTTGTGACAAGAAGATCCCTCAGTCAGATAGGCACAACAACACTTGCCCTTTTTTTGCCTAGGAGAGACCCATCTAGTCCAATTTCTCTGAGAGCAATCCCTTCAGGCTACTGATCCTGCTCCTGGAGGACACCCAACTCCTAAAGCTATGGTCACAGAAGTCACGGACCCAACGGCACCACCAGACAAGTCCTCAGTGTCAGACCCTGGGATGCCCACAACCTCAAAACCATCTTTGAAATGCACCAAGAAGTTGGAGCACAATGGCTGCAAGTGACTCACAATCTCTGATATCAAGGCCGCTAAATCAAGGTTCCAATACTTTGGCCATCTCATGAGAAGAGAAGACTCCCTGGAAAAGCCCCTGATGTTGGGAAAGTGTGAAGGCAAGAAGAGAAGGGGGCGACAGAGGATGAGATGGTTGGACATTATCATCGAAGCTACCAACATGAATTTGACTAAACTCCAGGCAGCAGTGGAAGACAGCAGGGCCTGCTGTGCTCTGGTCCATGGGGTCACGAAGAGTCGGACACGACTTAACGACTAAACAACAACAATCCTGTTTTATATTTGTTCAGTTCTTTTAAAATGGTATTGTAAAGGTTTGATTTCCAAACTAAAGAATGTTTATAGTATTGTAGCTAACAACAGAGTAAAAACATAGTTTTAATGTTGTGATAATTTTTTCTTACTGTATAGTGAAGGCCATGGAAAAATATCTGTGTTCGCTGTCAAAATGGCCTTGGCCACACTTTGCGGGGGAAAGATCATGGACAAATTAAGATGTAAGTGTTGTGTTCACCATTATGTTCATTCTGTTGTTGTTTTTACTATGAAAGAGAGCCTCACTTTAGTTTTGACAATGATAATATGAATCAAAACTGGCAGGTGTGCAAAAAAAAGCAGCCTGTTCTCATTTGGGATAGAGCCTCAAGAGAAAATACTCAGTATTGCAGATTTCTGTTCATCTGGAGTCAGATACATATGGTTGCTTTCCAGAGTTGTAGTATTAGAAAGATCATATGAAATCTCAAATGCATTGAGTGTCCAGCTCAAACCCTCACTTCCTCTATAGAATGTTTTCCATAATATTGAGGAAATGTGAAGATGCAATACAATTTGACTCACTGGGTTTCCATTACAGATTTGTATTTCCATTGTGCTCTCCAGGTTAAAAACCCAAAGAGATACTGAACTGGCTCAGCTGTGAACCAGACACATAATGGACAAATGTCCCTCTGCCAGTGCTCTGTGATGTCTTTGTACTGGGAACCAGAAACAAGTCTAACAGAATTACGGATATCCTCACACATGATGCTGAAAGTGTAGCTTTGTTTCCTTTTTCTAAAAATCTATTGTTTTACATATTCAACATATTTAAACATTAAACGTGTAAAGTATTTGTTAAATGTTTCAAAGGATTGCTACTCCTCTGAGTCAGAAAACAGATGGAGGAAGGTGGTGAGCAAACTCATTGGAAAGTGTGCATTTTTTAAAATGAATCACCATCTTTAAATGGATTGAAGTTAGCTAAAATCAAGATTGGTTATTGTAAGCACATTTGAAAAAAAATAGCACAAGGAAGATATCAGCATAACTCCAGTTTAAGATATGAAATTCCCACTATATTAACATTTGTCTTCAATATTATTTGTTAATAATAATAATATTGGCCAAAATCATCTTTTGTAATTATGTTGGTGGAATGCTAGGGACACTTTTTAGGGGATTGTCCAAAGTTAAGAAATCAGTAATTTCTTACTGACAATTTGCCTCCAGCAGATAAGTTGTTAAGTGTTACACCATCATTACCACACAAAAGGATTTCGACTATAATAACAGCAGTAACAACATTATTTTTCTCAGCTCTACATTTGAAGCATAAGTTTGTTTTAGCGCAAACTTTGTACCTTGGGTCTATTTTATAGCCCCAAGGTACAAAATCAACTACTTTGATTCTTATGAAGGCAATATTTTGCTACATAAAAATAAAATATCTGTAATCAATAGTTTAAATTCATTTCAAACTATAAACTATATTATTTCCATTTTCTCTCTTTTTCCATTAGATATTTTCTCAATGATTTCAGACACCAGTGGTGTAATGGTTTATGGAAGATATGACATGTTTCTACGGGAAGTCCTGAAACTTCCTACTGCTGTCTTTGAAGGCCCTTCTTTTGGTTACACAGAGCAATCTGCAAAATCCTGTTTTTCTCAACAGGTAGACTAATATGACAGTACTTTCCCTTTTAGCCCTTCCATAATGACATGCAATGAGAAATGTGATGGCATTTTGTTTATGTTTTAACTGGGTGTTGGACACTTCTCCAGTATTCTTTTTTTCTAACCACGTTTCTTTGAAGTCACACTGGAGATAGATTAATAGTCTCCCCCACCCCTCTTGCCTAGTAACATAGTCTGTTATAGTCTCCCCCACCCCTCTTGCCTAGTAACATAGTCTGTTACTTTTGAAATGTAATTTGGACTTTTAAAAAAATAAATAAATAGAGCTGCAGAGTAGGTGTAAAATCACTGATCAGAGTAACAACAGGAAGGCCTGCATCTTTTCTCCTATAGTGAGAAAAAGTAGCTGTGGGACAGAGATGTTGATTGGGGGAAAACTGTTTGCATAGATAGGACTGAGCACCCCACCCCTTCCCTACTATTACTCCTCCACAGTAAATCGGCATCTGAGTATATTGTAGTAAAACACTTAGACAGAAACAGATCTTTGTGGGAAATGTCTTTCATATTTATGTCTGCTTTGGCTCTATAAGAACAAACTATTTGAACTCTCACTTTCCCACTACCTTTTCAGCAATACAGTTTATAATATAAAGGAATTCAGATTCAAAGGGAAATAGGCTTTCAGAGACTTTATGAGAGTCATAAAGGCCACAAAATTATTTTTACCGAGACTAACAATACTTCAAGCTGCCAAACAAGACACAAAATAATAGCCAATCTATAGCTGCCTTTCTTATCCTTTTAGAACTTAGAACTTTACCTCTACATTTTACCTTCTGAGCCATCCTTCTCCTTGCTATCTTGGTAACTTCCATTTGTTCCATATAAATGTACACAAAGATCCTCCTTACACAGAGAAATAATAGAGGATACATATGAAACCATGGACAGAAACATGGTTGGACTAGAGCTGCAGTTCTTCTTGAGATCTTCTCAAACCACTGTGAGACAGTGGAGAAGTGTGTGTAGGCATCCTTCAGTCTCAAGAGACTATGGTAATGTGCTTTGTATGGAAGACTTGGAATAGTATCTAGTGTGGCTGAGAAGGCCAATTCGAGAGTGACAATCCCTTCCACACTGAAGACAAATACAATCTGTCCCCTGTCCAGCTCCCTGATTTTGCTTCAACACTGTATGCAAAGCTGGAGTGTCCTCTCTAGAGCACAAAGCCTGGGTAAAATAATATGGAGGATAGGCTGTTACCCAAAGAGCAAATCCCCCCTCTCCACATTGCTGAAATAGTCCAATGGAAAGGCAAGAGCCAATACAAGTGGTTCCAGCGATGTCGCAGGAGTTGCCAGAACAATACAAACTGCCTCCAGGACTCCGGCTCCAGGTTTTGCCTTGAGGTTAACTCCTGAAGCCTTTTCCATCAGTGGATATAGTCACAAGGCAGTAGAGGTTTGAAATCAGAGTTTTCCTTCTTTTAGATGGGCTGCCTCCCAAGGCTGATGAGCCCCATCTATCGTGCCTGTTCCCTAATAGTGAGGAAGTATGATCCTACCCCTAAAACTTTCCTGCCCCCCAGGTGTATGCAATGCTATTTGGTTTTCCTATTTGCCAGATTAGAGTCAAATATAGAACTAGAGAATTTCGCATGCCGTTAGGCTCGCGTTTCTGTTCAGCCTCATTTAAAGCTAAACCCCTTCCCCCTCAGACTATTCAGTCAGGGAGAAGAAAGATCAGCTTAGAAGAAAATACCTCACCAAAAATAAAATGTCCCCCCAAGCACAGCTCACCTCCTGCCTCAGCTTCCTTCTCAGGAAAAGGGCTTAGAGCTTCTGCTCAAACTCATTTAAAGCTAAACCCCCATCCCCTCAGACCATGCAGTCAGGGAGAACAAAGGGAGAAGTATATGGAAAATAAACCCCACAGGTGTAGTACAAAAGTTTTAACAGTTGTTTGCCAGGGAGCATTCAAAAGGGAAACTGTCAAAATATGCCAGGAAACAGTTTGCATTGTGTGATGTCATAATGGGAACTTAGTTACCAAGATTTTTATCCTGGGGGACCAAGAGAAATGCTTCAGGCTATATTGAATGTTGAAGCTGCTTATACTGAATCAGACCATTTGTCCATCTAATTCAAAGAGGGCTCTTGGTGATTGACACTGGCTCTCCAAATAACACCAATATTCTTTGTAGTTATTTAATAACAAGGTGATACTTTTATTAGGCCAAACATTTTTTTTTAAAAAAGGTACAAAGTTGTGTGCATGTTTTCTTAATGTATAAGATCTGGTCTGTTCTTGCTTTTCTGCCCCTTTTCTTCCCCACCACTACCAACCTTTTGTAAAAACATACATGAGGAAGGGGTACTGACTCTGAATGCTTGTTCACAATTTAATGTGTTTTTAGCAGATGTTGCTCACATGTAGAATTTAGGTTTTGGAGTTTGTGTTTACTGGCCAACATAGCTGCTTATGTATTATTTTGTTGTTATGCCACCAAGATCTCCTAGTTCAAAAATTGAGCAAGAGTCAATTACTACTCTCAGGACTCACTGAAGGCTGTGCCAACCACCCCAATGAACAAAAAAATTTACAAAATCAAATTTGAATACTGCTGGAAAGTACTTCCTGTTTCATTGTTGTGAGTTTGGGTTGGTTAGGTAAGAGATCATACACCCTCTTTTATTGCAAAATCACCAGTCCTGCCAGCTTCCAGGAGTATAAAATTACTCTTAAAATTCGGAAAAAAAAAACAAAAACAAAATCCAATGTGAGGGAGGGCATCCAGCAGCTCCAAAAATGAACTTGGAGCTCCATGAACCCTCTGGATTGTATTTTGTCCACCCTAACCTGAGTGGTAGACTAAACCTCAGATTCTGAAAATGCAAAATATGTTATATAACACTGATCTATGATTCCTCAACATAATTGAATCAGTAGGACTGATCTGAAAGACAGCGATTCCAACCCTGTAGGTGCAGCTACATCATATAAGGCTGGTGATGGCATCAACCATGACACTTTTTCAGAAATAAAAAAAAAATATGATTTTCCTGCCCTGAAGGTCCTGATGCTCCCATGGATGCCACCAGGATGATTTTCCTGGTGGTGGCTTTAAAAAAAAGACTTATCACCCATCCCACGCGCCCCCCCCCCCCGTGACTTTCTACAACAAAAGGGATTCTGTGGGATCTTTGGGACTTTTGGTAGAGAATCAGATGTTTTTTATTTCCAGAACATCACATGACACCAGCAGCCTCATCTGACCTACATCATCAGCCACGGTGATGTTTTGGAAGTAAAAGATAGCTGCATAAACAGGATTTCAGCCAAGAACTGTTGGATTTTTCTTCATCTGACATTATGTTTCCCATTTGTAAAATACAGGACAGTATGATTCTTTCATTAATTAAAAGTTTAAGATGTCATTCTTTCACTTTTTTTATTCCATCCCTATGGGCATGTTTTCTCTCCTGAAAGAATTTGAATCCCCTTTTAAACGTGTATTAATTTCTGCTTTGTTCATTTAAACAGAAGAAAGTCACACTGAATGCTTTCTTGGATACTCTAATGTCTGACCCTCCACCACAGTGTCTGGTCTGGTTACCACTTCTGCATCGATTGGCAAATGTTGAGAATGGTATGTAGTTCACAACATGAGTAGGAACTGGAATTTCAGTGTAGTTCACAGTCATTCATTACATTTTTCTAAACAGACGTTTTGGCCACTTTGCTATTGTAAAAGAAGAGAGGCTAAGAGTATGGTGCCAATTTGTGTGCCTAATCTTTTCATCCTTTTAGCTTGATCAGATAGGATTAGAACAGGATGAAATACAGAAGAAATAGTTGTCAGATGGACATGGGAAAAGAAGAGTGCATTTACATTTTTTTCTAACAGGAAGGTGTGTGCTGTGCTTATTATTTATGTATTTATTTGCAATTACATTGTAGCTTTTCAGGAAGAATGAATGAAACAATGCATCCTACCTATATTCATTTGTTGCATTAATTTGTCCAAACTTCTACAGAGAGAGACTGGCTCTTTTTTTTTCCTAAGTGATGGATGGGGAAAGTCATCTACTAGTATTTTTCTACATTTTGAAACACTGGGAACTTCAGAAGAGATTTTTTCCTCAGAGCAACAGAAGGAGAGGACAGGGTTAGAGTCCTGTTACATCCATGTGCTTCTCCCATTAAGTATCACATACATCCTGCTGATTCTATTGGCATTTTAAAATACCTGCATCTTAGAAGCATATTAAAGGTAGATTGAATGCACTGTGAAATATGAACCTCTGACTCACTTTTTTTTCAGCTAGGCACAAGACTAGCCTTAGCCAAAGGGAGATGGTAGAGTCCTAGAACCACTGACAGACCTACTGCTGCAAGTCGGTCTCTGCTACTTGAGCTATCTGCTGTCAACACTCACCTTTTTCTCCTCATACCACTGTCTGCTGGCATAGCTTGGCCAAGGACCACCTTCCATTCCAACAACACCCATTAGAGGTGGAGGAGAACAAAGGGAAAGACAGTAGGAGCTCCACAACACTCATTGTCTGAGGAGCAACCCCTGGACCCATAATATTCAGAGGGAGATGGGAGATGGAGGAGAATGGGATAGCAAATATGCCTTCCTCTCCAGCACAACCCACCTGCAAATCCTGACAATCTTCAGCTACTCTGGGAATAACACCTTATCTTTTGGGCCAAGTTGTTATGAAGAGGGGTGTGATGTTTGCCCCTCGCGGCCCCTGTTTGTCTTCCAACCACAGAGCATGTGAAGGCAAACCAAACACCTTTTCCCATACTGCCACCAGCTGATCGCTAAATCAACGTACTTTACTTAGGAAAGATGAAGGTCCATTCAGTTTTTACTTTTTCTTAAAACAGGTTTGTTAATTACAGATGTTTCTTTAATAATTCATAAGTATTTACTTCAGGTTCATCAAGCATCAATCTTCTATTTAAATCTCACAAGTTACTATTCACTCCTCAGACTAATCACTCCTCAGATTAACTCTCTCCCTCCCTCTCTCTTCAAACTCTCTCTAATTCTGACTGAACTCTACTCTCTGGATCCACCTTTTAACATCTCTAGTGGCCCCACCTCTCAACCACATCAGCATAGAACATGAATAATGCATAGCTTATTTAGCATAATATGGTTGAACACCTCAAGGGGTAAGCAAGGACATTGCCTGTGTCCAGGCAACTTTTTTGCTCTCCCATGCTGATTAGATAGCACAGTGAGTTGAGAATTTGCTTCTCTGTTGTGTCTTCTAGCAGCAGAGCCAGTTTGTGTAGCCTTGGACAGTCAACACAGTCCCAAGGTGCTTCAAAAAGAAGAGAATGAGTAAACCCATTTCTGAGAATATAGTGCCTAGAAGACCCTGGAAAGGGTTGCCATAAGTCAGAATTGACTTGATGAGACATAATTATTAATAATTATAACGCCTTGGCCCTGAGAACCAGAAGGCAAGATATTATTCCCGGACCTAGCCAGGGAGCATATGGGGTATGCAGGGAGGTGGTAGCAGGGTCAAAGTCCCTGCCAAAGTTCTCTGCCTCTTTCTATTATGCCTCCTGCATTCTGTTGAATATAGTGGCGCCTGTGTGTAAGGGGTTCATGCTTATCTTCCCTCAGGCAGCTGGAGAGCTTGTACAGAATGGTCAGATCAGACACTAGTGAAATAAGTTCTTGGTGATCATGCTGAGGTTTTGCTTCTTTTCCAATTCTTCTTTCTAGTACTCAGAAATTATGCAAGGCTTTCAAGTGCGACTACATGTAAGACCAGGTGACCTGTATAAGTTGCTCCCTGCTCCATTGCTTGGTTTCTGACTTTGTAAAACACAGACTTTTGTGAACTTGCAGTGTCATTTCAAGATGGTTAAGAATGCCACTTTATCATAGGATCAGGCTACAAGCTGTTGTCTTTCCTTTTCCAATTAACTGAAGTATATTTCCCCCAATATATTATTTTATTCTTCCCCATTTTGCCTTGCTAGTTCTCCTTATGCTAGAAGATCTTTTCTCTTCAATAATAATATACTGTTTTATCTTGGGGAAAACATGGGAAGCATTTCAAATTTCAGACAATTTTTCAAAATAACATTTGGTGCTAAAAATCATCACATATAAAAAGAGGTCCTGTGAGTGGCCTCACTTGTAATAGTGCACTGATTGTTTGTTCTGTTTTGTTTGTAAATTTATCTCCCTTGTAGTCTTCCACCCTGTTGAGTGTTCCTACTGCCATAGCGAGAGCATGATGGGATTTCGCTATCGATGCCAGCAGTGTCACAATTACCAGCTCTGTCAAGATTGCTTCTGGAGGGGACATGCCAGTGGTTCCCATAGCAACCAGCACCAAATGAAAGAATACACATCATGGGTAAGGGAAGGTTCATGAATTGCTGCAGACTCTTTGAACTTCACCAGTCAGAGAAAGAAAATCTCAAGGATGGGAATTGGAACTGACCAAATCATTTCCCCTAAAACCACATTTAGAAAACCAACTTTGTCAGTTTAGCTAAGCATCTCTATAATGGAGAAACCATGGTGCCTGCTCCCAGTCAGTTCTGAGAGGAAAAAAGGAAAGAAGTGAACAATGTGGCTATCCCCAGTGTGGATTTGAGCAGTGTTTATTCTATACTGGATATCAGGACAGCTGCAGAAGGTTCTTGGAATATAAAACTTATTTGCACAGTAAGTTGTTCATTTTTATAGGACATAGTCAAATATACTGTTTTTTCCTCTCATATTGTCTGCTTGATGTGTTAAGAGATATAAACCTCAAAAACTATTATATTTAAATAGAATCTAGAACTTAAAAGAACTATGTAAGATTTTGATAGTGTTCAGCTCTTTTATTAAAGGTATTTATAAAAAGTTGTTTAACTACTTTCTAACTACATTTAACCATTTATAAAAAGTCACTAGAAAAGTAGGCATGCTATTTATTCAGTAATAATCAGTCACTATAATTTCAAGTGTTCCAGAATGCTCTCTTTTGCACAAAGTTAAACCATATAACTTTACCTCATTTGCTACAAAGATAATAAGCTGTATCATTCCATGTTTATATCTCAGAAAAAAATTTGAATCCAAATTTGATGTGTTCAAGCTTGTATATGATGTTACACATTTTTGTAACAACAAATTCCATTTGACCAGCGTTGTTCTCTAAAAGCTATTTAAGAACTGTGGTTTAATTAGGATGTGGCTCAGGCTATGGATGCGAGGGATGACATTTGTCAAAATGGAGCCTTTCATCACTGCTGTGACTCATGCCTCAGCTGCATTACTAGAAAGAATGCAAGTGAAACTATCACAGTAGAAATATTATATTTGCTTGATGACTCAAATTTGAGATTGTCAAAGAACAAAAAAAAGACTGAGAAATGAAGAGCTATGATTGCTATTTGGCAAATCTAAGGGGTTAAATGACTCAGTGGATCAAATACCATGAGAGATGGTTTCTACTAGCTGCTTCTGAACTC
Organism: Pogona vitticeps; assembly: GCF_051106095.1. Lineage (NCBI taxonomy): Eukaryota > Metazoa > Chordata > Lepidosauria > Squamata > Agamidae > Pogona > Pogona vitticeps. Next base: position 191,848,307 of record NC_135786.1, read on the forward strand.
TCAGTTCTTTGATGTGGATATCATTCACAAGCCGCTAAAGGAGGAGTATTGTTACATATTTCTTTGTTTGTAATACTTTTATGACCAAAGTCCCCCCACTTTTTTTGTCATATAAAAAATTAACAATGTCAGGTTTACTAGGTTCCACGTCTGATTTTTTCCATAAGTGGCTAACCAGATATTCCTTTAAAAACAAAATATAGCACTACAGGGAAAAACAAAAGAAAATCCACAGCTGAGCAATTGTTTTGAACCAAAGCATGTAGACTTTTGAGTTTTAAATAACACATCATCAGGCTAAGTGGTATCAATAGTTAAGTGGTGGGAAATGTCGTGGAGCTGCACTTCTCCAGCAATGCTTTACTAGCTATGCTCTATGGGGCTGATGGAAGTGACAAACCAAAGGATCTCAATGGCCAAAGTTTTCTTACTCTTCAAATAGGGGATGAGAGTACAAACAGGAAAGTCAATAAATTAAGCCACGTGTAATGGCGGTGAGGGATTCAGTTATAAAATGGAGACTGCAGACTGAACGAATCACTGGTTACACCTAGTCATGCAAAATGAGGAAAAGAAGCAATGGCTAGTCTAAAAATACAGAGGCCCGTCATCTGTTGTTCTTTTACCCATCTTGCATCTCCCTTCTGAGGGAGCTGTGCAGGAATAATATATATATATTATTCCCGCACAGCTCCCTCAGAGGGGAGAGGCAAGATGAATCAGGAAATGTATACTGTACATTTAAATTCAGGATCACTCCAAGGACATTAAAACCTCTGTAAAAATACTGGATAGATTTCTAAGAATGGAAAAACAACTCAGAATGTGATATTGAATTCAGCTGATGGGTGGGCTTTGTGTAGAGGATATACTTATAACATTGTAGACCATTGTGTTTCCCCTCCTCATAGTTTTGTATTAATAGAAGCAATTAAAATGTTAACTGCCCAAATTTACCTTTACCTTCCTTGTTCCTCCCAGAAATCACCTGCTAAGAAGCTAACTAATGCACTTAGCAAGTCTTTAAGTTGTGCTTCCAGCCGTGAACCTTTGCATCCAATGTTCCCAGACCAGCCTGAAAAACCACTAAACTTGGCTCATATTGTGTAAGTATTGTGTACTCTGGAGGTAATGCCCTTTTTAAAGACAATCTGCTATTTATCCTGGTGTTGCGATATAGCAACAGAGACTTCTTCATACCTGATTTTATGGGACTTCTCAGTAAATAATGTTATCTAGTAAAACGTGCCATTAGAGAATGGATTTACCATACATAGCTCACCTTTGTAATGTTGAAAAGTCAAGGAGGACATACAAAAACAAACAAGTTTGTTGGTTTTTTAACTAAATGCTTTGGTTAAATCATTATGCAAGTATCACTATGGCACATTTTGGAGAGCTTTTTCTAGATTTCAGTTTAGCACATCCTAAATTTAGCAGGACACATTGTTTAATTTGATTCAGCACTAATTTGGCTTCAAGAGAGGGAAAGTAAAGCAAGTTTAGAAAAGAAAATGAGAAAACTGATGTTATTTTTCTAAATCTAAAAATAATTTTCAAGTTATTGGTCCTTGGTGGATTGATTTGGAATGAGAAATCGTTCCCAACTTCTCAGGTACAAAGAATGTTCTCAGTGTTGAGAACCTCAGAAGACCTACAGACCTCTATGCCAACTATAAGTTTTTTTTAAAAGATCTGATAGATATGTTGGTCAACTAGAAGAAAAATCATTGCAAGAAAAACTTACTTTTATTAGCAAGTTGTGTTAGATTTATAGGTAATTCAAGTGATAAGCTTTTGTGTGTGGGGGGGTGCTTCTTATTTCAGAACATTCCTTTGACATAGAAAAAGCACAGCTAAAAGCCTTTCCATCAATATATATTTCTATATGTGCCAATAACTATTTTAAAATTTAGATACAATCATTTATTTATATGGTTCCCTGTGTGCAGTCCCAAGTGATGTACCCCTTGGCCTCTGATAATGAAGCAGATTTTCCTCTAAGTCATTGAAGTAATAAAATTTCTGTAGTATGTTTAAATACACAATTAAATATCTAAGTGCGCTCAGGTATATGCAAACTTTCAGATAATCAGATTATGGACAGAATCATTCTGACAAGGGTAATTCCAATAATAGTTTTTTTAATGTGTTGTTTTTGTGCAATGCACAGAATTTACCTCTATTGTACACACTTTATTTTGGACATAATGAGACATTATCCTGTGCAAAATAGTTTGATGTAGGCATGGAAAACAATTTCTAATCGTAGATATTTTGGGAATGGAATTTCTCCACCAGTACTGCCAGATCCCAAATTAAGAATGTGCTGAAATCCAGAAGTGATCCTACCTCCCAGACTTATTCACTTTCATTACAGCCAGATACCCAATCCACTGAATTATCCAGTCAAAAAGGGGGGAAACACCCCTGAAATTGTATGTGGGTGGGTTTGTATTTAGAGGGCCACTGAAGCCTTTCATAAGATGCTTTTGTTAAACTTATGAATAGGAAGGATGGAACACAGAAGAAACAACAGCTTCTGTGATAAAGCTACCATGACTATCAGATTCTGATTGTTGGACAGTTCCTCTTTAATGACCTTGTAATGGCCTATAATGGCCCATCATGAAATGCAATCTGATTCAGGTGGCAGGGGAGGACAGGAGCACAAAGACCAGTCTTTGCAGTAGATCAAGATGTCACATTTGGGAGGTGAGGAAGGAAACTTGCACAGGATAACCTCTAACTTTTACAAGGTAATACAAAATATTTTCTGTACAAAGTAATTTTATGCAAAAAAGCAGGTGAAAGGGCAAAAAAGGGAGACCAAGTGTCTCATTCTTGCAGTGCTAGAGAATCTTGCACTTGCAGAGAAAATCAGGAGGAGTCTGGGCATTAAAAGAGAGACAATGAAACCATTTCAAGTATAAGTCACATACATAGCAACCAATTCTCCCATTATGCAATGAGTATTAAATAGTTCGTCTCTTTGTCACAGAGCTTTATTTTGATGTTCCATGTTTCATTTAACTTAAGTCAAAACTTTACAATGTGCAGCTAATCAGTCTGTCTTTTTCATTGTCTACTGCATGTGTGATGCAGGAAGCACAAGTAATATGACATAATATAATGATTGTCTGTGGATGGCTTCACTGTTGGAAGTCACTTAGCCTGCTTTGACATGAAGAATCTCATACAGATATTAAATACTGTGCTCTGATTGCTAAGATCACTCTAAAGAAATGAGCTGTTATTATGAGGCTAATCAGTGAATTGTACTAATAAATGGAATGTCTATGATGAAATTTTTAGCAGAAGCTGTGTTAAATAGCTGAAGTGCACTATTTGTCTAAGCATAACAACTAGTGATTTCCAAACCTGCCTCTTCCTTTAGAATTAACTTCAAAATTAAATTGACACCTGCAAAGAACATTGGTTTGAAATGATAAGATTTGATTTCTTAGATGGCAGAACAGAAGAGGCTAAAGGTTCAGCCACTTAAGCGGGAACAGTCTGCTAAAGACTAAATAAATAAAATAATTTTTCCCAAATAAAACTGGGAAGTGATTTCAAAAGCAAACAATTGCTCTGATTTATTCTTGATATACAGTGGTGCCTCACTTGACGAGGATAATTCGTTCCGTTGAAATCGCTATTAAGCAAAATCCTCGTCAAGCGAAACAAAAAAGCCCATTGAAATGCACTGAAAACCAGTTCAATGCATTCCAATGGGCTAAATACCTCAGTATCCAGCAAAGATCCTCCACAGGGTGGCCATTTTCGTGCCTGTAAAGCAAGGAATCTGTCCTAAAGCACAGCGGGGAGCCATTTTGCATAGCGGGCGGCCATTTTAGAGCCGCCAATCAACTGCTTTAGAATTATCGTCTAGCGAAAAATCGTTTCCTGAAGCAGGGAACTGATCATCATCAAACGGAATTTCTTTATCCAAACATCATTTTACAATCACTATTGCAATCTCAAAAACCTTATCATAAAGCAGATTTGTCATTTAACAAGGTAATCATTAAGCGAGGCACCACTGTACTGTAGTTTGGAATTGTGAGCCATAGGATATTAATAGAAGGTTATTACTGCAGTTGGGCAAATTTTAAGGTATAGTGTGTCTGCAAATTTTTCCATGTGACCTTTCAATGAATACAAAGCCACAAAAAAAAGGTATTTTAATCTTGGGGACAGTGTGGAACTGATGGTCTCTTAGTAATATAGAAGGTGGGAATGTACATTGCAATGTATATCTACTGTAATGCTCATATGTGCAAAGGGTATGTGTATTTAATATTTTGACCATAAAAAGAATTTATCAAACAATGGCAATATTCGCTCAAGACTTGTTGCTGCCTGAGGAAAAATGCCCCCACTTCCCAAGTCGTATCATACCCAAACTCAATCAAGTTCCACAAGCATCTTTTCCCATCCCTGTCAGTAAAAATGTAACAGTAAATTATTATCTGAGAGTCTGATGTATTTTCATGACATCATGCTATCTGAGACAGCCACTTCATCCTGCATTATGGTATGTTCAATCCTGTTTGAATCATAGCCCTATGGCTACCATGCTAGTCCTAAGGGCAAAAAAAAAAAGTCCTTTGCCATTCAGATACCACTTCCAGCCATAAATCCTTCTACGAGAGGAATCCAGGCTATCTGAAGAATAGTATTGTCCCATATGAGCTTACCTGGAGCCTGCCTGGGTTCTGCAATTTTCAGAGGAGGCCCTTCTGTTAGCCTCACCACCCTCAGAGATGGATTTGGTGTGGACAGGAGAGAACTTTCTCAGTAGCTGCTGACAGGCTCTTCAGGTCCCTATCAAGGGAGACTCTGTGGCTTCTGAGTCTTGTCATCTTTCTGCTATCTGGGAAAGATCTTTTTATTCAGTTGCACATTTGGCTGTTTAACAGAGCAAGGGACTTTTAATGAGTGGATGCGATGCTTTTTCATGTATGTCTGTATAAAATGCCTTTAATTCATGTTTTAATAATAACATTTGTTTACTTGACTTTTAACATTTATAACTTTTTTGTACCTTTTTCCTTAATCGTATGAGCTATCATGAATGATAGTTTTGAGAGAAACACAACATAAATCAATAAACTGAATTAAGTAAATGAGTAATATATTTCCATCTCCCCATGCATGGTTCTTCCTGAAGCAGAGGACCTCATCCTGTTGCATGATAGGAATGATCCTAAAAGGGAACCCTTTCATATTTAATATATTTCCACATGAAAAATAAAAATGAAATTAAAATGAATCATAAAATTCTTGTTTGTTTTAACTAGTGTTTAGAATAAACCACTCTGACCAAAAGGCTTTGTTTAAACCTGTATCTTTATATGAAATATGAATATTTATATACATCCCTTCAAAACTAATGAAAGAATTTGTGACTGATCCCCGTCCCTTGTTTTCAAAGGGAGATGCAGCCTTCCTTGTGTTTATTTATTGGAATTTAGCATGCAAAAGATTATAGCCTTAAGCACAATTAGTGTAACCTAGGCTGCAGCCAATATGCTTCACTACAAGAAAGCATATAGATTTGTAAAAGGAAATTAACCACATTTTTATACCCCTTATAAGAACAACCAGCAATCTGGTCTATTTTGACCATAAGATACCTTTCTCTTCCTTAACTCCAAATCCATGTGTCTTTTTTTTTTCTAGTGAAAAGATTTAAAAACAATGATACAGAAAGAAAGGTGACATAAATGAGAAGGGAAAGTTTCATTACATGAAGTCTTTGAGAAATTTTTCTTACTAGAGTGGTTTTGATTTCTCAAATGTAATGGAAGATAAACTGTATCATGAAAAACAGCTCTAGGCAGGCATCCAAGCAAAAGGGTATTTATAACCACGTTTAATGGTAGACGTCATGCTAGCAAAGTCTTCTCCTAGCCTGCAGCAAACGCTTTTAGTAAGCACACACATCTTTTATACAATGATTTCTGCATTTATACTTGCGTTTTGCACAGGTCTTATTGTGGTATTTACCGATACCGAGTTCCTATCCACATAAGTATTTTCAAACTTTGTTGAATGCCATGTAATAACTGCTATAACTGCTGTAAGCAAGCCATATAGTTTAACTATTTGCTTTCCATCAGTGGAATAAGCTAGCCATAGTAGGTATGTTGGGGTGAGTCCCCGTTAGATTATGATCTGATCAGTGTTTTGGTGATTCCAGTTTACCATTACTCACTGAAAGAGTGACTTCTATCAGTGGTTAATGGTAAACTGGAATTACCCAGAACAACTGTCAGCGAAATGAAGAGGCAATTGATTCCTCCATCTCTCCACAGTCCCAACATGTGCCTTCAAAATCTGGAGTACCTATTCTCTGAAGCAGCTGGAAAGGGGCTACAGGGGAGAGGAGAGGAGGGATGAGTTCCATTGCATAAATAAATATCATACAATACTTGTATCCGGGGCTGGAAACAGACATATATTATTTAAAGGCATATTTAGCTGCATTAAGTTGCATAGGTATATTTCAAGTGCTATGTCATACTGTTGGTATTTGAGAAAGGGAACCTTATGAATGGTAGCTCTCTGTGTGTATATATTTTATGAATTTTACAAAATCATCTAGTTATTATGAAAAAATATGACAACTGTCCTGATCTTGTGCAGTTAGATTGGAATAACTAGTTAAATGGCTTGTGAAATTGACACACAATAGGACTACTGTCATCCCAGATCTACTGCCTGTAAGATCAGAGTATTATCCATGAAACAGGTAGAATTTTCTTGTCTTTAGCAATTTTTTCAAATAAAATATTTCATCTTATTTTTTTTTTAATTTTACTTTGGCTGCAAAAGAGATACCTGGTAAGTAAAGCATTAACTCTTCATACATTTTTGAGACAGTGAAACAAGTCTTATGACTATTAGATTGTTGATGGAAGATGTATCGGAAATACTTGGCGATCAGATAGAACTTGCTGGCAACTTTGTGTCTCTGAGACTTTTTTCTTCTTCCTTCAACATATTCTCTCAAGTCCCTACAAGATCCTGTTATTTAGAGAATATAGAAAAAAGACCCAACAAATGAGCACCCTTCCTCCCTCCCTAATCACAGAGAATGCAGGACCCAAACACGGGAGAAAAGGGGGACATTCAAGCCAATCAGATGTTTAAGCAAGACTGGCAAAATTTTGGACATTAGATTTCTGGTCTTCCTCTGGATCTGTTGTTTCCAACCTTGGATCCCCAGTTGTTCTTGGACTAAAAGTATTATCTATGCTGTGGTGGCCAAGATTTCTGGGAGTTGTAGTTCAAGAACATCTGGGCACCCAAGGTTAGGAAGCACTGCTCTAGATCAAAGCGAGGTGAAGTATTCAATATGGTATTCTAGAGTCCTGTGCCAGTGTTTACCTGTGTAGGGAGATGGATGTGTCGCACATGTAAGCCCCACACCGTAAACTCTCTCAACTCCAGCAGAATTATGGACTTCACTTGTTGAGTACAAGAGTCTGTCAATGGTTCTATAACCCAGCATTGCCAAGTTTCATAATCACAGGAGCTGTGTAACTGCCTGCAACCAAGCACTGTTACGATGCCCTCTTCAAAACTTCATAGAGTCTGTGACAGTGCTGGGCATGCCACAAGTTTCAGAGGTAGGCTTTACATGGGCACCTGTGTCCCCATCGCTTCTTGAACCCTATGTGAGCAGCGAACACAGAGTTTAGGACTTAGAGTTCAAGAATCAGAAAGAAGTAAAACAAGTTTTCTCAAAAATGATAATGGTCCCTTAGTTCCTGCTGACATTTCCCGAACTGAAAAAGCCAATTTAGTTGTCTTTTCAGTTCCAAAACTTGGCTTTTGCACAATAGATGCTGGTGTAGCACATACATATAGCTCTTTCTCCATGTAAGTTGCCTCCACTGAGAAAAGTATTAGGCAGTGTTACAATGTAAGTGTTCAAAATACAAATGCAACCTCTTTAAGGCACAAATAAAATAATGCCTGAACGGTGTTGGAAGTGATGCTGCATTGTTACTTCCCCTAACCTTTCTGAAAATGTGCAGTGAGAGGTCACATATCAGGACTGTTTCTCGTTTTATGGTGTTCTCATTGGTATTGCATGTCACCATGGGAGTCATTCTTTGTGAACTGAATTTCAAGCATGTTGCCCTCACTATATTAATTTCAATGTGAAATTTGCTAGCATTTGTGGGTAAGGTTTCTGCTCAGTGTTCCAGTGCCATGTATGTTGTCCCACAAATAATTTTTAAAGCTTCTGAGGCAGATGAGTGAAATAATAAATTAGGGCTAATATATTGGAATCCCATATAAAGAGGTTTTCTGCTTTCAAAAATGGGTCTCTATATGTTTATTTCCTCTGTGAAAGGGCCCCAGTTCTTTATTCACAGTTAGTGTGCTACTAATCATATTTGTAAATAAGTGTTCCTGAGCAATTTTCTTTTTAGAACACAAATTAAGAATATTATTGTCACAAAGAAAAAGTTCAGGATAGTTTATGATAATTGAACTTCCCCACCCCTTTCGTTGCTACTTGAATAAAACACCTCAAGGCTAAGGGAAAACCAACTGAATGTTCAAAACAAACATGTATCACAAATATACTGCTAAAAGTAGTAAATATTCATTTATAATCCTTGATGGCCTGACATTTCATAATAGCAAGTGCCAGTACAGTGGACCCTTGACTTATGGAGGTCCCTACTTACAGAAATTTTGAGGTACGAAAAGCTCCAGCCGCAAAATTTTAATTCGACTTGCAGCCATAGCTTCGACCTACAAAAGGCGGGGGAAAGGGCGGGAGGGCAGTGGGCACCCTCAGGCAGAGGGCACCAGGGACAGGAGATAAGAGGCCAGTGGGTGCACCTTTCTAAGCCCCAAAAGCTGACAGTGGGTGCAGAGCGGTTTTCGGCTTCCCGGCTTCCAAAGCTGCAAGCCAAAAGCCGCTCTGCACCCGCTGTCAGCTTTCAGGGCTTAGAAAGGTGGACCCACTGGCCTCTTGTCTCCTGTACCCTCAGGCAGAGGGCACCGGGGACAGGAGACAAGAGGCCAGTAGGTGCACCTCTCTAAGCCCCTAAAGCCAATATGCCCAAAAGTGCTCCGTGCCCACTGCCAGCTTTCAGGGCTTAGAAAGATGCACCCACTGGCCTCTTGTCTTCTGTCCCTGGTGCCCTCTGCCTCCCATCCCCACGGAGGCAGAGGACAGTGGGGATGGAAGGCAGAGGGGAGTGGGTGCAGCTTTGGAAGCCCGGGATATTTTTTCTTTGGCTGGAACAGATTAAATGGTTTTCAATGCACTCCTATGGGAAATGGACCCTCGACTTACAGAATTTTTGACCTGCAGCCACAGTTCCAATATGGATTAATTCCATAAATTGAGGGTCCAATGTATATTGGCTGCTTGAAATTCAAGTTGCACATACTTACTTTCAGTGGAAGGTAGTTTATACGAATCTTTCACCAAATGGGTCCTCTGATCCTCCCCCTGCCATAGCAAATTTACTTGCAAGACTATTTCCTGTGATATGGTGAAAAATCAAAGCCCTGCCTGGTGATCTGTTACATACGAAGAGCTGGCTAGATAGGATTATCCACACAGATCAACTTTAAAGAGACCTACACATGGCCATCTGCTTGTTGTTTCAACAGAAATTGAATCACTTGAGGGAAAGAAGTGGGTATTATGATGCTCAAGTCTCCCTAAGGAGCATATGGCCTTTGGGCAGGGAGTTCCACAGCCCCCAAATCTACTACTTTACGCTGAGGCAAATCCTCAACCTTCAGCAGCTCATAGCATCTGTGCCTTGAACAAGCCTGACCCTTAAACAACACTTTACTCAGCACTTTGCAAGTATTGCAACATGGGCTTTGTGATTCCTTAGAACTCACAACAGCTCATTTAAATAGGACTTCTCTATGTAGCTAATCAATGGCCTTTACCACTCCTCTGGATTTAGCCAAACCCTGCTGGTCCAAGAGACTAGTCCTCAGTTGGAATTTTTATAATTATTTTTATTAAGAAAATATAGTTTCATAGAAACAATTTGTTTGCTTAAGCTTAGCATAAAAACATATTCAAAGGATTACCATAGTTAAATACAACAACTACTTCCCATTAAAACACTAAACACTGAGCTAAGGTGGGCTAGCCACACCTCCTCCTTTTTTTACCATGCTACATTCTTTTTCCGTTCAGCTATATACAGTGGGGTCTTGACTTGAGAACTTAATCCGTATTGGAAGGCGGTTCTCAAGTCAAAAAGTTTGCAGGTCAAATCTGCATTTCCCATAGAAATGCATTGAAAACCATTTGATCCGTATTTGCTCTTTTCCGTTCATAGAAACTAATGGGAAGCTGCTATTCTGCCTTCGACCACTAGAGGGGGATATTTTGTTTCTTTTTTTCTTAGGTCAAGAAAGGTTCAGGGAAGGCAGGGAAAATACAGTCCAGGCAGTACCAGGCAGTCTGAAGACTGTCTCCCAATCCACTCTCTAAACGCTGGGAGGAGTGAGGAAGCAGACAGGCACCCTTTTCACTGGCCAACAGTTAACTGAAAGTTCAAATTTTGCACCCTCCCTGCCTCCCACATGGTTTTTTTTCAGTTCGTAACTCAAATCTAAGTATGTAAGTCAAGTCAATATTTTCCTATGAGAATGGTTCTTAAATCAAAATGTTCTTAACTCGAGCCGTTCTTAAGTCAAGACCACACTGTAACACAAACCATCAAGAACTTCTCTCAGGAAAAAGTTCTTTTCCACAAAATGGTCTCTTATCAAACATAACCCATCATCCATTTTCTACATTCCTCGGACCTCCTTCTTCATGACTGTAAACCAATTAACTCAAAGAGGCGTAACTGCTCACTCTGCCTCCAATTCTCATGGAGATGCTGGTGGGTTATCTTCATTCCAATTAGACAGGAATTTGTTGGGTCTTGGCACTGGGGCCTCTTTGTCCTTGCAATCTTATCAGGATTCATTCTGTACCAGCCTGGCTGTAAATTAGGAAAAACAGCCTCCCAGCCTTTTCCTCATTCCCATGTCTTCAACTCCTTTCACTTTGAATCCTAACAGACTCCATTTTCTCTCATTCTCCCTGACTACAAATCCCACTCTCCTTCAATACCATGACTGGTAATTTTTTTCAAAAACAGGGCAGTATTTCTTGTTACAGAATGTTAGACCAATGAGAAATAAATGATATGTATAAACAATTTGAAAGTTGCTGAAAGGATTCTGTATTCTATTTTTAAGAGCATTTCTGTAGGCTTTGTGGAAAACACCGCATATTGAAATTATTTTTCTTAGTCCCCCACAAAAAAAAGTAGATTACGTAATTTGCTGATTGATAGCATCTGCATGTATCAAGAGTCTATATTTGCTGCTGCATAATACATATATAAAAACATTTTCTGAAGTATTGAATTTTCTTTCAAGGCCTCCCAGACCGGTCACCAGCATGAATGATACACTGTTCTCCCACTCTGTTCCCTCAGGAAGCCCGTTCACAAACAGAAGGTGAGTCTTCCTCCTAATTACTCCTTTTCAGATGGAGCAATTAAACATGTCCTTTTATTTTATATTTCAGCCTCTAATATCATAATGAAAGTGGCAGAAAACAGAGACAAGATTGCCCTAAATTTTTTCATGATTGGGTTTTAAAAATGGTTTAAAATAAGAAACAAAATTGTATTTATTTATTACACTTACACCCCACCTTTCTTTTCAGTCATAGACCTCATGGAAGTATACATACAGAGTTCCCAAGGGATCTTCCAAACCTGCTTTCCTTCAACAGTTTTGATGCATCGTATGCCTTCTGACCATTCTCTGTGTAAAGGCATAATATGTGCACAAATTTAACAGTTTCACTCAAATGGTTTTCTGGAAAAGAAATGGGCTAGAATCTCATACACATCCCTCTTCCCCCGCACCCCATTCCTCCTCAAATCTATCTTAAGAGGAGACTGAAACTGTGGTTTCAGTGCTCCTTGCAAACCAGCATTACAAACCATATTTTGCAATCTTGATTTGTAATAATAATAATGTGCCTTCAGGTCAATTCTGACATAGCAACCTTTCCAGCATTTTCTAGCTCTAGAATACTGAGAAGTGGTTAACTATTCCCTTTTCTGTGGTATCCTGGAACTGTGCAGTTCATCCAAGGCGACACAAACTGGCTCTTCTCTTTGGATGCAAAGTTGGGGGGGATCAACCTGCAAATCTCTGGTTCTGCAGCCAGCTACCTAACTCATTGAGCTAATGTAGGGGACACTTAAATCACAGTTTCCTGGCTTGGACATCACAGGAATCTGGGACTTAACAAATCAGAAAGTCTTTGAATCAAGTGCAGAAAAGGAGGGAGGGGAGAGGAAAGATTGTTTAAGGTCATTTTTCATTTCCCCTCAAAGTGTGGCTTATTGGAATAGCAATATAATATTTCTAGCATGTGCTAGAATAAAGTCTTACCATCATAGTCAGGGCTTGAAAAATGCACTTGTCCACCAGTCTGCTCATGGAGTCTGCATCTCCATGAGAAGAAAAATGCTGCTTGATGAGCCACAGCTCCCTGCCTCCTTACCCTCTGCCCAACTCTCTCTCTCTTTCTAATCCTGCAGTCCTCCCCTCCTCCCTCCCATTGGAAAAGGAAAACAGCCTTCTTCTCACAAGCAGAGAGTTCGAGCGGCACATAGAGATATAGCTCTGCAGGAGAATGTAGAGTAGTCCCATGCTGGAGAATATGGAGATTCCCTGCTCCCAATTTCAACTGAACAAGGAGGGAACCGTGGCTCCTTAAGAGGCTGGGCACTTTTGCTTCCAGTTTTATTTTTGCTGGAGACATTCAAAAGAAAGTCATTCAAAATACAGGCTTCATGATTCAACAGGCATGCAGGTAATAAAGCAACCCAAGTCTGAGGGCATAAATCAGTAATTCCCAATCCCAATAAATTGCAAGGCTATAGTCCAGTCATGCTGACTGGTGAAAATTTTGACTGACTGGTGAGACATTCTAAAATTTTTGAAGCCCTGATCATAGTAACATCAGATTACTCCACTCATGTGAATATTGCTACTGAGCAAACAGAGGGGTGGAGTTTCTTCACGGAGAAGAGCAACAGTAGCACATATGCAAATGGAACAGTGCAATATTACTACACCACTGGGATTTTCTTCTCTGCAAAAGCTCGATAAATAGTGGTGGTTTGTATGTTTAAAATCCATGTCTTGGAAGAAAATACAAAGTGCCTCACATTTAGATGTGCATTGTTTTAAAACAAGACTGTACTGAAAAAGACTTCCCATAAGAAACAAAACACACCTTGTTTATAGACAACTAGAGGTGAAATAAGTTAAAATGGCATGGCTTTATGTTACCTTGTTACTTTATACACTTAATTCAAAAGTGTGTGTGTGTTTAGTCGTTTAGTCGTGTCCGACTCTTCGTGACCCCATGGACCAGAGCACGCCAGGCCCTCCTGTCTTCTACTGCCTCCCGGAGTTGTGTCAGGTTCATGTTGGTTGCTTCGCAGACGCTGTCCAGCCATCTCATCCTTGGTCGTCCCCTTCTCCTCTTGCCATCACACCTTCCTAACATCAAGGTTTTTTCCAAGGACTCTTTTCTTCTCATGAGATGGCCAAAGTACTGGAGCCTCAGCTTCAGGATCTGTCCTTCCAGTGAGCACTCAGGGTTGATTTCCTTTAGAACTGATAGGTTTGTTCTCCTTGCAGTCCAGGGGATTCTCAAGAGCCTCCTCCAGCACCACAATTCAAAGGCATCAATTCTTCGGCGGTCTGCTTTCTTTATGGTCCAGCTCTCACTTCCATACATCACGACAGGAAAAACCATAGCTTTGACTATTCGGACTTTTGTTGGCAAGGTGATGTCTCTGCTTTTCAAGATGCTGTCAAGATTTGTCATCGCTTTCCTCCCAAGAAGAAGGCGCCTTTTAATTTCAGGGCTGCTGTCTCCATCTGAAGTAATCATGGAGCCCAGGAAGATAAAATTTGACACTGCCTCCATATCTTCCCCTTCTATTTCCCAGGAGGTGATGGGACCAGTGGCCATGATCTTAGTTTTTTTGATGTTGAGTTTCAGACCGTTTTTTGCACTCTCCTCTTTCACTCTCATTACAAGGATCCTTAATTCCTCCTCACTTTCTGCCATCAGAGTGGTATCATCTGCATATCGGAGGTTGTTGATATTTCTTCCGGCAATCTTAATTCCGGCTTGGGTTTCTTCCAGTCCAGCCTTCCGCATGATGTATTCTGCATATAAGTTAAATAAGCTGGGGGACAATATACAGCCTTGCCGTACTCCTTTCCCAATTTTGAACCACTCAGTTGTTCCATGACCAGTTCTAACTGTTGCTTCCTGTCCCACATATAGGTTTCTCAGGAGACAGATAAAGTGGTCAGGCACTCCCATTTCTTTAAGAACTTGCCATAGTTTGCTGTGGTCCACACAGTCAAAGGCTTTCGCATAGTCAATGAAGCAGAAGTAGATATTTTTCTGGAACTCTCTGGCTTTCTCCATAATCCAGCGCAAGTTAGCAATTTGGTCTCGAGTTCCTCTGCCTCTTCGGAATCCAGCTTGTACTTCTGGGAGTTCTCGGTCCACATACTGCTGAAGCCTACCTTGGAGGATTTTGAGCATAACCTTGCTAGCGTGCGAAATGAGTGCAATTGTACGGTAGTTGGAGCATTCTTTGGCACTGCCTTTCTTTGGGATTGGGATGTAGACTGATCTTTTCCAATCCTCTGGCCACTGTTGAGTTTTCCAAACTTGCTGGCATATTGAATGTAGCACCTTAACAGCATCATCTTTCAAGATTTTAAATAGTTCAATTGGAATGCCATCACCTCCACTGGCCTTGTTGTTAGCCAGGCTTTCTAAGGCCCACTTGACTTCGCTCTCCAGGATGTCTGGCTCAAGGTCAGCAACTACATTGTCTGGGTTGTCCGGGATATCCAAATCTTTCTGATATAATTCCTCTGTGTATTCTTGCCACCTCTTCTTGACGTCTTCTGCTTCGGTTAGGTCCCTCCCATTTTTGTCTTTTATCATGTTCATCTTTGCGCAAAATGTTCCTCTAATATGTCCAATTTTCCTGAACAGATCTCTGGTCTTTCCTTTTCTGTTATCTTCCTCTATTTCTTTGCATTGTTCATTTAAGAAGGCCCTCTTGTCTCTCCTTGCTATTCTTTGGAAGTCTGCATTCAGGTTTCTGTAACTTTCCCTATCTCCCTTGCATTTTGCTTCCCTTCTCCTCTCTGCTATTTCTAAGGCCTCGTTGGACAGCCACTTTGCTTTCTTGCATTTCCTTTTCTTTGGGATGGTTTTCGTTGCTGCCTCCTGGACAATGTTACGAGCCTCTATCCAAAGTTCTTCAGGCACTCTGTCCACCAAATCTAGTTCCTTAAATCTGTTCTTTACTTCCACTGTGTATTCATAAGGGATTTGGTTTAGATTATACCTGAGTGGCCCAGTGGTTTTTCCTAATCTCTTCAGTCTAAGCTTGAATTTTGCTATGAGAAGCTGATGATCAGAACCGCAGTCAGCTCCAGGTCTTGTTTTTGCTGACTGTATAGAGCTTCTCCATCTTTGGCTGCAGAGAATATAATCAATCTGATTTCGATATTGCCCATCTGGTGATTTCCATGTATAGAGTCGCCTCTTGTGTTGTTGGAAAAGAGTGTTTGTGATGACCAGCTTATTCTCTTGACAAAACTCTATTAGCCTTTGTCCTGCTTCGTTCTGAACTCCAAGGCCAAACTTCCCTGTTGTTCCTTTTATCTCTTGGCTCCCTACTTTAGCATTCCAGTCCCCTAGAATGAGAAGAACATCTTTCTTTGGTGTCAGTTCTAGAAGGTGTTGTAAATCTTCATAGAATTGTTCAATTTCAGTCTCCTCAGCAATGCTGGTTGGTGCATAAACTTGGATTATTGTGATGTTGAATGGTCTGCCTTGGATTCGTATTGACATCATTCTATCATTTTTGAGATTGTATCCCATTACAGCTTTTCCCACTCTTTTGTTGACTATGAGGGCTACTCCATTCCTTCTACGGGATTCTTGCCCACAATAGTAGATATGATAATCATCTGAGCTGAATTCGCCCATTCCTGTCCATTTTAGTTCACTGATGCCCAGGATGTCGATGTTTATTCTTGCCATCTCCTGTTTGACCACCTCCAGCTTCCCAAGGTTCATAGATCTTACATTCCAGGTTCCTATGCAGTATTTTTCTTTGCAGCATTGGATTTTCCTTTCACTTCCAGGCA
The DNA here is from genome assembly GCF_051106095.1 of Pogona vitticeps. Classification (NCBI taxonomy): domain Eukaryota; kingdom Metazoa; phylum Chordata; class Lepidosauria; order Squamata; family Agamidae; genus Pogona; species Pogona vitticeps. Next base: position 191,864,591 of record NC_135786.1, read on the forward strand.
CGTCCACAGCTGAGCGTCCTTTCGGCTTTGGCCCAACCACTTCATTAGCTCTGGAGCTACTTGTACTTGTCCTCCGCTCTTCCTCAGTAGCATGTTGGACGCCTTCCGACCTGAGGGGCCCATCTTCCAGCGTCATATCTTTTAGCCTTTTGTTTCTGATCATGGGGCGTTCTTGGCAAAGATACTGGAGTGGCTTGCCATTTCCTACTCCAGGTGGATTGCGTTTAGTCGGAACTCTCCACTATGTCCTGTCCGTCTTGGGTGTCCCTGCACGGCATAGCCCATAGTTTCTCTGAGTTACTCAAGCCCCTTCGCCACGACAAGGCAGCAATCCATGAAGGAGTAATTCAAAAGACCATTGCCAAATGTTCATATAAACATAAAATCTGACAGTATATCTGGTCCAGCAGTGATCAGCTGGATACTTTTGTGAAACTTGCAAGCACATCATTAAAGTAACAGCCCTCCCCTTCAGGCACACTGTCTCTGCAGGTAGAGATTCAGTTTAGCTAAGACAACAAATACCTGTGGGTTGAAATTCAGAGGTAATTCACAAATAAAGTAAGGTAATTGATTTGGTGGGGATTTGGTAATTTCCACTGACTCAGTGGGCCTACTCAACTTGTAATTTATTAGATTTCTGCCACTGACATACTTGTATCCTCCATCAATTTATCTAGCACTGTTTGAGAACCATGTAAGCCACAATACATCATTACATCTCTTAACGGTAATTATACATTGTGTAAATATTTTTAAAGCATAATCTTTTTTACTATTTCTATTACAACTGTGGTTGTATTTTACTTAACTTTTAACAAGAATTTTTAGGGGTGGTGTAAATGAGTACAACTTGCATTTAAATTTGATTATGAGTATTGTAAGCCATTTCTCCAAACTACTTCTTCCAAGAAGTTGTCATGCTCAGAGGCACACTGTTTGTGAAGCACAGCAGCCATGAGTTTGTGTGTTGCATCTGTTTGACACAAAAGGTTAACCATCAGCAAATACACACATACAATGACTATATACCACATAGTTATAATCAGTATGTAGAATGGCGTCTGTCCTTCTTTGATTTAGCTATTGTGGTGGAGGTTCAATAATGTCAGGTGTGGCTGTTATTTGTAATGTGTTTGTTGTCCTCCATGTTCAGTTATTCTGGATGGCAGTATGGAAGATATATCATGACTGCTTAAGTGCATGCAGGAAGTTATGTTAATTATATTAATGTTGAAGCTTAACCTTGATCCATAAATCCCCTGTAGTGACAGCAAAGACTTTGTGCAGTGGCCAGTGGTAAATGTTGTCCTGTATTATTGTCTTTGCAGAGGTCACTTGTCTGTTTTTTTAACTCTTAACATTTGTTTCCTGCACACAATGACATTCCAGTGAAGTGATATATTGACCAGAATAATCATTTTTCTTTTCAAACCCTATTTATGTCAGCAACATTTTTTATTGTTAATAATACTAGTATTCTGTCTACAGTCAATGTGAACTGAGAACATTCTCAGTTCAAACCAAACATTTCCCTATATGTATTTTGTTTGCATGAATTGTTAATGGAGTTTCATTGTTTGAATCATTCAGGTTGCTTGAAAGTATAAATGTAGCCAGTCCTGTGGCTGATGAGCATTCTATTATAAAACTGTATGTAAATCAGCTTCTCAAGAATTCACGGTCAGTATAAGAGCACTAAACCACTAACTAATGTAGTATTGTAGCTTAAACACTAAAATCAATACATTAATACAGTGGTGCCTTGCTTGACAAGGATAATCCATTCCATTCAAATTGCTGTTAAGCGAAATCCTCGTCAAGCGAAACAAAAAAGCCCACTGAAACGCATCAATGCTTTCCAGTGGGCGAAATACCTCAGCGTCCAGCGAAGATCCTCCATAGGGCAGCCATTCTCTAGTGCCTGTAATGCGAGGAATCTGTCCTAAGCACAGCAGGGAGCCATTTTAAATAGCGGGTGGCCATTTTGAAACCCAACAATCAGCTGTTTTCTGTTCGTCGTAAAGCGAAAAATCGGTTCCCAAAGCAGGGAACCGATCATCGTGAAGCGATTTTTCCCATTTAAATCATTGTTTTGCAATCGCAATAGCGATCACAAATACTTCATCATTAAGCGATTTCCTCGTCTAACGAGGTAATCGTCAAGTGGGGCACCACTGTATATTAGTCATTCGGCAGAATTACTAATAATGGCCGAAGGGTGCCATTTTTTTAAATGGGGCATTTATGCTTATAGTGAAACTTCAGATAGGTTTCATGTAGGTACATTCCATTTTCATCTTTCATTTTGTATAAGAGAAGTATTTAAATGCAAAACATGTATCCGAAGCAGTTTTCAGCTGACCCATGAATTTTAATTTGATTGAATTTCTCCCAAAGCACAGAAAAGGAAGTGCAGCTTTTTTTTTAAAGGAAACTTAGGGTAAACACATAAACCAGGTAAGAATGCAGCAATTCAGACAAAGATAAATCTTCATTTCTGAATGAGGTTTATTCACCAAAGGTCAACCAGCTTCCAGTTTTGTATAAATCATGCAGTTGTATGTGAAAAATCTCAGCATCTCATTAGCCTATTGACACTTAAAGGAGATTCAAGGTAGATGTTACTCCAGTAATGGCCAGAATCTTGTTGCTAATTTACAGTTACATAGAGAAAATCACAGAAATTTTGACGACAAATTGCTACTTCTTACTGACATGCTGCCCAGGAACAGAAAGGGCACCTCAGAAGAAATTGCCATTTTCTTCCAAGACTTGATTTCCTTTACACAAGTTTAATTCAGCAATAGGATTCTGGACTCTGTGTTTCCAATCTGCTTAGAATTCATAGGTCATTTTCTTTGTAAAAAGCAGCTCAGCGGGAGCCAATCCAAAGAGGGACGGCAGCCGGGGGAGTGTTTCAATCTCCTTCCCTGCTATCAGTTACCTGATAAAAAATTATATACTGTACATATGCAAATACAAGCTGCTGTTTGTACCTGAAACTTCAAATTTTTTAGTGCTGCTCCAACATGATCAACCAGGAAATATATAAAATTTGATAAGTAGTATGATCTTTGATTGCTTTAACAAATATTGTATTTTAACCTGTTTTGAGAAGAACACAACAAGATATATGTAGCAGCATCCTTTGTACTCTGCCAGTGGTCTTTTGTCTTATAGTTGTGAAAGATATCCTGCATGAAATTGTGAGATACCCACACAACATAATTTAAGTATTTAAAATATCATTTAAGATATTACACCTAGTACATCCTGCTGTTCACTGTGGTTAACATTAAGGAAACATGCCCTTTTTTATCTCATGAGAGATTGATATTCTTTAGACAACTGTCTCCTATCCAGTTTGATGACTATTTAATAATGATGAGTCTACTTTACTGTCACTTTACTTTTTGCAGTTTTCTCACCATGGAAATCTGTGTATAGGATGTCGTCATGCTTGCAGTGGTGATCCACATTTATATTCTGGGGAGTTCACACCTGCCTTGGGTGAATGATATAGCAAAAGCATGAACTAAATTTCTTCATAGCCTGCATATAAACTTCTCAGAGACATCTCACTTTCCATTGCTAGATAAAGGACATTAACTTAGATGTGCGGGGGTGCAAAATTCAGTCCCCCTCCCAGAGGTATTTATGTGATCACTATTCTCCCCCACCCCTGCAAAAATAAAGAGGTGAACTGCTGTCCCTGGAAGCCTCCACGAGTGATCACCTTTAAACAGGGCATACAGTCATGGCCCAAAATATTGGCACCCTTGCAATTCTGCCAGAAAATGTAACCCTTCTCTCAGAAAATTGTTGCAGTTGCCAATGTTTTGGTATTCACATGTTCATTTATTTGGTTTGCGCTGGAACAACACAAAAAAAAAACCTAGAGAAGAACACTCAAATCTGATAAAATCCCACACAGAAACCCAAAAATGCACTGGCTGAAATTATTGGCACCCTGTCTAAATTGTAAGAAATTATTTATTTATTTATTTATTTATTTATTTATCTATCTATCTATCTATCTATCTATCTATCTATCTATCTATCTATCTATCTATCTATCTATCTATCTATCTATCTATCTATCTATCTATCTATCTATCTATTTATTTATTTATACCCCGCCTATCTGGACCACCAGACCAATCATTGCTTTTCCAGCATGTGATGCTCCTTTAATTTGTATTTAGACACACCTGTCACACGTAAGAGGTGTGGGCAATATAGTAATCACATTTGCAACCAGTTAAGATGGAGATACAGTGACTCAACCTTTGTGTTGTGTGTGACACTGAGCATGGAGAAAAGAATGAAGTGTAAAGTGTTGTCTGTGCACTTGAGAGAAAAATTGTGGAAGAACATCAACAATCTCAAGGTTACAAGTCCATTTCCAGAGATCTTAATCTTCCTGTGTGCAATATCATCAAGAAGTTTAAAGCCCATGGCACTGTAGCTAACCTCCCTAGACGTGGACGAAAGAGCAAAATTACTGAAAAATTACAACAAAGGGTTGTTCGAATGGTGGATACAGAACCCAGATCAACTTCACAACAAATTCAAGCTGATCTGGAGACACAGGGTACAACAGTGTCAGCTCGCACTATCCATTGCCATCTGAATGAAAAGGGACACTATGGTAGGAGACCCAGGAGGACATCACTGCTGACACAAAGGCATAAAAAGCAAGACTGGAATATGCCAATACTTATGTGACAAAACCACAATCCTTCTGGGAGAACCTACTGTGAGACAAGTAGAGCTTTTTGGTCAAGGACATCATGGCACTGTTTACAGAAAAAGAAATGAGGCATTCCAAGAAAAGAACAATCCCTTCAGTCAAACATGGTAGAGGTTCAAAGATGTTTGGGGGTTGCTTTGCTGCTTCTGGCACTGGATGCCTTGATGCTGTGAATGATATCATGAAATCTGATGACTACCAAAGAATTTTGGGGTGCAACGTAGTGGCCAGTGTCAGAAAGCTGCATCTCTACCAGAGATCATAGGTCTTCCAACAGGACAATGACCCAAAACACACTTCGAAAAGCTTTCAGAAATGGTTACAAACAAAGCGCTGGAGATTTCTGAAATGGCCAGCAATGAGTCCAGATCTGAATCCCATAGAATACCTGTGGAGAGATGTCCAAACAGCAGTTGGGAGAAGGCATCCTTCAAATCTGAAAGCCGTGGAGCAGTTTGAAAAAGAAGAGTGGTCCAAAATTCCAGTAGAGAGGTGTAAGAAACTCATTCATGGTTACAGGAAGTGATTGATTTCAGTTATTTTTTTTTCCAAAGGGGGTGCAACCAAATTTTAAGAAGGTTGCCAATAATTTTGGCCAGTGCATTTTTGGGCTTCTGTGTGGGATTGTATCAGATCTGACTTTTCTTTGGGGTTTTTGTGTTCTTCCAACGCAAACCAAAGAAATGAATGTGTGAGTACCAAACATTTGCAACTGCAACAATTTTCTGAGAGAAGGGTTGCATTTTCTGCAAGGGTGCCAACAGTTTTGGCCATGACTGTAGGTCCCTTTCCATTACTTGTCATCGCCAAATACCAAACTGGAGATTAATTTATGGCTTTCTTTCCATTCTATTGTTGCATGTTCTCTTTCATCTTGAGCAGATTATGTGACTTACACCTCAAAGGGCCGTGGAGGCAAAAAAAAATTGTATCCCAGATCTACAAAATTTGTCCACTACTACAGTGGTGCCCCGCATGACAACGATAATCCATCTCATTGAAATCGCTGTTTAGTGAAATCATCGTCATGCAAAATCCGTTTCCCCATTGGAATGCATTGAAACCCGTTTAATGCATTGCAATGGGCAAAATACCTTGTTGTCCAGCGAAGATCGCCCATAGGGAAGCCATTTTGCGAGCACAGATCAGCTGTAAAAATGGCTGTCCTGCGAAGCATGGGTCCAGAAAACACAGGGCAGCCATTTTGCAATGCCAATGATCAGCTGTAAAAATCGTCGTCTCGTGAACAAATGGTTTGCGAAGCATGGACCTAATCAACGTCCAGCGAAAATCCCCCATTAGAATGACTGTTTTGCGAATCGCTATTGTTTTTGTTTAGTCGTTTAGTCGTGTCCGACTCTTCGTGACCCCATGGACCAGAGCACGCCAGGCCCTCCTGTCTTCTACTGCCTCCCGGAGTTGTGTCAGGTTCATGTTGGTTGCTTCGCAGACACTGTCCAGCCATCTCATCCTCGGTCGTCCCCTTCTCCTCTTGCCATCACACCTTGCTAACATCAAGGTTTTTTCCAAGGACTCTTTTCTTCTCATGAGATGGCCAAAGTACTGGAGCCTCAGCTTCAGGATTTGTCCTTCAAGTGAGCATTCAGGCTTGATTTCCTTTAGAACTGATAGGTTTGTTCTCCTTGCAGTCCAGGGGATTCTCAAGAGCCTCCTCCAGCACCACAATTCAAAGGCATCAATTCTTCGGCGGTCTGCTTTCTTTATGGTCCAGCTCTCACTTCCATACATCATGACAGGAAAAACCATAGCTTTGACTATTCGGACTTTTGTTGGCAAGGTGATGTCTCTGCTTTTCAAGATGCTGTCAAGATTTGTCATCGCTTTCCTCCCAAGAAGACGGCGCCTTTTAATTTCAGGGCTGCTGTCTCCATCTGCAGTGATCATGGAGCCCAGGAAGATAAAATTTGACACTGCCTCCATATCTTCCCCTTCTATTTCCCAGGAGGTGATGGGACCAGTGGCCATGATCTTAGTTTTTTTGATGTTGAGTTTCAGACCGTTTTTTGCACTCTCCTCTTTCACTCTCATTACAAGGTTCTTTAATTCCTCCTCACTTTCTGCCATCAGAGTGGTATCATCTGCATATCGGAGGTTGTTGATATTTCTTCCGGCAATCTTAATTCCGGCTTGGGTTTCTTCCAGTCCAGCCTTCCGCATGATGTATTCTGCATATAAGTTAAATAAGCTGGGGGACAATATACAGCCTTGCCGTACTCCTTTCCCAATTTTGAACCACTCAGTTGTTCCATGACCAGTTCTAACTGTTGCTTCCTGTCCCACATATAGGTTTCTCAGGAGACAGATAAAGTGGTCAGGCACTCCCATTTCTTTAAGAACTTGCCATAGTTTGCTGTGGTCCACACAGTCAAAGGCTTTCGCATAGTCAATGAAGCAGAAGTAGATATTTTTCTGGAACTCTCTGGCTTTCTCCATAATCCAGCGCAAGTTAGCAATTTGGTCTCGAGTTCCTCTGCCTCTTCGGAATCCAGCTTATACTTCTGGGAGTTCTCGGTCCACATACTGCTGAAGCCTACCTTGTAGGATTTTGAGCATAACCTTGCTAGCATGTGAAATGAGTGCAATTGTACGGTAGTTGGAGCATTCTTTGGCACTGCCTTTCTTTGGGATTGGGATGTAGACTGATCTTTTCCAATCCTCTGGCCACTGTTGAGTTTTCCAAACTTGCTGGCATATTGAATGTAGCACCTTAACAGCATCATCTTTCAAGATTTTAAATAGTTCAACTGGAATGCCATCACCTCCACTGGCCTTGTTGTTAGCCAGGCTTTCTATGGCCCACTTGACTTCGCTCTCCAGGATGTCTGGCTCAAGGTCAGCAACTACATTGTCTGGGTTGTCCGGGATATCCAAATCTTTCTGATATAATTCCTCTGTGTATTCTTGCCACCTCTTCTTGACGTCTTCTGCTTCTGTTAGGTCCCTCCCATTTTTGTCTTTTATCATGTTCATCTTTGCGCAAAATGTTCCTCTAATATGTCCAATTTTCCTGAACAGATCTCTGGTCTTTCCTTTTCTGTTATCTTCCTCTATTTCTTTGCATTGTTCATTTAAGAAGGCCCTCTTCTCTCTCCTTGCTATTCTTTGGAAGTCTGCATTCAAGTTGCTGTAACTTTCCCTATCTCCCTTGCATTTTGCTTCCCTTCTCCTCTCTGCTATTTCTAAGGCCTCGTTGGACAGCCACTTTGCTTTCTTGCATTTCCTTTTCTTTGGGATGGTTTTCGTTGCTGCCTCCTGGACAATGTTACGAGCCTCTATCCAAAGTTCTTCAGGCACTCTGTCCACCAAATCTAGTTCCTTAAATCTGTTCTTTACTTCCACTGTGTATTCATAAGGGATTTGGTTTAGATTATACCTGAGTGGCCCAGTGGTTTTTCCTAATCTCTTCAGTCTAAGCTTGAATTTTGCTATGAGAAGCTGATGATCAGAACCGCAGTCAGCTCCAGGTCTTGTTTTTGCTGACTGTATAGAGCTTCTCCATCTTTGGCTGCAGAGAATATAATCAATCTGATTTCGATATTGCCCATCTGGTGATTTCCATGTATAGAGTCGCCTCTTGTGTTGTTGGAAAAGAGTGTTTGTGATGACCAGCTTATTCTCTTGACAAAACTCTATTAGCCTTTGTCCTGCTTCGTTCTGAACTCCAAGGCCAAACTTCCCTGTTGTTCCTTTTATCTCTTGGCTCCCTACTTTAGCATTCCAGTCCCCTAGAATGAGAAGAACATCTTTCTTTGGTGTCAGTTCTAGAAGGTGTTGTAAATCTTCATAGAATTGTTCAATTTCAGTCTCCTCAGCAATGCTGGTTGGTGCATAAACTTGGATTATTGTGATGTTGAATGGTCTGCCTTGGATTCGTATTGACATCATTCTATCATTTTTGAGATTGTATCCCATTACAGCTTTTCCCACTCTTTTGTTGACTATGAGGGCTACTCCATTCCTTCTACGGGATTCTTGCCCACAATAGTAGATATGATAATCATCTGAGCTGAATTCGCCCATTCCTGTCCATTTTAGTTCACTGATGCCCAGGATGTCGATGTTTATTCTTGCCATCTCCTGTTTGACCACCTCCAGCTTCCCAACGTTCATAGATCTTACATTCCAGGTTCCTATGCAGTATTTTTCTTTGCAGCATTGGATTTTCCTTTCACTTCCAGGCACGTCCATAGCTGAGCGTCCTTTCGGATTTGGCCCAACCACTTCATTAGCTCTGGAGCTACTTGTACTTGTCCTCCACTCTTCCTCAGTAGCATGTTGGATGCCTTCCGACCTGAGGGGCCCATCTTCCAGCGTCATATCTTTTAGCCTTTTGTTTCTGATCATGGGGCGTTCTTGGCAAAGATACTGGAGTGGCTTGCCATTTCCTACTCCAGGTGGATTGCGTTTAGTCGGAACTCTCCACTATGTCCTGTCCATCTTGGGTGTCCCTGCACGGCATAGCCCATAGCTTCTCTGAGTTACTCAAGCCCCTTCGCCACGACAAGGCAGCAATCCATGAAGGAGCAATCACAAAAAGTCATCGTTATGCGGATTCGTCATTTAGCGGGGTCGTTGTCTTGCGAGGTACCACTGTATCTGGGTTGACCAGTTGGCCTGATCCAACAGGATTCATCTTACAGTTTTTATTCAGATACATACAATTGCAGAGATTATATAATCATATGTCTTTTTGGAGTGATTAAGACATATACCTACCTTGAATCAGATCTTTCATGTTTTATTAATAGAAATTTAGGCTGTATTCACTTCTTTCCATGGAACTCAAGTACACTTTGGATACATAATAGAATTGGACTCAGTAGAGTCTGATGACTCAGATGTCAATGGGGCATTGAATGTGGCCCAGATTTTTACCTGAACTTTTCAGGAGCTATTCAAGATGCTGAATCTATTTGGGGTGAAGGTTTCAGAACATCCAATTGGCCCTGTAAAGTTCAAACTGTAACAGAGACTGGGTTCTTCAGTGCACTAACATACAAGTCAGTGGGTTTCATTGTTTAAATTAGTCAAGACAAAGCAGCTTCATAGATGACATCAAAAACCTTTATCTCTTTAAATTGATCAAGAGCATTGAATATAAATGCAAATGTGTCCAACATGCTGTTTGGATTATATGTAAATGGGCATAATCTTGAATCGGGACTTTATTCTCTACTGAAAATGAAAGACCTGGGGCTCTGTTAGAATATAACATTGGATCTGAAAAGAGTATTGAATGCCAAAAGTATAACATATAATGTAAAAAAAGAGAGTAAGTTCATAAAATGGATATTTATGCATTAGTGTAGAGATGTGTGAAATGTAAGTTATGATTTCGGCATTCTCTTTGAAAAGAGTCAGATTTGGAATACTGGTGCCGTGGTCCTTCTGTTATCTCAGTTGTTAGTTCATCTATCTTCTCCAATAAAAGTTACAATGAAGTGAACAAACAAAAATTTTGGAAACAAAGAAGGTTGAGCAGTGTATCTAAGTAATCCTGGTAGTTTTTGTTTATGTTAGATCTCCTCAGAAAATAGTAGGAAGTGCAACATTCCTTGTCTTAATAAGCTTGCAGGGTATTCATTGGGCTAGAGAAGTCATCACTATTTTGTATTTGTTTCACAAGCATTGAAATATGCTAAACCTTTATCTAGATCTATTTAGAGATTATAATCCATAAACACATAGAAGGGCCCATCAGTGCAAAATCCAGTTCTACCCCCTCTACTCCACATCTCTCCATGTTGCCAGAGGAAGGTCTGCAAGGGCTGTAATCATGCCTTTGGTGAACATGACACTAGGAAACTAACCAGCTGCATTGCTAATTGGGTGGAATTTTGTCACCACCAAGTGTCAAAACCACTTGAACATGGTTACAACTCCTTTGCAGACATTCCCAAGCCCCACGGAGGCAGGACTGAATTGTACATTCCTGACTCCCTCTACATGCTTAAAAATAACAATGTTTGAATGGGAATCAGATATGTCTGTCTATGTCAGCCAGGAGCGAGGAAGCCCAAGGAGACGTGTTTCAAGTCTTTGGCAGCATGGAAATCCCCCTTCTGATCCTTGGATATCGCTTTTTGTTATCTTCTTGCTTTGTATACCTGTATCTATCAACTTAAGAAAACTGTATCTTAAGAGTTTTCTAAAATATCCCTACTATGGATGAAAAAGTAAATACTGCTTGTTCCATCTGAAGGGATATTCTCCACTTCATATCATGGATATGATAGTTAAAGAACTATGAAAATAATTTTATCAACTTAAAAAAGCTTCAAACTGTTTTCCTCACACAGGAATCCCCCATGGTGCATTGCAAATTGCTTCTAGAAGAGAGAAAGATTCAAAAAGGACTGTATGACAGGGGTATGATGTTTACAGAAAAAAATGAATTTGAGAATTGCTGAGCTGGAAGGGACCCTGTAGACTGAGTCCAGGCTCTGTCAAAGAGGCACAGTGGGAAATCAAACTCCCAACCTCTGGGTCCACCACAAGGTACCTAAACCACTGAGCTATGCCAAAGATTCTGCTAGGCCAGCATATTTAAAAGCCCTGTTATGAAAGACCTGTGCTAGTACAGCATTCTATGCTTCCTGCGGACCAGAGATCCTGCCAGTCCAACATCCTGTTTTTCCCTGTGGCCAGCCATTGCTTCTCAAAATCCCACACACAAGGCATGAAGAAATATCCTTCCCCAAGCCGCTGGTACTTAGTGGTAGACTAAACATGAAGATTGAATTTAGACTTTGTTTCAAAGAGCCACTAATAGACTTGTCCCCTGTGAATTAACTGAATCCCATTTTAATTACAGCATGTCTTGTATGAGTTTAAGCAGCTCTTTGGATTGTGGATTATATGAGTTCATAGAAATATGGCATCTGTACAGTGCATATCTGTGACTGTATTAGCTGGCAGAATGCGGGATTAGCCTCCATTCCGTACTGTTAAAAAAAGAAAATGACTTGGCTGCTTCTTCAGGACCTTGGACAGGGATCTTTGGAACAATATGTCTTATTCTGAACACCTATTGACAACATTACAGCATCACACCATGTTTAGTTAAGATTAGGATGAAACCATAGTTCCCTTTAACTGATTCGCTACTGACATCTATTAATATTTGAATCTTTTAAAGCCCTTACTCTTGGCATATGACTAAAAAAAGAATTTCACAGGTACAGTACTTGTACAGATCTGCAACAAAACAAGGTAACTGGCATCCTGAGAAGTCTAAAGCAATGGAAGTAATTATTTATTCTCTTTATAAGAGCTGAATGGTGCATTATTTTGATTTTCTGTATCATCTGTGTATGGTTTCTGTTTGCAGTTTTGCCCACTTATTTTGTAGGAAATTAATTCTGACAGTTTTTCATATAACAGCTGAATGATAAGGCACAACCGAATGACCGAATTCTACCTAGAGTTGAATTCAACAGTATCTTCATTCTGATACTGCAGCATTCTGCTATAGATAAAATTTGATAGTGAATTAGTGTTTGTGACTAGTGAGAAACCACACTGAAATGGTCTGGGGACAATCTGTCTAGGTCCATTGAGGGGAGGGATTTTTTTTTTCAGAGGAACTTCTATGCCGGAATTCTGGAACTCTGCAATAACATTAAACATTAGTATGAGATCTGTGCATGAGTGGTGAGACCACTGAACAAATCCATATGGAATCCATAAGACAAGGAAAAAGAAATTGAGAGATTCTAATTTACTAAATTATAATGATAATAATGGCATTCAGATACTGTAATATTACACTTTCTGAGGCACATAGCATGCTATCAGACTTGTGTCAGCAAGATGGAGATGAGGGAGATCAATTTTTTTTGCTTCCCCCCCCCTTCCTGCCCAGGTTTTTGTCTTTAAAACTGATTCCCTCCCACTGAAAGCACTGGGGAAAGAGGGGATTAATCTGTGCTGGTTCCAGGGCTGTCATAGATTACCAAATAATTTGTGAGCATGTTTAGAGACAGGTTCTGCTTTCTTCTGATACTTGGGCATTGCCATTTGTGCATAATGTTCCTGGCTTTTAAACACTAACAAAAAACCCAAGGAGTTAAATCCAGTGCTTGAACCTATCTAGGAAATTGAGATGAATGGATTGAACAACTGTCAGGTACAGTTGATTACAGAATCATATTTTGAGAGAGTTATTAAATTATTAAGTTGTTTTTGTTCCATGCTGTCAAGTCACCTCCAACTTTTGGCAACCTTGTCAATGAGTTCTCTCCAACATGTCCTGCCCTCAGCAGCCCTGCTCAACTCCTGCAGACTCAAGGTTGTGGCTATCGTTAGGGAGTCAATCCATCACATATTTTGTCTTCCTCTTTTCCTTCTGCCTTCAGCTTTTCCCAGAATTATTGTATTTTCAAGAAAATCTTGCATTCTTGTTCAAAGTATGATAGCCTCAGTTTCATCATTTTTGCCTCCAGAGATAGATCAGGCTTGATTTGCTCTAAGACCCATTTGTTCAACTTTCTGGTGATCCAAGATCTCCACAAGGCTCTCCTCCAGCACATTTTAAATGAATCAACTTTTTTCCTGTCAGCTTTCCTCACTGTCCCATTTCTACTCCCATACATAGTGACTAGGGAGTACAATAATATCAATGATCTTGACTTACAGTGGCACATCCTTAAACTTGATCATTTCTAATTTCCTTCATTGGCACCCTTTTGAGTCTCAGCCTGATTTATTTGCTGCAATCTCCATTTGGATTGATGATAGGACCAAGGTAAACAAAATCTTCTAATTTAAAATAAAAAAATTAAAAATGCTAATACAAATACAAACGTCAAAAATATTTCTGTATCCAATAAAAATCTAATAAAGAAAATCTTTAACAATTTCAATGTATCCACTGCCAACATTAAAATTGTCTTCTTAATTAGAGATGGTCACAAACCATCACAGTGGCTGTTTGTGATGGTTTGTGGTTCATCGGTGTCCATGAACCACACCAATTAAAAAAAATCTTAACTGATTCATGGTTCGTTTGGCTCAAGCCCATCTCTAAATTAAGAGGGCTTTCTGTGTAGCTCAGCAACACACACACCCTTCACAGGCCCCAGGACCTACCTTTCTTGCTCCAGGCCTCCTTGTGGCACAGGGAGCCTTGTGGCACAGTGGTTAAACTGCTGTACTGTACTAATGACCCAGATTCAATCCCAGGTAGCCAGCACAAGCTTCATTCAGCCTTCCATCCTTCTAAGGTTGGTAAAATGAGTACTCAGCTTGCCGGGGGGGATGTGTAGCCTGTATAATTAAAATTGTAAACACCATAGAGAGTGTATTCTCGAAGGCTTTCACGGCCAGGATCTGATGGTTGTTGTGGGTTTTTCGGGTGCTCTGGCCATGTTCTGAAGGTTGTTCTTCCTGATGTTTCACAGAGCATGGACAGAGTTCCTACTCCAGTCCTCTGAAGATGCCGGCCACAGAGACTGGTGAAACGTCAGGAAGAACAACCTTCAGAACACGGCCAAAGAACCCGAAAAACCCACAACAACCATCATAGAGAGTACTTTAAGCACTATGGGGCGATAAATAAGCAGCACATCTTTTTGTTTGTTTGTTTATTTGTTTTTTGGCTGCTGCTCTCTACCACTCCTGTGCTGCCCAGTTGAGTAGGCAGTAGGCCATCTGGGGTCTGCTTCCTGGTCCAGTGCTTCCTGGGAGGCTTAGGGTATTGTGGGAAGTATAGTTCTTTGAGAATTCCCTGCATATAACCTATTGGCAACAAAACTGGTTCATTATCAGTTGAATTTAGCAATGCAAATCTATTCCTCAGAAAGTATGCTTAAATTATATTTTGGTGCTGTTCTTGTTATATGTCATCATGTCGCCCTTGGCATATAGCATCCATGGCTGAGCGATCCCCAAAATGGCCTGTCCTCAACAGCCCTGCTCACCTCTTGTAAAATCAAGCCTGTGGCTTCCTTTAGGGAATCAGTCCATCTTATATTTGGTCTTCCTCTTTTCCTGCTGCATCCCACCTTTCTCATGATTTTCCCAAAGTACTCTACAGAACTCTAGAAGTCATTTTCCTGCTTCATTTCTAACCCCTGAGCCAAAATGTCCAACAACATTTGGTTCAGCTTTGTTTCCTACTTTTACATTTCATTGATCTGGAATGGAAGGCAGCCATTGGACAGCACAAGTAACTTTTGTTAGTACTGCATAGAAGATGACAATGGAATACCACTTCTTAGCCTTTCTTATTCTGAAAAACTCTATGATGATAATCCAAATGAAACAAGAGATAGTGCTGGAATATGAGTCACCCAAATTGGAAAGCACTCAAATCCACTACTGGGGAAGAACAAAGGACAAGTATGAATAGTGCTGTTTCTAATGATTCTTATCAATGGCTCCTTCACAAACTCGGAGGAGGTAACATGTGGGTGCTCAGGGCTCCTCTACGTTTTTATGAATTACTTGAAGGGGTGCAAGGAATGCATATCAGATTTGCAGATGACACAAACTTGGGTGATCTTGATAACCTTGAGCATTGGGCTGCAAACAGCAGTATGAAATTTAACAGGGATACATGCAAAATTCTACACCTAAGGGGGAAAAAACCAAACACAAAATTACAAAATGGAGGATATTTGGCTCAGTAATACTGTGTCCAAGAAGAATCTTGGAATTGTAGATCACAAGCAGAATATGAATCACAGTATGATGTGGCAGCAAAAGAGGCTAGTGCTGATTTAGGCTGATTTAGGCTGCATTAACAGAAGTAGATAAGAGATGGGGAGAAGTAAAAGGGACGTGCTGGTACTGCAGGTTAAACCACAGAAGCCTCTGTGCTGCAAGGTCGGAAGACCAGCAGTCGTAAGATTGAATCCGTGCAATGGAGTAAGCTCCCGTCGCTTGTCCCAGCTCCTGCCAACCTAGCAGTTCGAAAGCATGCAAATGTGAGTAGATAAATAGGTGCCACCACGGTGGGAAGGTCACAGTATTCTGTGTCTAAGTTGCACTGGCCACATGACCATGGAAACTGTCTTCGGACAAACGCTGGCTCTACGGCTTGGAAACGGGGATGAGCACCATCCCCTAGAGTCAGACATGACTACACTAAATGTCAAGGGGAACCTTTACCTTTAACAATTATAGTTTCGAAATCCAGTGAAGTACAAGTCCCCTCTATCTGGCACAGTTGTACCAGTTTGATTCATCTTGAGCACCAGACTTTATGTAGGATGATGACAATTGGAACAAGTTCAGAGGAGGGCAACAAGGATGATCAAGGGACTGGGAGCAGCATACAACTGTTGTACTTTTTGCCATTTTATTTCTTGTAGCTGATATGAAAAGACTGGTATGGCATGCACAGCCTAAAAAAAATGTTTCCTTTTTTCAAAGCTCCTTCAAGAAGTACAAATCAATATTCTTTATATATTTAAAAATGAAAATGAAAATAAAGAAATATAACAGTTAATAACTCTGGTTAAGAGCTATATAATAACATAACACTTTCCTAATGTGTAAATTAGAGATATCCATTGATGGGTCAGCTGTTTATAGACATTTACTTGGAGTACAACTATAATAGGGAGAAAAATTATATAGCCACAAAGCATAAAACTGTGCCTCCTTCCTTGTCCTCCCAGCAGATGACGACTGAAATATTATCAGAAAATGCTCTAAAGAACTGGTACCATTAAATCTAATACCATACAGTATCCAGATTGCAACTTAGAAACTCTATGGGAATTAAATAGCTTTCCAGCAACCATTTTGGTTGAACCTTATCAGCCTCCTATAAAGTTTTTATAACCTACAGAAGTGGAAATAGTGAATTTTTATATACTTGTAGAAAATCAACATTTTCTGATAGAAAAATCCTGGAGTTTTTGCTTGTTTTTTGTTTTGAAGCAATTTCATTTTTTAAATTGTTTCTTAATGGTATAAGCCTATATGGACCACCCTAGGAATAAATCCCACTAAATTCAGTGTTTACCTCTGAGTTGGAATGCATAGGATTGTGCTAAAAATTACAGACATATGGTTCAGGGTTAGTGTATGAATTTCAGTAGATTTAAGCCGTCCTTGTTTATTGTCTTCTTAGTTGTTATGTCTCATTAACTAGCTCTCCTTACAAGAATAATGAAGTAGAGCAGAACAAACTGCTGGCTAGGGCCGCACCAGCTTTTTTGAAAGGCAAAGGGTAAGTTTTGAAAGGTGCATCAATAGCTTGCACTAACATAACTAAAGCAAATGCCTTCTCCTTTCAATAATACTGTATGTTCGACATTTACCAAGTAAGGTTTTCTCTTTCATTTGCCATTTGGATTAAATACAAATAAGCATATAAAAGCATATATAGCTAACATTTCAACAGTTGTCTTGATATCATATCTTAAAATCCAGGTAATTCTACATTTTGAAACACATTGCTGTATGTGTGATTAAAAGTTTGCACTTCCATCCTGACAGCCAATCTGTATGTGTGTGTAGCAGAATAATGTGGTACACAGTTCCCAGAACTATAGCACCTGACGTGCACTTGGGGAAGTTACATATTTAATTGATCCCTTTTAAAAAAAAATCTCCCCAACCATGAAAATCTAGGACATCAGTGAGAGCATTCTAAGCTAGTCTTCTCCTTGATGCCCTAGATTGCTATGTCCAAAGGGACTGTTTTACAGGGGCTAGGATTCTGACATCCATTTGAAACTATTTGAAATCATTCATTCCCAAGAGCTGTGTAACGTGTTCTGTTTCATTATGTAGATCGCTTCTGAGAAATACAGCTGATGTCAATTGTCTTTAAAACGTCTTTAAAAATTGCTTCAGTTAGCAGCTTCTGAAAGCTGTTATTGTTTAAATTATGCTGCATTGTAGCACTAATCCATGGCCAGATTCTGTGTGGTCCTTGAGCATCTCTGCTTCTTTAGGCATGCTCTATACTTCTTTAGATATTTGTAAGCATGTTGCATACTTACGCAAACTGAAACTCTTGTCTTACAAAGCCCTCTTTCTTAATAATTCTAAATTCTACCCTGATTGGTTGGAACTGATAAAACATCAGAACTTGTTTGTTGAAGAAGGTTTGACTGTTCTTTTTATATATTCCCATTTCACACTCTTACTTGCTCCTGCTTTCTCTGTTTATTTCTCTTTGTCTGTCCGGACTACACCCTTTTCCCCCCAACCCTATTTCAGGTTACAGTATAGCCTCGATGTTGCAGACAGGCTGGCTGATGAACATGTTCTCATTGGGTTGTATGTCAACATGCTCCAGAACAACCCCTCACGGTTAGTGCAGGCTGGGCACCTTGGTGGGGATCAGCCTGGTGAATCCAGGTCATGGCAGACTGCAGTTCCTAAAGACAAGAGCAGAAACTAAATGGACTGAGCAGCAGTGCTGAATGTTACCCAAGAAAGGTTGCCTTGGGTAGGATTATGACTATGAACATTTATTTGTACTATATTAGCCTTCAAAAGGCAGTCATAAAAGTACTTATAGATATTATACAAGCTCTGACACATTTATCCTAGTCACTGAACATTTGAGCTATGAGTCACATTAGTCTAGGGCCACTTCATATACTTTGTGTATATTGAACACACTTCTTTATATATATATATATGAAGATTCTCATACCCAGCTAACATAAGTCCATGTTTTCACTGCACATGTGCATACTGAGAAGGCAGAAATGGCCACTGCTCCTCATGCAGTGATCTACACTATGTCCATCACTCTTAATTCAGGGAAGCAATTTCTAAGTAAACAAACTCTTTGTTGAACAATGAGCATTTAATAAACATATGCAGATGTAATGAGCTTATTTTAGTATTGTACAGTTGGCAAGCAATAGTTACTAATAATTGTCTAAACGGTGCTCTTAATGTGCAATTGTTATGTTGTTTGTCATCAAAATAACTCTGTAATATAAAGATATTTACATCTAGGGAGTTCATGCCTAAGCAGAGAAATGAACCCAGTTCTTTCAGGTCCAGTTCCCTTTCAAACAGACCACACTAGCTTATCTCTAGAAATATGGGGAACCAAATGCACAGATTCACCCATTAGTTGAAATCACTTTGAACATGTGGTAAGACAAGAGTTAAAAGCAAAACTTGGAAGAGCTACATTTTGGATAACAATTCTCAGAATCCTCAAGGGCTAATTTTAAAAAGTAATTTTTCCAAAGTCTATTTTAAAGAGTTGGGGGGAGACATTTTATTTATCTGCTGCTATTCCAGAACAGTGCCTAAGATGGTGCTCAAAAGAAGTTTCTACACCAAGTTGATAGAAAGCATGCTGTGATCCACTCTACAGTGCCTTTCAGAATGTAGCTACTGGCTGGACATCATATTCACGAAGTACTTGTGGAACAACATCATAATTGAACTGGAACTCTGTACTGAGCCAGATTTTTGCCTGGCAAATATCATTAAAACAAGTATCTGCTTCTATGTGTCACAAACAAGCTTAGCACATTCTCTGCTTCATGGTGAACAAAATAACACTTTCTAATGGTTAGATATTTAATTGATGGGTCTTATATATATATATATAATTTCTTATACAGCAGGACGTGTTATCCATCATGGGAATATTCTATGCAGAGTGCCCTATGTTTCTTGCCAACCATAGCTTTTTGTCTGCCGGTAGTTCATAGTATCAGTAACATTCAGATAATTCATTTCTATTTATCTTGGTAAGTTTGTGCTGATATGGTTGAACTTCAGTTCACATGTTTAGCAGAGAAAAGAAAATGTGCTACAGCAAGCCTTTAATGTTTCAGAAAACTAGATGTAAATGCAGTAAAATCCATCATAGTTCAAACAGTTGAACAAACAAGTAGTACAAGCATCTGATTATTAATATTTAAAGACTGAAGTCTGAGCGCCCCTAATTAAAAAGAGTTTCAGCCTTTCACAAGGGCTACCTTCTGAACTTTCAACAGGCAAAATTAGCTGATGGCTAATAATCTGAACCTTGTATTAGATAAACCATGCTGGAAATGAGTTGGGAAAAAGGCACGATTGTGAATAATTTGAACTGACCCAATATAAAATAATTGGTTGTTTCCGAAGACTATATGGTTTTCTTTATAGAGTCACATTGTTCCTGAAACTATCCTTAGTCTCCTGAGATGACACTTATTGTCAGTAGCTATACATGAAACTGATGGCTGTCTTCTAACCACAGAGATGTTGTACAGTGGGCCAGAAAGTTCTGAATAACAAGATTGGTTTTCTGTACTACTTATAGTGCAAAAAAGGAAGCAGAATCACTGTTCACACTAACAGCCATTGTTAAGCCAAAATCAGTTTAAAATTTCAGGAAGAGAAATTCAGATGACAAGATGATTTTGCGTAACCATAAGAGTAGCCAGATATTAGGGCCATGCAAACCAGACATTTTGAAATCACTTTCCTTGGATAAGCCTCAAGTAAAAGCTGAATTAAAGCAAGAGCTACCTGGAGTTGTAGTATGCATAACAGCATATAGTCTCCCATTATTAGAGGTACCTGTATAGAAAGCAGATAGCATGTCTGGATAGTCATGGAGAGGAATGCTGTCAAGAGAAGGCAAATGCCAAATAATGCAAAAGTAATGCAATACTGCTGTGAAGTTCTGAACTATTTATCTGAGTGATCTGTAGCTTCATCTGAGAGATCTGGGATGCTTGAAAAAAATGGAATGACCTAGGATTGCCAGCTGACCAGGAAAAAAACTGTCCTGGCCTTCTCTTTATGTTTAAGAACAGCTTGATGGTGTGCAAAATGCAACAGGTGACACTTTGGAAATAGCATCATTTGCTAATCTTTGAACACCAAGAAGCTATTACATTGCTACAGTGGCCAAGTGAAAGTGGACAACTCCCACAATAATCAGAGTTTCCTATAAATAAGAATGCTGTTCCAGGGGATGGGAGAAACACTGAGATGAGGCTACATCAGGGACATAGACCAATATAAACAATCCAATGTATGTGGGTTCTAATAAATCTGATCTCTTTTTTTATGTAAATTTCAGAAATGAAATGTACTTTGCACTGCTTGTTTATTTTTGTCATTTGGGGATGGGCAACAAATTTCCTCCAAATCAGTGCTGCTTCTTTTTACTGCACTATGGCAGTATGTTTTTGTTGTTGTTTTGTTTGTTTTTTTTACCAGTTGAGTATGATATGACTTATTTGCTGGAATCATCTAAGTTGATTTAGAATACAATAAAATTCTCTGGCAGTCTCCAAACATGTGCCCACTTAAAAATAACCAAGATTCTTGCTCTGTGTTTTTATCTATCATTATGTAATATCAGCATCTTTTTTGTAACCTCCAGCTGCAATGCATGTGCCCAAGATGAATTTACGTGTTTAGTTGACTTGACAGCAAATAAGTGGTTTATATCAGTGTTTCTTTTGCCTAGAGGTGATGATATATGAGGTTGTTTTGACATTCCATCCTGTCTATTGGCTTTCTAGCTGCAAGCCTCATAGGGGATGTTCATGGCCCTTTCATGACATACTTGCCTTGCAGCAAGAAGCATTCACCATGAGGACCAGCCAAAAAATTTTAGAATTCCTTATAATATATTTTGGCAGCAGTTTCTGCAGCAAGAAGCTGTTTTTCTTTCTTTTCAGCTGCATTCTCCATTACACACCTTCATTTTCTTCTACAACTCAGTGGGGTCATTGGGAAAGTAGAGAAGATCCTATTCATTGCAGCAGGTATTCTGCCTACAAAGCATAGCTTTCCTACCTACAAAGTACAACTTCTTTTCAGGCAATAGGTTACCTGCCTGCAAAGCACAGCACAGTTCCAGAAAACAGCTTTCCTGCTTGCAAATAACCACTTAACTCTGTGCAGAGTGCTAGGCAATGACTGCCAAGGGGAGAATCCCTCCTCATCACAGTACGCTGGATTACAGCATATGCACAAAAGAGACAGAAATGTCTCATAGCCTCTGCATGGCCCTGCAGTATCTAGATATTTATGCTGCTTTTACTATAGTTGTACAGTATAGGCTGATGCAGAAATAAAAAGATTAGAATTGGCTTCTCAGAGGTCTCTCGAATAATTTAATTGTTTGCACTTTTCTTCCAGTGTTGCCCTTTTCTACATTTTGTTCAGTTCTGATTTTATATACATACCATTTCAGGAGATTTTTATTTATTCGTCAAGAAGGGTGATCAGTACCAAAACAATTTGAGTTGGCTGTACAGAATTCCAAGTGCTGTCTGACATCCTATTTCATTATGTAGATGAATTTTGCCCTATCCTAGGCTCATGTAATAAATAAACTACACCGGAACATTGGAAAAATATATTTGAAACAATTTAGGGCTGATGGCCATGAAGAAAAATCTCAGAGCAATTTATGCCTATGCCTTATACCAGCTGTTTATGAGAGTGTTCACATTAAATAAGTTAGGCTGCAAATTTATACACACTTACCAGTGAATACGTTTCATACGAGCATTCAGTGGGATTTCTGAATAGACATGCATAGGGAGTACACTGTTTATGTTTATTTTAAGTCTGCATGTTTCTGTTTCTTCAACCATTAATTTAATCAGCTAATGCTCTGCAGCACAATCCTTTGCATCTTTACTGAGAAGTAAGTCTCACTCTGTTCACCAGGCTTTATTCTCTAGTAAGTGTGCACAGAATTGCAGTCCAAAACTCCCATATTATATTAAATTCCCTGAAAGTAGTCTCATTGAATGCAATCAGATTAATTTCTGAGTAAACATGCATATTACTGTGCAGTTGATTGATCAGTTAGTGGATGCCCATTAAGATAAAAATATAGTAAATAAAATACTAATAATACTCTTACAGACAACTAGTTCAAGAATGTTAATTGATTATCTAGGAACACATTCCATCGAATTCTGAAGGTTTTGCTTCTGAGCATATACATAGGACTGTACCATAAATGTATTAACTTGTATATTACCAATCTTCATTATAGGACCAATTTATTATATGTAAAGCAATCTGAACTAATTTAAATTTTCTAAAGTTACTCTCTGTTAAAAGCAGACACTATTTTTGTTATTTCCTCTAGCATCTTTTATTTTTGTAACTTATTAGAAAAGAATCCTTACTAGAATAGCTCTTCCCCACAGTCACATACAAAAAAGATATTAGACAGTAACTTTCCCAATCTCTGGCAGAAAAGTAACTTTTCCAAGTTTAGGGAAATCCAAAAAAAGAAAATACATGAATCTGGTAAGTGAAAAACAGTATTAAATAGCAGAATTTGCATTATAATGCTTTCGGATTTCCATAAAATAATACTTCACTTCACTAAAAAGGAGTAAAATAAGATTACTTGTGTTAGAAATTCCAAAACGACAAGGACCTAAATCCAACTTTTTGTTCCATCTATAGTAGATATATGGGCTGAAATCCTGCTGTAAGTTGCAACTAAAGCAGTCCATTCAGTTATTAGGGATTTTTTTGAGTCAACCTTTATGTAAATTCTATGGATTCAATGGCTCTACTGTAGCTGTGACTTACTGCTGGATTTCAGCTATTGTATCAATAGGACTTATGTTAAATGCTGACTTACCTAAGCTGTATTGATTCAGTAGATCTACTCTAAGGAGTAACAATCAGATTTAGTTTAAAATAATTTGATGGATTGAAATTGAGGCAAGGTTAACAATTTTAAAACCTAGGAAAAGCCATACTAGATTAGAGCATGGCATTTCCATCAGCAGCAGGGCAAATGCTTTCTGAAAGCCCAGAAGACGATTATGAAGGCAACAGCCTTCACTGGTTTTCTCCTCAGGCAATGATATTCAGAAGCATACTGCCTCTGTAAATGTGTGGTTTATGGCTGGTAGTTGGGAGATCTGTACTCCATAGAATTGTCTCATCTCCTTTTGAAGTGACTCATGTCAGTGATCACTGGCACACTTTATTTTGTGTTGTCCTCTAAGCAATTTAATTAGGTAACCCTGAGTAAACAAGGGAGAAAAGTTTCTCTCTGTGTATTTTCTTGATGACATTCATAATTTTATTAACCTCTATCATGCCCCAGCTTTGCTCATATTTTCTCTATATAGGTTAAGGAACATAGTCCTCTTAACCTATATATTAATGGCTCTTCCATTTTTCCTTGCACCTCCCACAACAGTTTGCTTGACAGCCCAAACCGTCTAGATGAAGAGCACAGACTGATCGCCAGGTATGCAGCAAGACTGGCAGCAGAGACTACTTCATCAGTAAGTGGTTTAAATTAGGGGGAGGTTTTGCTTCTTTCTTTTTTAAAAACTTGCTTAAATGGAAATGTTCACCAAGCTCAAGAAAATTAATTCAGATAGTTGCCATTCATCACAGATTACACTAAAAGTAGGCTGCAACTATTCCCTGGGATAGGCTGGCTAACCTCTTAGCAATGCTTAACGAGAGAGAGAGAGAGAGATGGTGCACTGCCCAACTTTTGTAGACCCTTACATACCATATTTGCTGGTGTAGAAGGTGACTTTTTTGGCCCCAAAAACATGCCTCCAAGTGGGGGGGGGGTCATCTTATACGCCGGTTGCACTTCAGTTGGGCCAGGAAGGAGCCGCCGCCACTGCCACCACCGTTGAGTGAGTGACGTGGGGCCGCGCTGGCAGGGGAGGAAGGCAGGCAGGCAGTTGGTCCGGAAGGAGGGAGGAAAGCAGAGCCAGCCATGCCTGAGTGGGCAGAGCCCGCTGCCAGGCTACCTGCCACGCCGCTGAGCCAGCTGCCTGCTCACTGCCGGATAGCCGCTTCTCCTCCTCCTCCTCCTCTGCTGCCACCGCCCACCTGGCCACTTCCCCTCCTCCTCACCCTTGCCGCTGAGCCAGCTGCCTGCTCGCCCACCCACCCTCCTCCTCCTCCTCTTCCGCTGCTACCGGCCGCTTCCCCTCCTCCTCGCCCTCCTCCTCGCCAGCCATTAATTTCCAGGGCGGACTCGGGCAGAGCCCCGGGCAGCTGCCGCCGCCGCTGCAGCAGAGCCATCCACTCTATATTTTGAGTGGAAATGTTGGGGGGGTCGTCTTATATCCCCAGTCGTCTTGTACACCGGCAAATATGGTATATGTTGGAACCTCCACTAATTCTCTAGCAACACTAGATCATAACAGGGATTTCTAATCTAACAGTTACTATTTATGAGTATATTGCCCTTTTTGTCCTTTAAGTTTTGCTTGTGAGCTACCAGACTAAAGCACTTACATGGTTTCAGTGGGTGAATTAAGTATATGGTTGTTCTGGGTTTTTCGGGCTCTTTGGCCGTGTTCTGAAAGTTGTTCTTCTTGACGTTTCGCCAGACTCTGTGGCTGGCATCTTCAGAGGACAGCAACCTGTGCTCTGGTGTAGTTGGCTTGGGAGTGCAGTATTTATGGCTGTGAGATAGGCTTTTGTCTTTTTCTGTAAATGGGTGATTAGTGTGTATTGTTGTGGGTGTATTGTTGTGCTAAGGAGAAGAGATTATCTGTTCCTGTGGTTGATGGGTGTCATTAGCTGGTCTTTTGTGTGTAATGATCCCCTGTCCTTGTGGGTGGGTAGAGTTCATCAGGAAGAACAACCTTCAGAACATGGCCAAAGAGGCCGAAAAGTCCAGAACAACCATTAGATCCCGGCCATGAAAGCCTTCGCGAATTAAGTATATGTTCCACTCTTGAATGGAAATCAAAATTTAGCACTTTTCTGCCATTTGGTGGATTTTATCTTTTGGTTTTGTACAGTAATGTAGTACACTGAAAAACTTCACATAATGGTCAAAATCTTCTTGCATACCTATACAAATGGCAGAACTTTGAGAGGTAAACGGCCCCAGATTACAAAATTGCCATAGGCATTACCAGTGGCATGATGAGTCACACGATTCAGTGGCTGAAATCCTGTGACTTAGTCTAGTAAATTGCAACTAGAGTAGCCCACTGAATCATTGGGGATTTGGTGAGTGGACTCCTCTGTAAGTTCAATTGATTCATTGGGTCTATGCTGGTTGCAACTTAACTGTGCTAAGCAACAGAATTTAAGCAGTTGTGCTTTGCATTTACTGTTGTTTTATAATTATTATTGATTTAAATTATTTTGATATTGTGTGAGATCCCTCCCCATAAATCTGTAGTTACAGACTGAAATCCAAATTGATTTATAGCAGCAACTATAAAACAGTAATAGATGTATCTTCAAAAGTACTGTTAACATCCTTGATGGGATAAGAAAACTCTCCAGGAAAAAATATATTTAAAAACCCTATCAGAAACCAACTTGACATAAAATCTGCTTCCTTGTACTCTTATTGAGAGAGAGCCTTTGGTGTTGGTCGGGCTGGCCTTTTGAGATTATTTGACCTAGCTCTGCCAAGGTACGAAGTTTAGGTGACAATTCCAGCTCTCTGTCAATGCCAGTATAATTCTTTTGAGCTCAGCTTGAAGTTCTGGAGCTAGTAAAAACCTATCTTGAAGGAGAAACAAGCTCTGTGGAGTCCCCTAATTCCTCTTCATCTAGGATTAAGATCCAAGCCAGTTTCCCTGGCTGAAAGGCAACACAAGGAGAGTGATCTTTGCTGGCTAACCACAGAACATGTTGGCCAGGGACCTATAGAGGCATTGGAAGCCAAATACTAAGCTGTCAACGATTTCCAGCTATTACCCTAGTGTGTTCTGAGCATCTGAAACTGAACTGACTGCTTTGACACTGCTGCAGAAGAAAATAAACAAGAGAAAGAGTCCACATAACACATAACATTCTTAGGATTTCAACCATGAACCGTCCCTCCTCCATTTCAATTTTTGCCCCTACAGTCTTTGAAATGGGAGGGGGTTCCAACCAATACAGGTCCTTTTACAAATTCAACATTCCTGCCTTCAGAAATCTATTGGATGAAAAAATTCCTGGGAGAATTGACAGGCAAAGTGTAAAAGAAAGCTCAAATGAAAGAACACACAAAAAATGAAATGTCAGTATCGTATTTTTTCATTTATATGACCCAATGTATAAAACAACCCCCCTTTTCTAACTCCAAATTAGAAAAAGCAGGGGTCAAAGGGCTCCCTTTTTGCTATGCCCGTGCCTTGGCAAAAGGCAAGGAAAGTGGCTGTCAAAGTGACTGCCACTTTTCCTTGCCTTTCGAGAAACCACGGAGCATACAAAAAAGGAAGGGAGCAATGCCTCCCCTTCCTTTTTGCTAAGCCCCGCATGCACCCTTGCCTTTTGAGAAGGCATGGAGCTTAGCAAAAAGGAAGAGAGCAACGACTCCCCTTCCTTTTTGCTAAGCCCCGCATGCACCCTTGCCTTTTGAGAAGGCACGGAGTTTAGCAAAAAGGAAAGGAGAAACAGCTCCCCTTCCTTTTTATAAAGCCCCATGCCTTCGCAAAAGACAGCAGTAAAAATTGACCCTCAATTTTTTCTCAAATTATTTAAGGAAAAAGTGTCATTTTATACACAGAAAAATATAGTACATATCTCATTAATAGAAATCCTATATGTTTAAGAGCCTCTCTCATCGTAACTGATGAACTAACATGAAAATGAACAAAATGTTTTGCTTTGTTTTTTGTTAAAACATGAAAATCCCATCTCTAATAACCATGATGACTAGGAGTCGCCCTGGAGAAAAAGAACAAGTTTGATGTGTTGTAAGCAAAAGGGGGTTGTATGTCTAGAACACCAATAGACTCTGAAACATGATATACATTTTTTTGGTAAGAATTGTTGTAATTATGAAATGATGAACATTGTTGGTCTGACCTTGCTTTTTCCAACAGGCTTTCTAGCAGTAATAGAAAATAATATTCTTTTTTTAGTGCAAAACATATCTCTGAACCTTGTTGCACAACAGCACATTAAAACCAAGGAATGACTTTTATAGAAAGAAGCTGCTCCAGCCCACCACTACCCCATGAGGTGTAAATCATAACTACAGCCTCTTAGCAAAGTATCAGGAACTGTAAACCAGTGGTTCTTAACCTTTTTGAAAGAAACGCCCCATTGAGCCATTGAGGAAGTTATCATCGCCCCCCTCTTATTTCTTATTATGTCTTATTTGTTTGTTTGTTTGTTTGTTTGTTTAAGACACTTAAATCCAATGACCCCTGAAAACAAAATTCAATTCCAAGAAAATGAAATGCCCCCCAAAAGTAACATTTAATGATTTAGTTGCAAGCGAATTTTAAGACTCAAAAAGAAATATAAAAAGGGCATAAAATGCACGAACTAAAAATTTCAAGACAAAAACTCTGAAACTAAGATAGGAGGAAAATATATATTCATGCACATTGTAAAAAAGTCTGCAGCCATCTTCACAGGTTTGGCTTGCTCCAGCGCCCCCTACCGCCCCCCTTCTGCTCCAGCGCCCCCACGCCGCCCCTTTTCGTTCTACCGCCCCCCTGAAAAATGAAATCGCCCCCTGGGGGGCATTATCGCCCAGGTTAAGAACCACTGCTGTAAACAGTTCCTTCACATCATGTAGCTTTTCAAGAAAGACCTTTTCAAAGACAGATTCTGCTGCCCAAGCTAGTTACTGGAAGCTTCTGGGCAGACAAGAGAAAAAAGGTAAAGGTAAAGGTAAAGGTCCCCCTTGACATTTAGTCCAGTCATGTCTCACTCTAGGGCATGGTGCTCATCCCCATTTCCAAGCCATAGAGCCAGCGTTTGTCCAAAGACAGTTTCTGTGGTCATGTGACTAGCGCGACTAGATACGGAACGCCGTTACCTTCCCACCGAGGTGGTACCTATTTATCTATTCGCATTTTCATGCTTTCGAATTGCTAAGTTGGTGGGAGCTGGGACAAGCGATGAGTGCTCACTCCATCGTATGGATTCGATCTTATGATTGCTTGGTCTTCTGACCTTGCAGCACAGGGGCTTCTGCGGACAAGAGAAAAAAGGTCCCATTCAACTAACAATAAGATCTCCTAAGTTCTTGCATGCCTTTCTCCTGATCATAGTACATTTTTCCAGCCCCCCCCCCCGGTTTGTTCTCTGATCCATAGTATTTCTCAATCTAGACTTCTATTTCTTGGCTCTGAGGTCACATCAGATAACTACTTATGGCCAAGGTCTGACACTGATACTGTTACACTAAATTTCTTCCCACCAAAAAACGATTTCCTACAACAGTCAATTGTGCTGCTGTAGAAATATTTTTGTGAAAGGTTCACTAGGGTAAACGGCAAAAATAGGCAGTGCTGGACACCTAACAAGGAATGAGATTGGCCAAAATAATGTGCAGGCTCAGAGGCTGGTGCAACTCTTGATAATAGTGTATGGCAGGGCTGAGCAGTCTCAACAAGGCCTTCGGCCCAAAACCCACAGTTCCAAGGGGATGGGTCTGAAAGGAAGGGGTGTAGCCAAAAAGACTGATTTGCAATATTGATTTCTTTTTAATGCACCTGTTATATCCTGTACAAGTTGCTACAATGTATTTTTATTAACCTAAATGGATTTAAAATTTTAAAAGGAATTAAGGAGCTTCTTTATGCATGCTCATGGCCAGAGGAGCTTTTTTAATTTCAAAAAATATTTGGAGGTGGGACCCCAGGAATGAGTGAGCTGCCAAAAAGAGAGAGAGAGAGAGAGCACAATGCAACTTTTTGAAGAAAATTTGAATTTATTTTAAATTAAGGCAAACTGGGGGATCCTAGGAATATTGGGGACCATATGCAGTTCACAGACTCCATGTTGCCCACCTATGTTTTATTGTGTAACCTAAATTTCTGATAAATATGGATGTTATTCCTGAAGAATGCCTTGATTACTTTTTAGATATAGTTATAAATCCAGGTAATCAAAAGGGTTGCATTCAATTGTGTTTACCGAGTCCCTGGCTTTTCAGTAAGCTTGAGGATGACAAAGTCCTTGCACACAGTGGATAAAGAACATACTGTACGGTTGAACATAAGTGAGAGCTCATTTTAGTGCCTGAACTGTGGCAGCTTTGCTTGTGGTAAAGCAGTACATTTTCTCTTCTTGTGCTACCTAGCAGAGCAAATAGTCCAGGTACTCTTCTGGATAGGATAACAGGTAACTTTGAAAAGCTTATTTATTTATTTATTTATTTATTTATTTATTTATTTATTTATTTATTTATTTATTTATTTATTTATTTATTTAGATTATGTCTAGATGGGCGGCATATAAATGCAATAAATAAATAAATAAATAAATAAATAAATAAATAACAATTTATTTATTTATTTATTTATTTTTGATTTATATCCCGCCCATCTGGTATATTCTACCACTCTGGCCCCTTTTTGCTAAGCATTTTGAGGGTTAGCTCACTCATTTCCATAGTGACTTAGATAGTGTCTACTGTATAGCCACAGAGTATTTCCAGAGCGTTATCTAATCGGAGGTTGCTGCATGTATTTCAAGATCATGGTGGATGCATGATGTGCCCCTATCCTTTGGGATTATGTCAACCTAAAATTGCAATTTACTCCATTCAATGAAATCTGGGACTATTCACTTACGTTTCCACTTGGCCCATGATTAGCAGTATGATATGGAATGGAAGCCTCCTCCCCAGCAGGGATCCTTTGAACATCCGAGTGATTATGGGTAGAGGGAGATATGGTGATGGCAGAGTTCCTACTCATTTCAGAAGAAAGGAAAACAGATGTTCGAAGGCTGTTCACTATTCTGGCACTGTGAACACCTGTCAGACTCGAGATAGCCAGATCAGCTGTCCCTGAACTATAAATCTGGTGTTATTGAGTGCCAGATCTGTATCTAATAAGTCCCAGATTTGTTGTTTAGTCATTAAGTTGCTTCCGACTCTTCATGGACCAGAGCTCGCCAGGCCCTCCTGTCTTCCACTGCCTCCCTGGGTTCAGTCAAATTCATATTGGTAGCTTCAGTGACAGTATCCAACCATCTTATCTTCTGTTGTCCCCTTCTCTTGACTTCACACTTTCCCAACATCAGGGTCTTTTCCAGGGAGTCTTCTCTTATGAGATGGCCAAAGTATGGGAGCCTCAGCTTCAGGATCTGTCCTTCCAGTGAGCACTCAGGGTTAATTTCTTTCAAAATGGATAGGTTTGTTTTCCTTGCAGTCCAGGGGACTCTCAAGAGCCTCCTCCAACACCACAGTTCAAAAGCATCAATTCTTTGGCAGTCAGCTTTCTTTATGGTCCAGCTCTCACTTCCGTACATCACTACAGGGAAAATCATAGCTTTGACTATTCAGACTTTTGTTGGCAAGGTGATGTCTCTGCTTTTTAAGATGCTATCGAGGTTTGTCATAACTTTCCTCCCAAGAAGCAGGTGTCTTAATTTCGTGGTTGCTGTCACCATCTGCCGTGATCATGGAGCCCAAGAAAGTAAAATCTGTCACTGCCTCCATATTTTCCCCTTCTATTTGCCATGAGGTGATGGGACCAGAGGCCATGATCTTAGGTTTTTTTATGTTGAGCTACAGACCATTTTTGCGCTCTCCTCTTTCACCCTCATTATGAGGTTCTTTAATTCCTCCTCACTTTCTGCCATCACAGTGGTATCATCTGCATATCTGAGGTTGTTGATATTTTTAATTCCGGCTTGGGTTTCATCCAGTCCTGCCTTTCGCATGATGTATTCTGCATATAAGTTAAATAAGCAGGGAGACAATGTACAGCCTTGTCGTACTCCTTTCCTAATTTTGAACCAATCAGTTGTTCCATATCCAGTTCTAACCGTTACTTCCTGTCCTACATATAGATTTCTCAGGAGATAGATAAGGTGGTCAGGCACTGCCATTTCTTTAAGAACTTGTCATAGTTTGTTGTGGTCCACACAGTCAAAGGCTTTTGCGTAATCAATGAAGCAGAAGTAGATGCTTTTCTGGAACTCTCTGGCTTTCTCCATAATCCAGTGCATGTTAGCAATTCGGTCTCTAGTTCCTCTGCCCCTTTGAAATCCAGCTTGTACATTTGGGAGTTCTCGGTTCACATAATCTCAAAATCCCAGCACGCTCTCTCAAATGAAATCAGGAAAGAAATCAGGCGATCTCCTTTCCTATATTGGGGAAACTTCTTTAGGTCAATTTTTGAGAGATTTCCCTCACTAGAGTTGTTATTATTACTATTATTACTTTGAGCAGCAATTTCTAATTTTTTCATCTGTATTTGAAATTCCATTTCCCTTTGCCTATTTTCTTGCTCAAGTGCCATTTGTCTGGCCTCTTGCTCAGCTTTGAGCTGTAATTCCTGAGCTTTCTCTTCAGCCTTGGCTTTTTTACAATTCTAATTGATTTTTTTATAGCTAGCTCCTCTAATTGGGTTTTCATAGCTAGCTCCTTCAATTTAAATTCTTGTTCTAGTTTCCATTTTTCAAAATCTGGGGAGCTTAGAACACTTTTTCTCTCTGAGGCAATCAATACAGGTCCCTCAGGTTCTTTCTCACTCTGAATTTGAGGGTTTCCATTCCCCTCAGCCTCTTGAGGATGAATTTTCTCCATTACTGGCTTTTTAGTTCTTTTGGGTGGCATAAGTATGTACTTTCTTGATAAGATGGACTGGTTTCTATTGCTGAGTTAGTCAGGCCTCTTTTTAAAACACTTTTACTGCTGTTTTATTTTATCAGTATTTTTCTGGGGTACTATGTAGCTCTTGCTCAGCAGCTAAAGATGGTACACTTTCTCTGGCCTCACACACAAGCCACAATGTTTCTTGGTCTGAGACAATTTTCTTGCCTCCAGACACAAAACAAATTCTATTTTCAAGCCTCTGCTTTTTTTATTTTCCTATCACCTCAGATCCGCTCTGACCCTGGCTTCCACTTTTTATCCACCAGTGCTCAAGTATCTCTCAGAGCCTTGGATTTCAAGCTAGCCACTGGGTCTCTCAATTCCTGAGGTAAACAAAGAAGAATTTTTTTCCTTTAGAGTCAGTTCCCTAACTTTAGTTCCCCCAGATCTGGGTTCAGAAACACCACCACTAAACTTTTCCACAAAAGCTCTAGCAGGTCACCCACTTCTTCACCACAGATCTCTAAAAGGTACCCACGACTCCAGAAAATTCACCCTTAAACTTTGGCTTTACTGGATTATTTCATATCTCGCCACTGGACACCAATTGTGGCAATCGCCCTTGTGGCCCCTGCTTGTCTTTCCCTCGCAAAGGCTCACATCACATTTTCCTCTCGCTGCCACCAGTGGATTATCTCAATCCACAATATAAATGACATTTGTCTAAACACTTGACTTGTGAACAGAAACAGAACTTATTTATTGAAGTGAAGCAGATTGAATAATAACAGTTCTTCAGATAAGTATTATACACAAGCAAATCAACAACCATTCTCTCAGTAAACGTACTTCTTTTCTCTTGCTATATCATTACCACCTTCTCTACCTATTTTCTTAATCAGCTTTCTCTCTCTCAGTATTTGTTCCCGCTCTCTCTGACTCATCAGCCCTATCTCTGACTCCTCCTTTTCCTGCCAAACCTCATGTAACTGCTGACTCTGCCTCTCCTGTCCTCTCATGGGTTCATGCAAATCAGCTCATGAATATGAATGGCATGAGTGACATGGGCGATTGTCACAGATGTAATCACTTTCTCCCTGTGACATCAGATATGGTGGACAAAGCACTTGACCGCTGTCATACCACCACCTCCTCCCTTGACCCTTGCCCAGCCTGGCTAATCAAAGCAGCCAGGCCTTTAACAACTGAATGGGGCATTGCAATAATGAATGGATCTCTCCAGAAGGGCAAAATGTTCCCCTTGCCCTCAAGGAGACACTCATTAGGCCCATCAGGAAGAAATCAAGTCTGGCAGAAGACAACATTAGCAACTATACAGTAGGCCTGTCGCCAATGTTTCCTTCCTGAGCGAAGTGGCAGAGGGGGTGATGGCTGGCCAGCTCCAGGTCCTTTTGGATGAAACCAATGCCGCTCCACCTATTTCCATCTCTGGTAGATTGCCCAGCTGCGTTCCTATCTTGATGTTGGGGCACTCACTACTCTGGTCCATGTGCCTGTAATCTCGAGATTAGACTACTGTAATGTGCTCTACATGGGGCTACTTTTGAGATTGATGCGGAAGCTTCAAATGGTGTAGAATGAGGCAGCCAGACTTCTCACTGGAGTAAGAAAATATCAGCATATTTCCCCCACTCTGGCTGCCTTGCATTGGCTGCCCATTCATTTCCGCTTTGATTTCAAGGTGTTAATTATAAAGCCCTAAATGGTTTAGGACCTTGACATCTAGTGGAACACTTTCTCCCACCTAAATCTACCCAAATTACTCATTCTAGACAGGATGTGCGGCTGAGGGGTCTCACACCAAGGGAGGCCCAGAGAGAAAGAACAAGAAAGTGGGCCTTCTCAGCAGTGGCCCCTCTCCTCTGGAACAGTCTACCCACAGAAATCTGCTGGCTCCCTCGCTGGGTGTTTTTAAGAGCAAACCTAAGACCTGGCTCTTTAGACAGGCCTTCCCTCCTGTCATTAACTAATCTATTATTGGCTGTCTTAAATTATATTAATACTGTTGCTTTTATTTTTAATTGCTTTTACTTTTATGTATTGTTGTTAGCCACACAGAGTAGGCTTCAGTCTAGATGAGCAGGGTATAAATTGAATAAATAAAGTAAGGAGACAGACCATCCCTTCTTGTCACTCACCTCAGGTATAATGGTAGTTCTCAATGGAAATGAAGTAATGAATTAATGTTCGTAGTATTTCACAAGAGCAGAATCTACATTTTTCACTTAAACCCAAGTTACAGTAATGGCACCCACCAGCCACATGTTTTTCTGTGTTCTCCTTGGTTACTAATGATGTCATAAACCAAATGGTATACCTTTTATGATGTGGAGGAAGGAAGAGATACTACAATTAAGAAAATAATCACAGATATTATCAATGTAATTAACATGAGGGAAGTATAGCTAAATAGAGTGAAAAAGTTGTGCAAAATTATTTAAGTGGTCTTCAAATAAGTCTGGCAATTAATGATAGCCACAAAATAAATGACTGCTCCATCTCAGGTATGTACTCTTCTACATTTTTGCTTTTATTGTGATATTTCCATGCAGCAGAACTCAACACAGAGCCCCTTCCATGTTCTTCTGGAGTTCTTGTGATCCATGGATAGACCTAGAGAGAACAAATAGGGCTTGCTGTGGCTAGGTGCTTGGGAAATACTGTATCTGTTAAGAGGTCCTTTATCTCAGAGAAGGAAAGGAAGTTGATCTAGATCCACTGAGAGAGTGATTTGCATTAGGTTATCAAGGAATAGTGGCAGTAAAATAACCCATCCATAAATGTTGGTTGCTATTAGTTATACTGCTCACATAAAGCTTGGGACAAGCAGAATTTCTATGGAAGATCTATGCAGTTTGTTCAGTTTTGGTATTCTAAACAATTGCTGAGTTCAGAATTGTAAAATTCTAGTTGTAGTTTTCAAGGAAGTAGCGGGGTTAGTTTAGACAAGCATATCCTGACAAAAATAGAAACAAAACATAAAACACGAAAACATTGTTGCATCTTAAAGATTGTTATATGTCATATACATCTGAAGTTTAGTATCCATGAAAGCTCACATTGAAATAAAACAATTAGTCTTTAGGACGGTACAACATTTGATTTTGTTTTTATTTTTGTCTGGATATTAATTTGATGTATTCATTTTCACACTTGGCTACAGTTGATGGGGCTTTGGGTTCTACAAATGAACTCAGTCCTGGAGTCTGTCTCTCTGTCCTATTTGTGTCTGCTTCAACAACTGTGTGGTGTAAGTTGTTGGTTTCTTGACTTGAATGTCTAGTTCCACTGCTTCTCACTTTCTATCCCAAAATTTCTTTTTGTTGCTAGACATCCAAAGGTAGGCTTTTCTTTGTGAAGGTGGTATCTGTGCCTTCAAAATATGTGCTTGACCTGTCATCTTCTGCTTCTTGTTGCATTGCACTTTCCCTTCAAGCTACCAGCTAATACACAATCCTGTATCTGTTTTTAAAAAACCATTGAATTCAGCAGAACCTACAGAAAATTGTGGCCCAGGTCATAGTATTTTGTCCTGCACCCTTGGTCTTTTGACTGCATTATTTCTTATATGGTCACACCATTTCTCTGTATTGTAAAAAGGTTCTTCCCAGCCCCACAGTCTTCAGTACAGTTTTGTGCATTTAACATTGCTTGAATAGAGCCTCTGGTCCAGCAGAAGGACATAAGCCCTTCTCCTAGAGAAAGGATTCTTATTTGTTATGTCATTGCTCTACAGGGAGGCATTTTGCTCATTGTTTCCTGATGTCTCAGGCAGGGAAGATTCTGCTGGCTCTTTCAGATTATAATCATTTGTGGGAGGAAATATGGAGCTGATCCTATGATGTAGATTTGTGTCTTTCAGGCAAGGCATTGTGGAAACGTAAGTGATGGCTTGCAGTTAGTGGGTTGCAACAGAATTGACAAGAGGTCTGTGAGCACTCTTGTCAATGATCTTTCATCCTCTGTTGCCCTACATTACTTGAGCCATGTTTTTGATTTTGTTGCTGAAACAGTGTAGAATCATGACTACGTTACACCAATATAGTGGCTGCCCAGGACTCATATCATCAGTGGCTATCTTCCTCATCTCTGTGGTTTTGTTTTTTTTTTTTTTGTTCTCCACAGGGCAAAATAAATGCAATATATAAACAAACAAAAAAGGCTTTTATGCATAAGGTTTCCAGTGGGAAATAAGTTGCATACCTTCATATGTTTACAATCCCTACCAAAGTTTTTATCCTGTCAGAATGTTTTGAGAGTGCTGAATATCACATCTTAAATCCTTTCCTGGGACTGTATCTCTCAGCACTAAATGCTGCTTGTATTAATTAATACATGTTTGAATAGATTCCAAGAATTTTTGTGTTTCCTTAGCAGTTATCTCTGCTTCCTAAGTACATCCATCTCACATTGCAGGAACCATTGTTTTGTCACAGTTATTTCCATAACTGACTTCTTATACAAACATCCCATAATATGCACAGGTATTTAATATGTCTTGGTATTTATAAAGCATATTTTGAATGCTGAAATTCCGTGCATACATTATCTCAGAACCCTTACAACAACACTATGAAGTATTATAATCCTCTATACTGAACACGGGGAGTAAGAAAGAGAGGTATATTCAGTCATTAGTTGCGGCTTGTTGTAAATGAATAATTGTACTGGATGCATGTTGGCCAACTGTAGCTGCCAGATAAATAATCTATGGTTTCTTCTTAGTTTATTTGTTAGGCTTGTTGAGAAAGAGGACAAGGCAGAATTCTAGGTCCACCAGGTTCAGATGTGATTCCTTTCCACCACTTCCAAAACTGCAGCAAACTTTATAGAAAAAAAAATCTCTAGATGGTTTCTAGAAGGCCAGGGGACATTGTGTCTGATATTAATTTAGTCCTTTCCCTTCCTACACAACAGTAACACAGTAAGCACATGTTTTTATTACCTGTTGGTATTTATATAGCAAATTTCAAGTGTTCGATACTTCATGCATGTCCCAAGAAACAAATAATGGCTGGAAGGTCTGCAATGGGTTTAGCTATATTTGGTTGCAACACACACAATTGGCTGATAGGCAATTCAGAAATACATTTCCTTGCCATTTTTCATAACAATGACCAATCTGTCTTCCAGCAGCCACAACAACAAACACAGCAGAGAGGTGCTCCAGATATATCATTCTCTATTGATGCAAATAAGCAACAACGACAGCTTATTGCAGAACTTGAAAATAAAAACAGGTAAGCATTTTCTCATCAATTTATTGTATTTTACATTTATTGTGGACTCAGTATGTGAGGCAGAATATTAAAAAACACATGGACAGATAGGGTTCAGACAGAGTTTATGTAGTGTTGAACATATCATTAGGACATCATATGGCTATTGTAATACACTTGGACTGCTGTTTGTTTCTGTTCTTTTTCATGACATCACCACAGAATTAGAAATTTGAAAATTCTGATATTATTCTGCAGGTTCTAGACTTCATGGGGTAGACAGAGACCTCTGAAACCTGTTTATTGCAGTTACTAATACACAGGTTTAGTTATAGTATCATCGTTGTTCAGAAATAAGCTTATAGAAACTGTGGTATGATCGGAACTTTTCCCAATTTGTGGTCCTCGATTCTGCTTAAGTCTTAAGAGAAAGTTATTGCTGTTACTGTATGTTATCAAGTCACTTCTGACTAATGAACTGTATCAAGTCTTACTTCTGAACTAGAGGGGGTAGAAGGGTGGGGCTGCTTTCAAAAGGTGAGGTTACTCAGACATTTCTCTGCATATATGAAGCTCCCACAAGGTCACGGTTTCCAGGAGTTTTCCCTTTAATTCTTTAAATCAGTAGAATATTATTTGCTCATTTATTCTTTTTGTTTGTTTGTTTTATTAAAATGTTTATATGTCACAAGATAACAGTGCCAGTTGGATCCATTTCGGGAGGTCCTTCCACAGATTGCGGGGGCACTACTGAAAAAATGTTGTTACTCATTAAAAACAGAGGGATGACTGACCTTTTCTTTTTCTCTTCCTTTGTAAGAGAAATTTTACAAGAGATCCACAGGCTGAGACTTGAACATGAGCAGGCATCTCAGCCCACTCCAGAGAAGGCAGCTCAGAATCCTACCCTTTTGGCAGAACTTCGGCTCCTTAGGTAAAAAGATATATCTAGTATCTGTACATACCATGATGGTTGTTGTGGGTTTTTCAGGCTCTTTGGCTGTGTTCTGAAGGTTGTTCTTCCTAACATTTCGCCAATCTCTGTGGCCAGCATCTTCAGAGGACAGGACTCCGAACTCTGTGCTCTGGTGCAGTTTGTTTGGATAGTTGACTGTTTATAGCTGTAGGATCAACTTTTGTCCTTTTCAGGAGATGGGTGATTGTGGGGATCAGTATGTTTTTGTTGTGGGTGTATTGTTGTGATAACGGGGAGAGATTATCTGTCACTGTGATTGATAAGTGTCGTTAGTTGGTCCTTTGTGTGCAGTGATCACCAGTCCTTGTAGCTGGGTTGAGTTCATTGACCTTTTGCAGGCTGTAGTTTTCAGTGCTGGGAGCCAGGCTTTGTTGAATTTTAAACTTATTTCTTTTTTGTTGAAGCTCTGCTAGTGTTTGTGGATTTCAATGGCTTCCCTGTGCTGGTGTCGTCCAGTACTTCAGTATTTTGAAATAGAATTTCATGTCCAGCTTGTTTTAGGGCATGTTCAGCTACTGCCGATTGTTTTCGTCTGCAGCGTCTCTCATGTTCTTTGATTCTGGTGTGGATTCTGGCTTCATATACAAACTAAGAAAACAATGCCCAGTTTCACACAACCAAGGCAACTCTACAACTGTGGGGTTTTTTTAAAAAAAAATCTTATTTTTCCTTTGGGGCATGAAGTCTTTTTACAATTATATTTATAAACAATCTATAATAACAAATGAAAGAGACCATATACATACGTCTGTCTCCTCCATAGACAGCTAAAACAATTAGCTCAGAAAGCCTTGAGCTTTACTCCAAAGATTTGCAGCTGATTTTGGATGAGCTAACCAGCCTATTTCATGTTAAACCTCTAACACCATGGAGCCACTTCAGTTCTGTTAGAACTAAAGGCCCCTCTTCCATGTAACCCAGTTCCCTTGTCTGTTGAACTCTTAAGTATGTGTAGATGTACAGACTGAGAATGAGAATGAGAATTCCTGTTACTTGATAGATTGTGGAAAGAAAGGCAGAAGAGGGAAAGACTGAATTAACAGTGGAGGCGTCAGAAGATAAATTCCAGAGAGAAACAAAAAGAATGTATTGTAGGTTACAACTGTCATATTGTCCACCTGGCTGGGTTTTCCTAAATTCCAGCTGTAATACATGTATAGTTATCTGGGTTTCCGGCTTTCACTGAAAATTAGATTAAGAGCACCATACAGTTTTATTAGTTTCATACCATTTCAGTTGTCATGGCTCCTTCTCAAAGAATCCTAGAATATGTAGTGTCACAAAGTACCTAAAATGCAAAGATAACATGAGAAGAGAGGGACTGTGGATTAATTCTGTAGCACAGACAAACACTCAAGATTACTCTAGTTCAAGGAAATGGGCTATTCTATAGTAGATCACTCTAAACTACAGATCCCAAAATTCCATAGATAGAGCCATGACAATTAAAATGAGAACTGAAAGTTAGGGAGAAAGTCCAGAGAGAAAGAAGACTGGGATAGGCCAAGAAAGAAGCAGCAACTAGTGAGGGAAGCAAAGAGGCTACTAGTCCAGACACAGCGGGCACAAGCTGAATGATGAAGAGAGAAAAAGAACTGTTCAGAAAAAAGAATGGGAGATGGGAGAAAAATGGGGACACAGGGTGAGAGTAAGACTCAAAAGATTTTTAACCAGAACAATTGCCAGGTACATTCACTAGCAGTAAATATAAGGATAAGGCTGGACCTTCATTTTACTTGTCACAGTGTGTAAAGCTGTTTCCCCCATGTGAATGTCCCAAAAGAATGATGAAGGTGGAGTAAATGACTGGATGCAGAGGACAGGTGCAAGAAAGATTTTTGTTTGTTTGTTTGCATAAAATGCATAGTTGAACTATGGCATCAACTACCTCAAGATGTGGTGAGAGCCACCACATTAAACTATTTTAAAAGGGGATCAGACACAGTCATGCAGGATAAGGCTAAAATGACTATTAGTCATGATGGCTATGTGTTTCCTTAGTAGGTACCAGTTGCAAGGGAACATGAGCAGGGGGTTACTGTGGCCTTCATATCTGACTTTGGGCTCCTCAGAGGCTCCTCATCAAGTTGGCCAATGTAGGCACAAAATGCTGGTCTAAGGAAGTCTTTAGACTGATCCAATATGGCTCTTCTTTAGTTTATATACCATCACATGCCTGTTCTTGGAGAATTGAGAGGTGCATCTTTTATGGTTCAATGGAATTAGTCATTTTCCACCTAAGAGGACTTTCCCGGGGGGCAGAGAGGTGTTTCTGAGCTCAACATTTTAAGTGACAGTTTTCCCCATATCCTTCCTGTCTTCTCCCTTGGCTATACTTTAGTCCATTTCATTGAATTACAGAATTGTACATGATTTTACAGGTTATCTAATTCAGCCGCCTAAACATCTGAAACAAAGAAAACTCTTCCACTCCTTCATATCTAGTTTTCAGTGGAGTGAGATCCTTGGCCCCTTGCAACTTGTCTTTTAGGGTGGTCATGCCTCATTTCTATCTGTATGCTATCCATATGAAGAGAAATATATATATTTTTTTACAAACCAAAGATATTCCTCTGGGATATATGCGTTCTCTGAGAAGAAACTTGAAACTGACCCAATCAATAGCTTTGGATGACCTGGTCCTAGAAATATCTTCTGTGAAGCTGAGTCAGCCTAGAAAGGTTACACAAACACAGATGTCAGTGCCCTGCATGAAAGCACCATTGGTGTCTTTAGTAGCCTGGCATATCTGGCAAAGTTTTCCAGGTGTTTTTAATGCAGGAAAATGGGGAGGCTGGATTTGATATAATGACTTGTTGAAGCTGGATATATTATAGTGATCAATCACCCCTTTGCCTAGTGGTACTTCACGGATTGTTATGAAGGTGTAATAGGAAGAAGCAGATGTGCTGTCATGAATTTCTTGGAAGAAGGATTAGATGAATGTTAATATAATAATAGAAAATATATATATGATCCATTAACAGTGATATACATTAGAGTTGGGAGATCATTCTGGAGACTAGATTTGGAGTCCTTGGTGGCATCCGATCTGTAACCATATTCCTGATTTTCAGCTTCTTTCATGTGTAATCCAGAGGACTGAACTAAAGCAGTATTTTTTTTTTCACGTGTAAGATGTTTCTGTATAGGAAAAAATATGGAAGCTATTTGTAGTTGTCTTGTTAACAAAGGCTTCCATGGCATGTTCATGTCACACATTGGCTCTGATCTTAAATGCTTATTTCTTAGACAAAGGAAGGATGAGCTGGAACAAAGGATGTCTGCTCTCCAGGAAAGCCGAAGAGAACTCATGGTTCAGTTAGAAGGCCTCATGAAACTGCTCAAGGTAAAATCCTAGAAATTCATGGAAGAGATTTGTAGCGATGCAGGTGGGATGGTGGGGGGATTAAATAGAGATAGACTGTTGCGGTGGTTTTAATTTCTTGCCTGAAGAGTTCACTCTGTATTTGTTTGTTGTAGAATATAGCTTTTCATTTGCTTCAACAATCAATTGTTTCTGTTTCTCGGATCGATACCACGTGGCTGTGTTTCCTTTTGCAGCCTGCAATATGACCATTCTGTCCACAAAAACAGAAGTCACGGAGACTAGATTTGAATGTCCCTTTGTAAAGATAATGAATTACCTCATTGTTTCTTTTATGTCCTAAGGGGTAGTATTGTAATTATGGAGCCAGCTGTCTACAATACCACCTCTGTTCATTAACCTTTTTAGTGCCAATGATCAACTGGTAAAAAAAAGTCATAACCTCTGGATTGCTTCTGCCGCCCCACCCCCTGCCCCCGGTATTTATCTCTATTTATCCACAACATGTTTTCTTCCATGAAGTATAATTTGGAATAACGTATCAGCCATTTAACTATCTTTATGGTTCATGAATCCTGTACTCATAATACCTTTGAAACCAGCAAAATGAGGTGCTGGAGGAAATTTGGGAGACACACTCTTGGTTCTTTCAGTTTGGGCATACCATTTAATTTGAGGGTGCAATGCTATACAATCACCCCACTTGTTGTATATTGAAGCACTCTGATGGACTTGACTATAGAGTGTGCAGAGCAACAGAAGTCAGCCTTTTAAAAAGCCTGTATAGCTTCCTTCCCTTGGGTTTAAATTCTGATTCTTATAAATCACAACGGTCCAATCTTTCTTTAGGAAGAAGAAATGAAGCAGGGAGTAAGTGATCTACCCTGTAGATGTCACTAACTCTTGAGGAGTGCTTCTGTGAGCCAAATGTGTGCTATATTACATCTGCTTGAAATGTGTGCAATTGTACATACTCGGGACCAATACATAACACTCCGTGCATGCCTTTAACCTTTCATCTGAAGAGTTAAAATACTTCAACAAGTCAGCCAATTAAGTATGATTTTCCTAAAAAGCTAGAATAAAAATGTGGAGTTTCTGTGTCTCACTACTGTTAAATAGGCACCTTTGGCACAATAAGCAGTAACTCTTTGCAACTGATCAGTGCTAGAAGTGTAAAAACATGAGCTGTACTCCTCTAACTTGGAAACACAGAAGTACTTCAAATCATTGAGAGATTCTGCTAGCTGAATCTGATTCTGCTAGTTTTGTCCCTCCAAATAACAGCATAGAAACTGTCCATCTGTCACTCTCAAGTAACTGACAACTTGACTTCCCAATTATTTATCCAGTTTGAAAACTCAAAAAGTGTCAGTTGTTTTAATCTCTAATCTTGTGCTGAAAAAGGTACAGCCTGCTGCATTTGTTCATCCACTGCTATTAAGTCAGTGGACTAATGCATCTTGGGTTTTTATAG
This sequence comes from Pogona vitticeps, assembly GCF_051106095.1. Classification (NCBI taxonomy): domain Eukaryota; kingdom Metazoa; phylum Chordata; class Lepidosauria; order Squamata; family Agamidae; genus Pogona; species Pogona vitticeps. Next base: position 191,907,804 of record NC_135786.1, read on the forward strand.
TGTAGTGTTTTCAGTTCCTCAAGAAGTTCTGAGTAGGATTTGACACTGTAATCAGAGTCTTCTTGCTCAATTCAGTTAGATAGTTGGTGTGCAGTAATGAAAGATAGATGTGCGCCAAGAAACAGAAAACTGAGGAAGCTGAACCTTTGCTTTTCTATCAAAGGTGGATTTCATTAAATCTCAGATGACCATGATTCAGACTAAATCATCTTTGACCAAAAACATAATTAATTAATTAATTAATTAATTAATTAATCAAAATGTATGTTTGGTTGTTGTGGGTTTTTCGAGTTCTTTGGCCGTGTTCTGAAGTTTGTTCTTCCTAATGTTTCGCCAGTCTCTGTGGCCGGCATCTTCATGTATGTTTGTTTTGTATTTTATTTGCTGGGAAAGTAGTATAAATGAAGAAGAAGCAGGACCACATTGTCATGAAACACAATTATCTTGGGAAGTGGGTCACTGGTCTCACCAGCCCCAGATACTACTCCACCTCTCAGTTCCTACTTTAAGGTCTTTGTTTTCCTTCAATGCATTCTCCCATCCAGTTAAGATGAAACCACATAGTCAAAATTAACAGTCCACAGGTGGGTAGTGTAGCATCGGGGAAACACATGTAGCCCCATGGGCTCCCTGCCTCTCACTCCTCCCTTTTTGCCCCACAGAAACTTAATGAACAATTTTGTACATTCACCTCTACCCTGGAGCTATTGCATGCCTGGAGGGCTTTTTTTCAAAACCAAAAGTGAACTTTACACTGGGGATCAGAGGAGAGACTGGGATAGGTGCACCCTTACAAGATACAGGTGAAGCTCCTGGACATTTGTAATTTGTTCACCCATGTCATAGATAAGCAAGTTTATGTAGCTGACTGTCCTGAGAGCAAAGCTCTTTTATTTTTTATTTACTTTAGTCTATTTATACCCTGTTTTTCTATTACAAATGTACAAAGAGAAAAAAGGAGACCTTTTTGTGTTATATTTGCTATGAGATGGGGAAAGGACCAAATATATAACTGTCACAAACGGGATATGGTCAGACTTCTATGGCTCGCACAGCAAGGTTTTCAGCCTAGTCAGGCTCACATTCTTTATAATGTGATATCAATAATGGTAATCTGAAACAGATGCACACAACTCACAGTTGAGTGTGCATCTGAATACCAATGTCATATTTCCAGATTTCACTATTTTAACAGTATCAATCTATGTCATTTACAGCCACATACATGAACTCATGCAGACCCTGAGAAACCTCAGTAAGGATTTTTGAGCTCTGGCAACAGTGTGTTTTTACCAATTTTTTTTCCAGAAAAGCACATACCTGTTTCCCTCAGATGATGTTTTATTTCACACACATGATAGCAGAAATGTATACAAATAAGTTTGGTCATAAAAGGCATAGACATGTTATATGACTTACAAAAGGGAATTAACTAGCCAATTAATTAATTGCAAAAATGTATCCTTTTACACATGATTAGCTATGATTCTAAGACTCTCACATACTGAACTTCATTTTCCCAGGATTTTCCTCCCGATCTGATGATACCTCTGTAACCTTTCCACACTAGACTGCATGGAACATAAGCCTCTTAACATAGTAGAATGCGCAGAACTGAACTGAAATTTAGAAATCATGCATATAGTTAGATTTTTGCAAGCAGAGCAGACCATCAATGTCACCATCGAAATTCTGCCCAATGTAGTAAACTACATGCATGGTGCATCTACCTGGATACATTTCTTCTTGCCTCATCATGAAATCCATCTCTTTTCAAACACGGCTGCAGCTTTTCTGATAAAAAGATGTTGGAGGAGAGAAATGTTTTTGTGGGTTGGTATGAAATAATCAGTGAAAAACATACCTTGTTTCAAGTCATGAAAGGGCAGAGTTATTAAAGGGCAGAGTTCTACAAACTCCAGATACTTTGGAGTTGATGGAGTAGCCAACTGTTATTTCCCTAGGCAATGTCCTGCCTCCCTAAGGAGCAGCTCCTTTTTGGAATTGTATATTAATATCAGGTATGTTTCTGAAAACAAACCAGATTCATTGCCAAGTAATTCTGTTTTGTGAAACACCCTGGTTTCCAGCAGAGGGAGCTACATACCAAAGACCAACTAAGCAGATTGTGTTTTAAGTATTTATATTGATGGTGGAAGATAAGAATAAATCTAAGCTTTCTTCTTAACACATTTATATGTTAAATCAGCAAAAGGATACAGATATAACTCCCACTAAAATGTCATTATATAACAGTAACTGCAGGAGGAAAGGAATTTGCCTATTTCTAAACATAAGGTAATATAAATGTGAATAAACATCTTTGCTATACCTTGGTTTAAATCAGGAAGTGCAAAATAGATCTTTCCAAGGAGGACTAAGGACCCAAAGCAGCTGCCTTATTTGTTCTCCCCAAATGCTGTGAACCAACCCTGTTTATGTTTATCTGGACATCAGGATTCTGGCCACTATAAACCTCAGCCTGAAAGTAACTTGTTACAAATGGCTAGTTGTTTATAATTAATCTCCCCCCCCCCACAAGGAAAGAAGGTATAACTAAATTGCACTCCTTCTGCAATATACTGTAATTATAACTTGCAATATAATTTTGCAGTTAGTTTTATAGCACATTGAATTGTGACTTCATTATATAATCTGGCCAGTGTGACTAATTCCTGGGGTGGGGGACTTTGGTACTCTAGCTTTCACTGTGGTTTTTCTTAAAGTAACATTGTGAATAGTAGGGCTGCAAATGGAGATCTGCCTCTTCTGGGTTTTACATTTGGACTAAAGCTTACAGAGATGGTAACAGCAGTTCAGGAAAGGACCCAGGACATGCTACTCATCAGTGAGTTCACCAAAAAGAAGAGGGACCTCTAATGTGATAGGAAATTGTTTCTGCCTTTTTCTCCTTCCCATCTCAGATATTTGGGGATAAGTGATACGTGGTCATAAAAACCCACACAGAGCACAAAATATCTCCAGTCCTACTAGGATGAGTTTTCTTCTCTGAATTGGGTTGGAGGGCTTCCATTCTAAAATGCAGAGGAATCCTCAGAACTAGTGAATGATAAAAAAGACATCCCACATTGGATTTGAGACTTTGCCTCTGCAGGTATTTTTGTCTCAATGTCTTCGAGAGAGGTTGTTTTTAATTACCCTCCCTTGGGGCAAGGGGTTGAGAGCATGTGGCCCACATGTGCCCAGATAGTGTTAGGGCAGTTTTGCCAAGTTTTAAGGAGCTCCCAGCACTCCTGGAGCCTCAACTGCCCCTCAGAATATTCAAATATATATACATACATATGACCACTAGAAGGTGGAAGGAGGCTTTTTGGTGGGGGGGTGGGCATAGGGGTCTCAGGAGCAGGTGAGTTCTCTAAGATCAAGGATGGGTGAACTATCAGAACTCCAGAGGTTGTCCACAGATACTTTAGTGAATCAGATAAACAGAAGAAGTCATTGTGATTTCCATAACTCATACCACAACTTCCATGGAGCAAACAGAAAACATGCTGCCATGACTCTGCAGAGTGTTTCCAAACAGTTTTCTCCTGACCCTGCCTGGAAGGAACCAGGAGGAAATAAGGAACAAAAGTCAATTGTGGTTTGTCAGGGATTCCCACCCCTCAATATACACATAACCCTTCAGGCCTTTTGTCAGGAAGAAAAAAAATGAAGGGCAAATACTTCCGCCCCCTTGCCCACCAGGATGAAGTGACAGCTCTTGAACAAGGTGCATCAAACCATTTAATCTCTTGTCCTCTTTCTTGCCCTGGATTTTCACTCAGGTCTGCTATTCATCCCAAGGCCTCCTTCCACCCAAGTGTCAGAATTTTTTGGGCTACTCTCAAATCTAATAGAGGAGCTTCAGATGATACACCAGCCCCAATCACTATAACCCTACTTCTTGCCAGGGTTCCCAGACATATATGCCACATCAGTTAATGAGAAGAGACTTGAGGAGAACAAAGATTCAGGAAAATTGTGAAGAGTTTCAAGCTGTGCATCAGCTTCCCAGGCCTTCCCCAGTGTAAACCCAATAGCAAATACTGTATATACTAGTTCCTGTTAGTGGAACTGGATAGCTGGATAACTGGATAGTGGCTGGATAGCTCTGTGGTTTAGATATCTTCTGAGTATTATCTTTCTAGAAAACCCTGGAAAGGATTATCATAAGTCAGGATTGACATGACAGCACACAATTATTATTATATAGTATTATTTTTTAAATAGTAGACATAATGTTAGCAATAGACTCCTGCCTTTATAATAATTGGATAGCACATACACTTCTCTAATGAAGGCTTGCAAAACAAACAACCCATCAGCTGTATTGGCAACTCAATTGGAATTTAGTCAACCATTGAAACTCCATGCCAAGGACTTGGAAAAATGGGAACACTTCTCAGAGAATTTGTGGTTGTGAAAATATATAATTTTTCCAGGTTCTCTGGAATGTTTTGTTCACTGCCCACCTGCTAACTACCTGACATTTACTGAAGAGAAAACTGTACCTGATCTTTCTGAAGCCTTTTTGAAGGCAGATGCCAACAAATAACATTATAGTAACACAGAATCACTGCAGCAGTCAAATGCAATAAAAAAAAGTCATCACCACATTTACCCTGAAAGACAAATGCCTACTCAAATGAAAAGGTCTTCATCAGCTAGTGGAAAACAGTGAGGGAGAGGACCAGCCAAATCTCATTGGCTAACGTGTTCCATAGAAATTGGAAATGGTTGGTTGGTTTGGCATATAGTTCCCAGAATCTCCAGCCATCACGACCACTGGTGCTACAACATGGTCACTTTCAACTGTGTTTCTGCTATACGTGGGGACAGAGAAGGGCCTCCCCACCAGATTGTGAACTGTGAGCAGGCTGCTAGGAAAAAAAAAAACGATTTTCCTCTTTAGATATCTTGCACCCAAATCACTTTGGGCTTTAAAAATTACCACTGACACTCTGAACTGTGCCCAGAAAAAAAGGGGGGGCAACCAATCCACCAGTTGCAAAAACTGTTATAATATATTCCCATATACTGACATCTTTGCCCTCCTACATTGTGAGTCAGATGAGATTACTGAAGATTTTTCAGTAGTAACTCCTTGTACAGCATATAGAAACAATGCAGTCTACATGTAATTTGAGTCATATATTACAGCTGATGCACCATGCTGCAGTAGGCAAAGTCATTTCTGGCCACTAAGGTGTGAAGATAAATTCAGGAACCTAGTGACTGCATGCTTGATTCTTCAATGGGGGTTACTCCATTTAAAAAGAAAACAGACTTATTAGGCCACTTCCCAGACCTATACATAATCTAGATAGGCAATTTCTGATTTCTTGGTGTTAGATGAAAAGAAGAAACAGAGCTGTGTATCATCAGCATAACAAAGACAATGCACTCCAGATCCCCAAGTATGTTATGACCCATTTTAAAACACGTCAGCCGTGATTCAGAGAGCTTACTTAAGCTCATGTAAAGTTTGTGCATGTTCACACTGGAGTTTGCCTCTCCCATTTCCCACTTAACAACAGCAACTTGTGCTGAATTTTAGGGCCAGATTGTGCATTATGTTAAACACGGTCAATGCTAACCTTCACTGCTTCTACATTTCCCAGCAATATCTCTGCATGTGTGACATCATGTTATCACAATGAATATTCTTTCTATAAGAAGTAGCCACTGATGTGAAGCCAGTATAGAAGCACTAATAAGAAGTTAACATACAGTATCTATATCTGGATCTCAGAAGGATGTGAAGAGACTGAAATGCATTCCAAGGAGGGCAGCAAAGATGATGCAATGTATAGAAAACAGGCCCTATAAGGAAAAAGTATACAAACTGGGCATGTTAGCTAATTGGTCTAAGCAGAAAAGACCTGGGAGTGGGGGGGGAGCACTTTTTGAATACCTCAAGTAGTATCACATAGAAGAAGGCAAAAACTTCTTTACTGTCTCATGGGATTTTCAGTTAAAGAATGGTAGAGTAGTCCTGAACATTAGTGATATGACATGTTTTTTATGTGCTGTCAAGTTGCCTCCAACCTATGGTAATCCTATGAATGATCTCCAAATACTCTGTCCTCAACAGAGCTCCTAAGCACCTGCAAACCCATGGCATTGACGTCCTTTGTGGAGTCAATTTATCTCAAATTCAATCTTCCTCTTTTCTTGCTGCCTTCAACTTTTCCTAGCATTATTGTCTTTTCCAGAGAAGCCTGCCTTCTTACAATGACCTTGGTTTCAACATTTTTGCCTCCAAAAATAGTTCAGGCTTCAGTGATAAGATAGCTGTCTTCAAATATTCAAGGTTTGTCACATGAAAGATGAAGCAAACTTGTTTTCAGTAGCGCTAGAGTGTAGGATCTGGGCAAATGGACTCAGATCACAAGGCTATTTGTCAGGAATATTTTAGTTGTCAGGAATTGGCATAGATGACCTTCCAACTTTATAGGTCTGTGATTCTGTCATTCTGTGATAGGGAGAAATGCCTTAACATTGCACAAAGTTAGACAAATAAGTAATTTACCAGGACAGGATGGTCTCTCTCTCTCTCTCTCTCACACACACACACACACACTGGAAGTCATGGAATGAAGAATGAACAGCCATCTATTATGGATGCCTTAGATCTATGCTTGTGGTGTTAAGTAGGGACCTGTAGTCTCCAGCTTTATGATTCTGTGTCACATACACATAATAATCCCATCTTCAATAAGTGTTGTTTTGAAAACCTTGATTATTTCTGCTGCCATTTTCTGTGTCTTCCCCCCCCCTCTGGTATGGCAGCCAGAACAGTTTATAACATTTGGTGTCTGATCACATCATAGCTATATAAAGGCCCTATGATTGTCAATTTTATTTTCCTTTCCTAATGATTCCAAATATTGAATTTGTCTTTTTTTCAGTTGCTGTGCACTGTCTTTACATTTTCACCACAATTCTAAAACTGTTCCTGTTCAGACACCTCATGTTCAGTCCTTATCAGCATGTATCTGAATTTGGGATTATTTTGTTATTGCTGCAATGTGCATGACTTTGCAATTTCTTTCACGAAGTCACATTCGCCATTTAGATGCCATTGCCTATGAGATCCTTTTGGAAGTTTTCACTGTGCCTTTCTGTCTTCTTTAGGGCTCCTACCACCCCCCTGCCCTGCCATCTCTTATCAAAAATGACAGATAAAGGAGAAAAATAACAATTTTTGTTCCTTTTCAATACTTCTTAATGCAAACACAAAAGAACCCTTGGATTTCTATGCACTCCATTAAACGGTTTGTCCTCAAGAAAAACATGTCCTGTGTATTGTTGAGACATATGAGGACTTGAATCAGTATGTTTCTTTGAACCTTGAGCCTTTGGACTCTTGCACCTCTTCTCTTCACCTCCACCTCGCCTCTCTGCTATCTATCTCTAAGGTTCTCAGAGTATTGTGTGCCTTTACCCTATTAACTATCAACTTGATGCATCCATTTTTCATTAGAATGAAACTGCTTGTCAGCATGCCGTGGGTATTCTTCCTGACCATAGCAGATATATAACAGAATAGCATAATTGGAATGCCTTCTCTTATAACTGCTCAAACCTCTCCTTTCAGACCCAAGGGGCAGGCTCCCCTCGCTCATCTCCCAGCCACACTATCAGTCGGCCTATTCCTATGCCCATCAGATCTGCATCTGCCTGTTCAACCCCAGCCCACACACCTCAGGACTCTCTGACAGGTGTGGGTGGAGATGTGCAGGAAGCTTTTGCACAAGGTATGTTGTATGTGTCACCCTTTCTCACAATAAGGTTGTGTTCAGGAGCAATCATTAATACACTATTGATATAGGTTAGTAATAAAGGGGAAAGGGAATTCCCTACAGTTCCATAATGTCTTCTCCCATTGTTCTTCATATAATCTGCAAATAGTTTTTATTATTGCACCAGGCTTGTGTTTTAAGCTTATGTTTTAAGGCAAGCAGTAATGGTGAGATGCATGGTCAGTGGTGAATTCTGGGGTGTGTTTTAAAAGGCAGAAAATTTGCCCCATTACTATCTTCTTCCCTAGCCAGTGTGATTTTTCTTTCCTCGTGGTTCTCATATTGCTCTGTTCATGAAACTCTAAGCAACATTTGTTATATTGCAGTTATATTCCAGACTGTTAATCTTGCATAGGGTTAGAAATATTGATGTAGTTGGGGGGTTTTGTTTGGTTCGTTAGGCTTGGCGGGGTTTTTTGTCTTTTGTTTTGGTTAGAGTATTTAATGCCCTGCTTCTCTTTTATCTCAGGTACAAGAAGAAATCTAAGAAATGACTTGCTGGTAGCAGCAGATTCTATCACCAACACCATGTCTTCTCTGGTGAAAGAACTAAACTCAGGTCTGATTATTTAAAGCACTAATTATGCAATAGTAACATAACAATCAGAATCTTATTCCTTGTTTTTACCAACATGTGCAATCCTGTAAACTATAGCAATGAATTTCTACTAGTTAATAAGTTGCTACTTGTATGATGTGGGCTTTGTATTCGTGTATGGTTTTAATGTCTTTAAAAGTCTTTAAATTGTTTAAATTGCTCTATGGGTTTTAAATTCTTATAATTGTTTCACTCTAAGATTTCACAAAATAGACCTTGTTACAACTGTTCTAAGCACAATACATAGTATATGCATACACACATACATAACCGATAATCTGTGTGAACAGTACAGGAGTGAGGCAACTAGGTCTGTAGTCAGAAATATGCACAAACCATATTTTTAGCACTACCAGATAACAATGTAAAATCATTCTATGCTGAAATTAGGAGAGAAACATGCTAACATTCAGGTAACCATGGTACCACTATCTCGTTTCCTCTTCCCACAGAAGTTGGAAGTGAGACAGAAAGTAATGTGGATTCTGAATTTGGCCGGACTCATTTTGATGACCTTGTTCCATCACCAACTTCTGAAAAGGCTTTCCTTGCACAGATCCATGCCCGAAAGCCAGGTTACCTTCACAGTGGAGCCGCTAGTGGAACCCTCCGCAGTGATATGTGGGTACCCTCTCTGTATTCTTTCTTCTTTTCATTATTCTGTGTGTGTGTTTTTCCTTTCTCTCTTGTTACACATTGCAGATTACCTTTTCGCATTCATGAGGAACCTCACACATAATTTGGAAAAGTTACTATCCTACAACTTTGGACTACAATTACCAGAGCCAATGGCCATGATAGCGGTGAGATTCTGAGAACTAGGGACCAAACAATTAACTTCTATCATCCTTGACATGACAATAAGCAATTGTAATATATGCATACTGGCTGGATAGTTCAGTGAGTTAGGTACTGGCTGAAGAGTCAGAGGTTGGGAGTTTGATTCCACACTGTGCCTCCAGGAAGAAGAGCTGGTTTGTGTGGCCTTGGGCAAGCTACAGATCCCAGGATGCCCCCAAAAGAAGGGAATGTTAAACCTCTTCTCTTCCCACAAAAGGGTTGTCATAAGTCAAGACTGAAGGGACATGATTATTATTAGTATATGCATGCAACATGGAGTTGCTTTCTTAACTGAAAATTTAGGCAGAAATATCAGTAAAATCTTACTGTTTTTAAGTCCACTTTTAAAGGCATTGGAAGGTCTGGTCTAGTGAATAGAATGCAGTTTAAAATAGAATTTTAAATTGGAAATTCAGAACTGAAACCCCTGATGAATATTTACCAAAAAGTAGGAATGTGAATTTAGGGCTGTGACCTTGACAGGAAGAGCAATATGGCAATTGATGACTGTAGCCAAAGAGGAGTATTTCCATATTGGGCATGTTCAGACATTTCATCCCTTGTGAGGAGGAAAAGATAGTCCTTCCTTCCTTCCTTCCTTCCTTCCTTCCTTCCTTCCTTCCTTCCTTCCTTCCTTCCTTCCTTCCTTCCTTCCTTCCTTCTCTCTCTCTCTCTCTCTCTTTCTTTCTTTCTCTCTTTCTCTCTTTCTTTTTGACTAAAGACTGAGACATTCATCTGAATTTAAATGTGAATATAGAGTTTCATTAATGCTTGGCATCACTACAGTAGACACTGGGTACACTAATACTGTAGGTTGTGACTCATTTTGGAGGCGCTGTGATTGCACTCTGATTCAGTTGCTCATCATTTTGAAAACAGCCTTTAGGATACTGGTCTCTGTATGGCATTTATAATGTGCAGCAGTCAATATATTGTTCACTTGCTAGGCATCAGGAATGTTATTTTATTACTCACTATCCCTAGAATCTAGTCTGTCTCCTGATCTCTACCAGGGATACATTTGATAAGAATGAGTTCAACCAATACGGTCCACTTTGTTAGCTTTTGGCACTCAAGAGTTTATTTTAAATGAAGTAGTACTTTTCTTTCTCTAGGACTACTCCTGTGTTCTCTGCTGTGCATTCCAAAGCCCAAACTAGAAGCAGAGAGCAGTAGTAGTGCTGAGCTGACACTGGTAGCTGACCTACATATTGAACTAAATAATTCAATCCTTCCTCAACCATACAGTTTCAGACTGCAGATGTAGGAGGAGGTGTCCGTTTAAAAAACACCACCTATGCTAAAAAAAACTACTGGAATTAAAAATCTACATAGCAGGAAAGGAGCAGGGAAGGATCTGTCTTCATGAAGTGCTGGTTTATTACATGCAGGAATTAACCTCTAATTTTCAGCCTGCTTCATTTTATTTTTTGGTAAAGTTGGTTTGGCCCCCGAACACAGTTCAGATTTTTCATGTGCCCCCCCCTATAGAAATTAATTGCCCACCCCTGGAATAGGATATAGTTTAGAAGGTAGTCCTCCAGTCTGAGCTTGTAGTTGAATTCTGATGATGTCGAATGTTCAAGAATGCACTGCTGGTAGAAATCTCTTCTTACCAATGACTACGACAATTTCATTGATGATGAATGAAGGACATTACAATTTACATCTACAATTACTCCTACTTAGGCTGGTGGAGTTAACACTGAAGTAAATGGTAAGTTTTAAAAGAACATACATGGTTAAAGAAAATGCACAAAACTGTCCTTTCTTTTCAAAATTTATGAAGATAGCATAACATTTAGGGAATTTCAGTGTTTCTTTTTATTTTAGGAAGCTATTATTAATAATTGTCTTTAGGGTTACAGAAGATGGAGACCCTTATGTCAGAGCAGATGATGAGAACTATGAAAATGATTCTGTCCGCCAGCTTGAAAATGAGCTCAAGATGGAGGAATATTTGAAACAAAAGCTCCAGGATGAAGCTTACCAGGTAAAATGAAATGAGGAAACAAAACTATTTAGGTTAAACTGGAACTGATACATTACACTATTCTGGATTTTATTTGGGTTTCATTTAGAATGCATTTATTAGAGATTGATGAAGCTTCTGATATGAACTGAGATTTACTCTTTTTTGTTGTTGTTTGTGAGTAATCAGAGAAGTACTTTGTGTACTGGAATGAATAAGACTGGCATTAACCTTCTCAAGCTGTTAGTTGGTGCATCCCAAATGCTGGTAACATTCTCTGTCAACAATGTGCTTTGTCAACTATTTTTACAGAATCACATGATTGGAGATTGGCTCCTGCCTCCACATTTGTCACTTATTGACTGTAAAGTAATTTGCATGTGTGAATAAGCCATCACAAATTTTATCTCCAAAGGCAGAACCTTCATGTTGTCCATGTTGTGCATTTCAGTTCAGCAAAAGCCAACTGTTGCAGAAGGAAGGGAGGAAGGGAGAGAGGAAGGAAGGAACTGCATCAAAAGGATTCATAGTATCAGACAATGTGGTTTCAATTTATTACTGTGATTAAAGTAGATGTGGGGTATTCATATCCCTGGGGATACGAATACAAATAGCAGCACCATAGGTGCCACGAAGACACATTCTCTCCAGAACTGGCCAGTCCACCCAACATTCACTGCACAGTGCTCAGCTCCATTATTTTTATATTTATTATTATTATTTAACTTATATGCCACCCACACTACCCAAAGGTCTCTGGACGGTTTACAATAATTAAAATACAGTTTAAACAGATAAAACAATTAAAATACAATTAAAATATTTACTCTAAAAATTGCCATCAGGACCCACAGTTGATATTATTTCAATTAAAAGCCTTGTGGAACAGGAAGGTTTTGACCTGGCACCAAATTCCATCAGCGTCAGTGCCAGACAAATCTTAGTTGGGAGGGCATTCCATAGTCTGGGGGCAGCTGCCAAAAAGGCTGTTTGTCTACAAGCCATCCCTCTTACCTCCTTGAGGGAAGGCTCTTTCAAAAGGGTCCCCTGGCTAGATCTTAACTGCCAGGCAGGTTCATAAGGAAGGAGGCGGTCCTTCAGGTATCCAGGGCCCAAGCCGTTTAGGGCTTTATATGTCAAAACAAGCACTTTGAATTGGGCCCAGGCAGCAACTGGTCGTCAATGTAATTTAAACAGAATCGGCTTGATGTGTTCTCTAGAGGCCCCACCACTCACCAGCCATGCAGCTCAATTCTGGACAGCTGCAGTTGCCGGACCATCTTCAAAGACAACCCCATGTAGAGCACATTGCGGTAATCTATACGAGATGTTACCAGTGCATGTGTAACTGTCATGAGACTCCGCTCATCCAGGTAGGGCCGTAGCTGGTATAATTTGCGCAGCTGAAGGAAGGCGCCCCTGGCCACTGAGTCCACTTGGGCTTCCAGAGTTAGACAGGGGTCCAGGAGCACCCCCAGGCTGCAGACCCTGTCCCTTAGGGGGAGCGTAACCCCATTCAGGGCAAAGAAATGGCCCTCCAGCCTGTCCGGCGAAGCACCCAGTAACAGCACTTCCGTCTTGTCTGGATTGAGTTTCAATTTATTAACCATCATCCAGTCCATTATCAGGTCCAGACACAAGTTCAGCACAGAAACTGCCTCACCTGGATTGGTGGAAAACGAGAGGTAGAGCTGAGTGTCATCAGCACATTGCTGACTTCTCAGCCCAAACCTCCTGATGACCTCTCCCAGTGATTCCATGTAGATGTTAAACAGCATGGGGGACAGTATTGAGCCCTGAGGAACTCCATGACATAAACGCCATGGGACAGAGCAACTGTCCCCAGCACCACCCTCTGGACACAGTCAGCCAGGAAGGAGCAGAACCACCATAAAGCGGTGGCCCAACTCCCAACGCAGCTAGCCTATCCAGAAGGACACCATGGTTGATGGTGTCGAAAGCCGCTGAGAGGTCCAGGAGTATCAACAGGGTCACACTCCCCCGTCTCTCTCCCAGCAAAGGTCATCGTACAGGGCAACCAAGGCAATCTCCGTACCCAAACCCAGCCTGAAACCCAATTGAAATGGACCCAAAAAATCTGTTTCATCATGCAGTGCCTGGAGTTGCCCGGCCACAACCCACTCCAACACTTTGCCCAAATAAGGGACGTTTGCCACTGGTCGGTAGTTAACCACCAGCCTTGGGTCCAGGTTAGGCTTTTTTAGGAGTGTCCAAATTACCACCTCTTTCAAGGTGGTAGGGACCACTCCATCTCTCAAAGAGGCATTCATGGCCTCCTGGACCCAGGTGTGAACTCCCTTGGGAGATCTTAGCCAAGATGGGCAAGGTTTGAGCGGAGTGGTGGTAGAACGGACACATCCAAGCATCCTGTCCACATCCTCAGATCTCAACAACTGAAACACATCCATTAATACTTGACCTAAACATGACACACTGGACACATCCTCTGATTCTGCAGTAATGGTAGAGTCCAACCCACTGCAAATCTGAGCGATTTCCCCCTCAAAATCAATGGCAAACCCATCACAGCGAACTGATGAGCAGTCCGGGACCTCCACTGGATTTCCTGGTTGAAGATGATCCTGGACCACCTGAAACAGCTCTGCTGGACAACATTCTGAGGAAGCAATATGGCTGGACTGAGTACCCAGGCGGACACAGCTGGGAGAGGGAAACACCACCCACCTCTCCCACCCAGGTCTCAGTAATGCACGCCAGGTCAGCACCCTCATCCAGAATTACACCATGGATGAGGACAGTCTTATTTTGTACTGATCTGGCGTTCATCAACAGCACCATGTGGCTTGAGGGTTTGCTGATATGGTCACCTGATACCATCTGGTTGGGGGTAGGACTAGAAGAGGGGACTAGAAATAGGGATAAAGAGATTTAACTTCCCTTCTCCTACGTGGGCATGTTCTACTGCCACTGCCATTCCTTCCTCTACCCAGCACCACCTCAGTGGCTACCCCCTCCAATGCTCTGACCACTGTGACACAGAGGTGGGAGGGGGAGTCTCCCCACTCAGCTGATGGGGAGGCAGGGAAGAGCCGTCTGGGCTCCTTCCCCTATTGGCATGACGATGATGACAGAACCAAGCACCGCACGGCGAATGGTGAGTAGACCAGCCAGTTCTGAGGGAGGGAATGGGCCTCTCTTGCACCTGTGGTGCCTTTATTCATATTTGTATCTCCAGGTAAACAAATACAAAGAACCCATGTCTAGATTAAAGTATACTGCATATGAAAATGATTATAAGATTTAAACACCAGGGATGGGGTTTTGTGTACAAGGCACTAAATCTACCATAAAACAAAGTAGCAAATATAATAGTCAGTCTTTAAGGTGCCACTTGTTTTTGTCTTTTTGGCTGGGAGGGGGAGTGTTTCCCCTTTGGATTTTGCTTGATATGCCTAAAACAGTTTCTTATAGCCAAAAACCTCAATATAAATTTTCTGTCAATGAAATCACATTTATTTTATACTATGAAACACAGTATTTGGAGGCCAAGAACAAGAATTTCAAGAGTCACCCCATGCTGGAACTGACAGGAAATAGCATTTGCATTTAAAAGAACAAATCCAGTCCCTCCCTCCCCTCGCCCTACTCCTACTAGCTGAAGCATTCTTCTTACACCTTTATTTCTTCCATGCAAAATTCTTCATGTCCTCTGTGCTATCAGTGCATGCCAACTATTCTCACCATTCTGGTTCACCATGCTCTGCATAATGCTACACTGGTTTGGCTGGCCACGTCTTCAGTTTTCACTTTTTTTATGTTCACAGGTCAGCTTGCAAGGATGAATATCCTTGTTATCACTCTCCTCTCAAGTAAGTATCATGCTAGTTGTCAGACTGTGGTCAGCAACTAACAGATTACAACTCACTGGGAGTGCGTGAATGTGCTATTGGCAGATCTAAACATCTTTTGGCTTTCCCTTCCCTTTTGTACTACCTAAAATTCAGTATAGATAACCAAAGTGCATCAGTAAAAGAAAAATGAAATAGAGCTATTTGACCTGATGTGCAAAATTCAAAATTAGGGCCATGTAATACCTTTGTTGGACTACAAATATGTGATTTAAAAGGCAAGTTCTGAGTCTTGCAGTCTGTTTTTGAGCTGAGCACTGCAGAATTTAGGACAGAGGGGAAAAAACAAGGAAATTTCATCCAGCAATAGGCAATTTCAGTAGTGAAAGTTCCAAGATGAAGAAACTTGAGTAACCTGCTAGAGGTGAGATGGTACACAGAGTTGGAATGGTATAAGGTTGTAGAATCAGTTATTTTTATCCATCTATCTGGTCAAGGACCTGCTGGCCACTCTGTTAATTATCCATTGCCTTTTATCCATATCCCATTTTAGCTAGCAGAACAAAGGGCATTTGAGTAGTAGAAGGATGGATTTTCCCATTATTCTAATTGGTCTTCCTGCCTGCCCATTCACTTTTTCAGACAGGCAGCAAAGCATACAAAAGTTCCAATGAGAGGAAGCTTCTGCTCTTTCAGGGCCAAAG
This sequence comes from Pogona vitticeps, assembly GCF_051106095.1. Lineage (NCBI taxonomy): Eukaryota > Metazoa > Chordata > Lepidosauria > Squamata > Agamidae > Pogona > Pogona vitticeps. Next base: position 191,923,556 of record NC_135786.1, read on the forward strand.
CACATGTTCAGAGAAATCTGGTTCTAGGAAGAGTGGTCCCTTAAGTAGCAAAAAATGGTGTTTCTGTTTTTGAAAAGTTTCCTCACTTCTGCATGTGTTTATGTCTCTCCCTCAGTCTGGGTTATTTAAAGAAAACGAGAGGTATGGTAGGGAGATTGGAGATTTGCAGTCATGGAATGTATGATATCCATCAAAGGACCCATGAAATTTACATCCCACCAGTTGCTGACCTCTGGTCTATGATAACAATTTGACATAAACATTAGCACAATGCAGTTTTAAGTGGTTCCAAACTTCTGGGTCATTTAAGTGACTTCCCAAATTTATTCCCTAACTTTTTAATATCATGTCCTCTTTTTTTAGAAACTGTCATGCTCTCAGCCTTTCCTTTGCCATCATGCAAACTCCTTTTCGGAAAAAAAAAAAATCAATTCAATATTTAAAATTAAATATAAACCCAAAAACCTAATGGGAAAAAAATAATTGAAAAGTAAAAGCAAATAATTTTCTTGGCACAGAAAGCTGATAAAAATGGAAATTTCCTTAAGAAAGAGCAGAAACCAAACAAATTTTAATGTGAAGGATGCTGCTGCATGTCACACTCTCTTGGAATTTCTTCAAGCACAAATACCCAATTCAGGTGCCAGTGCTCTAAAACCTACAGGCAACATTTAAATTTTCTGCATGTATTAACCAATCAGCTGGGCATTGACCATACTACTCATAACTCTCACAGAATCATTTGATTTTTATTTCTGTATATGGTACATTTTAAAATAACTTGTAACTTGCTGTTTCTTCAACACAAAGTAAATCAATGGGGCTGTAAACCAAAAACCATCCTTTTTATTACACAACTCACAGGTTGTACAATGTCTGGATACTGTTAGTATGCAACTTTCATCAACTAGCCAGTGGTGATGAATGAAAGGAGCTGCAGTTCAAACAACTGGATAGCCACAGGTTTTCCATCTCTGACCCTAACCATTCAGTCATAAATAAAATTGCCCACTGGCTCTCTCTCTGAAGGTGGACAGAGACACCCATATGCCCACTAGCACGCTCTTCAAGTAGGTGTTTGCTGACCTTCTATGTCCTAAGGGACAACTGCAAGAGTTTGGTGCTGGAAAATAACAAAGAGTTGAGTGACACCTTGAAGATTAAGAGATACAATAGTCAGAATCCTTAACTATGTTTAATCACACCAGAGCACAGAGTGCTGTCCTCTGAAGATGCCGGTCACAGAGACTGGCGAAATGTTAGGAAGAACAACCTTCAGAACATGGCCAAAGAGCCCGAAAAACCCACAACAACCATGTTTAATTATGTTGGCATACCTGCAGTGGCATGAATTTTAGAAGCAAATTGTCACTAGTTAACAAGTATGTTCAGCTCCAGAAGGTACCACTGGAGGCTATTGTTCTACCTGTGGGAATTACATCATCATGTGAACCTCTAGGTAGGAATCAAACTATGGAAGTGAACTACTCCTGATCTCTATCTCAGAAAGCTGCTCTAAAAGTATATTATGATTTATCATGTTGAAATCAACTGCAAAATTAAGATGAATTGACAAACAACACTAATGTCCTATGTACTGTTTGATGCCACTGAATGAGATCATGTAAGGGTTTGGTACAATTCTGCTTTGGTAATGGGTTGGATGAAAATTAGCACATTTAAACTGAATCCTGACAAGCTGGTGGGGACATGAGAGAGGACATTCTCTGTTGCTGCTCCCAGACTCTGGAACTCCCTCACACAGGAAGCCAGGCTGAGCCCAGTTTTGCTGTCCTTCTGCAAGCAGGCGAAGACCTTTCTCTTCAGGCGTGTTGTCCCTTAGTCTAAGATGGTTCTTTTTAAAAGCAGATTGTTTCTCCTTTTGTTGCTTTTAAATCTGCTGTGCTAATGTTTTTTGTCTACTATTTTTAAAATATATTTTAAATTTCTTTTTAAAATTATTCTTAAACTTACTGTTTTTAGCTTTTAATAATGTTACTTTTATGTAAGCTGCCTTGGTTTCTTTTTGGGAGAAAGGCAGGGTAGGAATATTTTAAACTAACTAACTAACTAAATAAAATTGTCACATGACTCTTTTTAGCCCATCTCCCTTGAGTATGCGGTCATGAAATTGGTGGCAAATCTGGAAAAAAAGGGCTCTAGGCTGTGATGATTGCCCACTCAGTGCTGTGTATTATGAAGTGGCCGGCATCAAAATTCTGTTAAATATTTCCTTACAGGAAAGCTGCAGTCAAATGGACAACAGAAGTGATGTAAGAACTAAAGAAGGGGAGAGCTGTACCCAGACTAATGACAGAGATAGCTTGTCTGCCAGCTTCACAGAAGAAGTACCGGCACAGCACCTCTGACGTAATTCACTAGATCTGGAGACTGTAGCACAGTATTTTTGTTCTACGAGTTGATGTTTGTAGGTGTTTGTTTCAAATAAGGTTTTTTAAATTATTATTTAAAGCTAATTTATATCAGCTACATCATATGTAACATGGCTCATTACTAGTAAAGAACACAAGCTGAACAATGCTGCTGTTCCTGTTAATGGCGGTACTAACAAACCACAAGCCCTTGGCACATAATTTTGAACCTGTTCAGTTTACAATGAGAATACTGTTTATATTAGGAGTTTAATTTCTGAATGGTTTGAAATTTTAGAACACTTTCCTACACACTGTACATTGTTTTGCCACAGATGAAATTTTAAAAGCTACAGTGATGCATTTAACACTGGATAAATATACTCCTGAGTGTACATATTTATAGCCCAAAAGCTAAGTGTAGTAGAAAATGGCTGCAATCCTGAACCCAGCTGCATGAACTGAAATTCCACGGATCTCAGTGGGCTTCAGTGCAAATGGCTAGATGCAGGATTGCAGACTTAAATTGCAATTTGTTTTACAGATTTTTCTGCAAAAAACTAAAAATAATAAAAAATAACAGACTTGTACAAAATGCACTAAGTATCTCTATGATTTAGGGCTACTACATAACTTAGGAATGTTTTCTTTCAGATAAATCTAACAAATCAGCCATAGAAGTAAGTGTAAATATTTTCTTTCCAAATAGATATCATATACAAAAGGCAGCATTCAAATGATATAGAATCTAGTTTTTAAAATCAGCACAGATCTTCTTAAAACTGTGAACTATGTTTTGAAATACTAGTTGCTAAAGCTGTTTATAAACCACAGGTGCCATAAAATCCCTAAACTAATGTTATGTATAATCTTTCATAATATTGTTTAATTGCTGTTTTAGGACTTTAGTGAGCATGTGTTCTTTCATATTTCTCCATTGTTCATATACTGTTTGTTGAGGCCTTCAGCTTTAAATGTATAAGCTTTAAAAGTGCGCTTGCAACTGTTTTCTTTTATTTCTGAATGTGCATTGCCTTAGCCAGCCACCAGATGTTCTGCATGCATTTTTGGAAATGTGTAGTGAGACTTCCTTTCAAGGTTGAATGGGGATTTAGCTATCTGTGAAAAGCACAGGGGGGAAACGTGTCCTTAAAAAAGATACATAATTACAACAGTGTCCCTTTAAGTAACTCTTAACATTCTCTTTTAACTGCATTAGGGATGAGGAAGATCACAGGCCTTTGCTTCCACTAGGATTTTAAAAGAACAAGAAAATGTTGCAATGATTTTACTCAGCCATTGCTATATGATTAATTATGTAGTAACTACTCGCATCAACTATCCATAAACTAGGAAGAGAATAGTAAATAATTTAAAAATTGCCAGGGTGCCATTAAACTATTTCATATATAGTGCAACATTGCTAATACCAGACATTAATTAGAACCCAATTATTTCAACCCAGGTTTCTTAGAAATGCTATAGAAAGGGTCCTGTTATTGACAGTGGCTCTTCTAAAAAGCATGTGTATAGCCTGCCAGAATAGGAAATGTAAACGATCATTGGAATTTGAAGGTGATAATTAGAGATGGGGGCTTCGTATTTGTATATGAATATGCAGCCCGCTGGCAAAGGAGGCCAGACCAATTAACTCCCAGTCCCAGAACCCACTGGCCCACGTACAGCATGGCATGTGGTGTTCATGGCCAGCATCATCAATGCAGTAGCATTGCAGCTAGCAATGCCTAGCTGCCACAACCTCGTCTCCCTACCCACCCAACCACTCTGGCAAGGGAGTGGGAGGACAGGTCTCCCCACTAAGCTGTGGAGTGGCCGGGTGGGCAGGGAGATGAGACTGCAGCAGCTGGGCTCCTGCCGCAATTGGTGTGTGGACAATAACACCAGCCATATGCGACATGCAATGCACTGTAAGTGGACTGTAGGGTTCTGTGGATGGGAGGTAATCAGGCCGGCCACCTGTGTTGGCGGGCTTCACATTTGTCTATGAATATGAAGACCTCCTCTCCAGTGATAAACATTAGACAAAGCTTATTTGAATTAAATTGTTACTGGTAACTTTTCACATATGCAGATAATTGTTGTTGTTGCTTTGACTTGCATACCACCCCATACTGCTAAAGAACTCTTTGGGTGATTTACAATATAATTATGCAAACAACACTTTGCCCCCTTAGCAAGTTGGGTACTCATTTTACCAATCTCAGAAGGATGGAATTCTGAGTCAACCTTGAGGCAGCTACCTGAATCCTTCAGGACTGAACTCAGGTCATGAGCAGAGGCATGACTGCAGTACTGCAGTTTAACCACTGCACTACAGGGGCTCTGCAAGCCATCTTCCTCCTTGTATATATTTCTGCACCATCTCTAAGTAGTTACCTTTAGAATTCACAGAGTTCAGACAATTGCAGAAAATAAAATATGTTTACATTTGGACACCCCCTCACCCCACCTTTGCAATAACTAATCTTTACTCATATAATATCTGCCAATCCAACATGGTAGATACGTAACTTGTCACAGCTTACCTCTCCTACACCCTTCTCTCAGGAACTGGTTACCCTCTACTAGTGCCTAGCACTCCTCAGAGAAAACTACTACTGTACAGTATATTGGGAAATCTTGCTGACAGCTTAGGACCTCAGCCAGGTAATTCCTGAAGAGAGGCTAAATGGACTAGAACACAACTACACCTGAACAATCCCAGTCAGCCACATAACTGCAGTTGGAGTAATAACCATGTTGCTTTAATGCCATCTTTTATTTACTTACTGCATGTTCAGAGCCATGCATGAGCCTAACCAGTGCAAGATGTGTGTAACACTATTATTGTATTCACAACCCAAGTACCATTCTTTCAGCCTGGTTCCAGCCCAGCACCCCCAAGCAGAGCTCTAGGTGGCCTCTCATACTCTGAAACTCCAAGATGAAGCACTTTTTTAATTTGCCTTGCCAAAGCCAAAATCTACTTTTTCTACATTACTCAACTGTTAAGCTGCAATGGCCCAACAAGGGCAATACTTTCCCCTGATTTCTCTCCCAGTATATGATGGGTAAGTGGGAATGTGCCAGCCAGCACAGCTATCCAATCTCCAAGGCCACCAGCCATCAATATGGAGGCATTTAACTTTTGGATTTTTAATGTGTTAAAAACCCACCATAGGCCCAGGTTTGTTTGGAATATCTCTTGTACTGTTGAGGTTGGACTTCAGGCATATATGTTCAGCCACGCATAGGTGTGGATGCCTTGTGAAACAAGCATGCAAGGGAGGCGGTACACATTGTAGTTCACATACAGATGCTTATGTGCATGCAGGAGAGTGGTCAGGTGAGAGTTCTGCCCATATGGGCCTATGGTTTTAGCTCACTTGGTCTTTGTCTGTTAAACTTGGTTTAGATTGTGAATTGTGAACATTAAAGTGACGGAAATGGTTGAACTGGCCTTGTATAATTCTTTACGAGCCAATTTCTTCAGCCAAAAACTCCTTGTGAGTTGTCAATGGAAAGGTGATTTAGAGGCAGAAATCAGAATGTGAAGACAGAGAGAATTCCTGAATGTCGAAAGAAAAGATAGAGGATAGATTCTCTGTAAGTAGTAATGTTAACTGAAAACTGCATTAAAAGGTGTGTGGCCTTTGTTGTGATAATATGTATTTTCTTATATGCATGAGACAAAATGTTACATCATTATTTAGCATAGATGTCTGCTTTTACTTTTATCATTTTCTCCCATTCTTATTAGTTTCTTGGAACTGCTGTAGATATATCTTGTAAATACTGCAACTTCAGGTTGCAACAATTAGGTTGGTTCAATTCAGTGCAAAGAGCCTTGAACATCAAGCACGCCACTGTGTCCTGAGAAAAGAGGGCATTTTTACTTCTGAACCAAAAATGTATGAAGAGTTACACCTTGAGGCTACTAACTGTCTGATGTTTTAACTACTGTTATTTCACACCAGTCCAGACAGATACACATTACAAATTTTGCATTATTCATTGCTATTGTAAACAGAACTATTATTGTATGGGGTTTTTTGTATTGTTAAGTATTGTTCTGTGTGTGTGCGTGTGTTCAAGCCTACTGGGGACATGTTATATTTTGAAGTGATTAAACTATTTAATTGTGTGTCTATATTTTGGAATGGAATTATTTCTTCATTAAAAAATAATTTTTAAAAGTAATTCAACAAAGCCTCATCTTTGTTTTGTATGCTGGCTTCAGGATACATCCTTCCAACCCCTGCCAAAACCTGCAGCTTTATCATGGGGATTTCCCTCACATAAAACCTAAAATTTTACAACAATGTGTGTCCTTTGTGATCACGCAGAGGAAATGAGGAAAATGCTTATGGCGTCTGATGATGCAGCCTTTTCATCATCTATGAACCTTTCTACTGGAATACATGTATGAGTCTTTAAGGTAACAAAGGACACTTTTCTCTGTGGTTGCAAATTAAAAAACAAAAAACAAATACCTTCTGAAATGACAGGCTAGTAAGAACAGTGATCTGATCCAGCAGGGACTCAAGGCTGTTCATGGCTATTTCTTAAGCTCACATTTGTTAAAGAAAGTTGTCAAAGGAGCAAAGTTCATTTCTGACTCACAGAGCAGTCTAATGCAACACTATCGCAAGATGCCTTTCTACCTGAAACAGAACTGAAATGGAACCAACCCCATCCACCACAGTGGAAATCTTATTTGGGATTTCCAAATTGGATATTGGGTTTTTATTCTTGAGTAAATGATAAAAATTATGGCAGTGAATTGCAACTAATTAAGAAAGTCTCTAATCGGGCATGCAACTGGAACTTTGTTAATAAGCTGTGATTTACCACAATTTCTTGCACAATTTCATTTACTCTAGGGTAAAAATCCAACAGGATTCTAGCCACTGTTTTTTAAAGCCTTGCTGCATCATTTAGGCACCAGTTCCTGCTTTTGTCTATTTCCCTCGCATTGTGCCACCGGGTTGGAGCAGGTCATATCACCCTGCTATATTGGTATAATAGACAGTTTGATGTAGCGCTTGACATGTTACAGTAGGACTCAAAAGACTTGGAGTCAAATTCTCACTTTCCCACAAACATGAGCTTGGCCTACCTCACAACTTACTGTGAAAATAAATGGGGAAGAGAAAGCCTCTTATGCTGCCTTGTGCTCTGTGGAAGAAAGCTGGGATAGAATGGTCATCAGTCAATAACCAAACAAATAAATAAACCCAAAATTAGATCACATTATAGATGAAGGGTGGGCAAAATGCTGCCTTGTAGATGTTGTTGCACATAACTCTCACTATCAATGAAGAACTGGCTATGGCCACAATGAACCTCTTCAAGAATACAGCCAAGAATACAGGCCTTTGCTATGGATGTCTTGGAAGCAACAGATTCTTGTTTGTGATACACAGATTGGAAGCAAATCCAATTACTTAAATAGATAATTCAATAAAGCTACAAAACACATGAAATCATGAGAGCCACAGAACTATAGCATCAAACAGGGATGGGGACTCGAGACGCGGGACATACTGTCAAGTTAAAACTTAAGTTGCACCAGACTTGGACTTGACTCAGATTTTTTTTCAATGACCCAAACTCAACTTGAGACTCAGAACCCACCCACCCGCCTTTTCCTTTCTTCTTCTTCTTCTTCTTCTTCTTCTTCTTCTTCTTCTTCTTCTTCTTCTTCTTCTTCTTCTTCTTCTTCTTCTTCTTCTTCTTCTTCTTCTTCTTCTTCTTCTTCTTCTTCTTCTTCTTCTTTTTTTGAGGAAATTTTGTTTTTAATAGGGCTTGGGGCTTGGAGCATGGTACCAAAGATTTGGACTCAGACTTAGTAACCAAGGCTTGCCAAGATCCCTGGCATCAAACGTGCACTTGGAAAGTTACCAACAATAAACACATCCCCCTCCCCACAGAACCAACAGAGACTTCAAAAGCTGTGTGACTGTGGTTCATGTCCCCAAGGCAGCAGCTGTTCCCTGTATATTTCTGATCCTAGTGTGTGCCATTACAAATTCAGAGTTTTCCTCAAGTTTAAAACAGTATGGGTAAAATGTGGACTTCAGTTTTCTTTTTGTATATACTACAATTTTTTAAAAAAATGTACTGGAGGAGGGAACATTTCCATTGTGTGATATCTCCTTCCAAAGAATAAACAAATCTTCACACATCATGACATTTCTAAGTTGAATGAAAAGCTCACGGGAGGCTGGGTTGGGAAAACAAAATAATTAACACTCAAGAGAACTTTGCTACCACAAAATTCCCTCTGGGGTTTGTTTTTTTGTAAAGACAATTTTTGCCCTAGAGAGAGAAGGAGAGAGAGAGAAAAACTTTTCAGAATGGGAGAGATAATTTAAGACTGTTTTCAAAGTAGGATCAATTAAATTTACATAGCATTTTCCCTGATAAAATAAATCACATTGAACAATTCCAACATTTTACATAGCTGCTCACAAGTTAAGTACAGTACTCCTTTCAGCTCTTTAGTTTTTAATGTGTGTACTTATTTTAGTCCAAAAGCATGGGATAAATGCCATCTGAATGGCAAACGGGCAGAATCCTGTTAGGAAACATGGCATACATGCAACACTTCGTGGACAAGTGCATTAGCCAGAGTTGCAGTTGCAGGAGACAGAGATTGTCCCATTGAAAGCAATGGGAATTCCACATGTGCAAGGAGGCCCTTGTACAAATGCCACAGAAAGAATACCATGCATACAACAGGCCACTGCACACATAATAAAAACAAGGATTCAACTCCTGCATTTAATTAATTAATTTTATAGGACACTCTTATAAAGGATTATAATCCTATAGTATGTTAAAGACTACCACTTTTACCAAAGAATCAGCTCTTGTGCACCAGAGCCCATCAGGCACCTGAGTACAAGACATACTGTACATCATTACTTAAAATAAGTTCCATGGTGTTCATGAAACTTACTCCTAATTAACTAACAGACAGTTACAATTTATGCTGCTGTCTATAGTATGCCTACAAGTAATTCCTTTAAAAGCTTTACTTTGTTGGTTATTAAGCATAAGCCACTGAACACTTCCTCAGGAATTTCACAACATAAATTAAACTTCTGTCACAATTGCTAATTTACATTTACACCTAAATAAAGATATACCAAATTCCCTTTCTAATAAAGGGTGTGCCCGATGAAGCTAGTTTCACATTCCACACTTTGCTTAATCATCAGCCTGCAACTGACATATTTCCATTTATGTTGAGTGTTAAGTTTTTGTTTAACTCATGCAGTTTTTCCTGTATCCTTCAAATTAAAAATGCTTTAATTCAGTTTTGTTTGCCTTTCTTCTTAGAGCTGGCCAGACTCAAGAATGAAGAAGCTCATAGGGTTGTACAATGTGCTTCTACACACAAAGTATATGACACCTCGCCTTGCAAATATAGATAATCTCTCCACCCCATTTGCAATAATGACAGGAATTTGGCTAGTCTAGTAATAAAACAGGTTAACTGCATACAGTGGTTGCTCCCTCAGTAAGATTAATGATGTAAACCTACAGGTTCCAATCCTTCTTCATTAATCATACATTCATGTTTTCAATTTATATGCTACTTTTAGTTCCAATAAAGGAATTGAAAGCCACTTAAATATTTAAATAAAAATATTGAGACTGGTTAAAATATATTTTTTTTAAAAACCAACAAATTACAATAATAAACAACAATTAAAGATCATATATTAACACTACAGAGTTAAAACACATTTTCAAAGTTTTTTAAAAATCATTTCCTTTGCAGCCAATTACTTTTCAAATGCCACTTTTAAAAGAAACGTGTTTGATTACTGATGGAAGAACAGTGGGGAGGGGAACAGCCTGGCCCCTGCGAACTGGGAACAGTTAGCAAGGAGGGTCTCTCTTGTTCCATCACCAACCATGCCCAAGAGGGTGGCAGAACCCAGTGAAACTCTTCCCCCATAGATCTTAATTGTAAGGGTGCCCAGTTAAAAGCAAATGGGCTTAATTTCCTTGCAACTGGCTTGTTCACTTGATTTCAGTGGAAATTAATGATAATAACTAATTTTAGGTGAATTGGAGCTTAATGCATTTATTTACTTCCAATGAGGCAATGAATGTGAATGACATAAGCATTTTCATATGCTATCTTATATCAATGTGCCAAAATTGAACAAATGTGGAGGAATACAGTTAAAATTCAGAAGAAATGTCTAGAAGTATAGAGGGAACATAGAAAACAAAATCTGTTCCATTTGCAGTATTTTAAGAAACACGTTGTTTCTATCCTATTTCTACAAATCTGTCATATGCCATTAGTGACAAGTAACCAGAAAATGATAATCATTGCTCTGTTTTGGCATCAGGACTAGGGTTTTAAACAGCTTTATTTGTTACATGTGATGCATTCACAAAAGGGTTATTGTCTGAGCAGACAGTCCTCTATGGTATTCATTCATTTCCATCTATCCCCTACTCCCAGTAACAGACAATGACAGATATTTTTACAGTTTGATTAGAATGTGGGTTTGGTCCATGATTCTGTTCCTTTTGGATTCACTTGGCAACAAGGAAGCCTATGATAATTTCAAAATATACTCAAGGAATAATTATAAAGCACATGCAGGGACAATTTGGAAGAAAGCAAGAGTGCTGTCCTCTGAAGATGCCTGCCACAGAGACTGGTGAAATGTTAGGAAGAACAACCTTCAGAACACGGCCAAAGAGCCCGAAAAACCCACAGCAACCATTAGATCCCAGCCGTGAAAGCCTTCACGAATACAAATAATAGTATGTCTTGCTGCTTATAATGATTCCAAATGTTCTCTACAAATTTTTTAAACTTAATGTTTTTTAAAGATTCACAACCTTCATCTTTGTTTATTCTTAATGTATTAAATTTTTTCCTTAGCTGAGTTCATGCATTCTATTAACACATAAACTGCTTTTAATACAGTATGGGTCATGGCTTAAACAAACCAGGGACTTCTATCTATAGGCATATGATAAAGCCAACAGGTTACTCTATAATGTCTTATCTCTATGTTAGAAGGATATAAACTTTGCATTCTCCTCTCCCTATAAACACTCCTAAGACCGCCCCCCCCCCCGTGTTGCTGTTGTCATGAAGGAACTTGCTTTCCAGAGGTCTGCACACTAATAGTAAAGAAAGCACAAGAGGAAAGAAGATCCCTTTAATCACCTGCAGACTCAGTTTGTAGGGACAGCTGGATGCAAAGTTCATATTCTTTTTCAGATTGCCAAAACCTTGTTCAGGATAAAGTGTCTGAAATTCTGTGAGAATCTGTTAGGGAGCACTTGGAAACTCTGACAGAGAATTTACTTCCTGCAGTGTGTTCTGGATGGACAGTTGTCCATTGTGAGATTATTGATGGCTGATGTTCTTTGTTTCTGTTTTTTTCCCTTTGGTACAGTTTGTACATGCTATTAATTCTGCTGATGGCTTCATCAATCCTGAAATCAGTTATGTTGATGGCATCTCCCTGAAATTAGACAGTTGTTTACATACTATTTAAAGTGTTGTGTCCTTGTCTGTCACATAAAGCTGTTTTTCAAAGAAGCAGCTGCATTAGTCTTTTTCAGCATGGATAAAAAACCACAACAATGTATATGTTGTACCTTTAGGACAAATACATTTATCTCGGGTAAACTTTCGTGGATTACATCACCCTTCTTCAGCCAAATGGACAACAATTCTCTCTCTCTTTTCTTTTCTTTTCTCAGGATAGCCCATGTTCTCTAGGCTCATTTTTTTATAATTTCAGGATGGTTTAGAATATTGATGCTTATGTATGTATACATATTTATGTGTGTATTACAGTTCCTAATCTTATTTAAAAACAAATTGAAATGAAGTACATAAGACATAAGGAATCCCATGTTGTTATTTTTGTTACTAAAAGAATAATGGATTCACTAAAATGTTTGGTTCCTAGGTCCTCTGTACCAAAAGTCTGCTTATCTCACTGCAATGGCAACACGGGATTTATAATTACAAAACAACAAAAACAGAGAAATGTATTGTTGCTACAACTTGAAATTAATGATGTCTTCTCTTACAGCCCAACCCTATACACCTTCACTTAGATGTTAGTCTCTCTGCATTAAACAATGTTGACTCTCAGATAAGATGGTACACAATTGTAGCCTTAAATACTAGTGAGCTTTCAATTAATCATATAATAATATAACAATATTTATACCAGTTACCCAAAAACTCATGTATTTTCATATGCATTAGCTCATTAATCACGAAGAAGATGTAGACAATGAAGAAAAAGAAGACACTTGGCATAACAATAAGGCTGAATCACAACAATATATATTTGCTGGGAAAATTCATCTTTCCCTCTCATCCTCAGTCACGGAGAAGATTGTAGCTAAACGAAAATGCAGCGAAAAGTCAGAGAGGATGGCAGGTGAAGTCATAATCCCTGCTAATCAAAGAGTTCAGGTGCTCTAACCTTGCAAGTCCTGACTTCATTACAGAGCACGGAAGTACAAAGCAGAAGATACAGAGCAAGAAAGGAACAAAGAAGTACACCTGGGCAGTGCAGTTGTTCAAGTGCTGGGACAGGTTTTGGAAGAGTCAAATTCTACCTCAACTAATCTATGAGTCTTGGGGCCAGTAATTCTGTCTCTCCCTCTCTCAGCTTGACCTGCAAGATTGTTGTGACAATAAAAGGGGGGCAAAAGAGCCATCAACACCACTGTTTGAAGGAAAAGTGGAAGAGAAATCACATAAAATACATACATACATATACACACATATCAGAGCAATTACAATATGAGGTTCTCAAGGCACTCAACCCAACAGTGGCCAGAGGACTGGAAAAGATCAGTCTACATCCCAATACCAAAGAAGGGCAATGCCAAAGAATGCTCCAACTACCGGACAATTGCACTCATCTCACACACCAGCAAGGTTATGCTCAAAATCATACAAGGTAGGCTTCAGCAGTATGTGGACCGAGAACTCCCAGAAGTACAAGCGGGATTCCGAAGGGGCAGAGGAACTCGAGACCAAATTGCCAACATGCGCTGGATTATGGAGAAAGCCAGAGAGTTCCAGAAAAACATCTACTTCTGCTTCATTGACTATGCAAAAGCCTTTGACTGTGTGGACCACAGCAAACTATGGCAAGTCCTAAAAGAAATGGGCGTGCCTGACCACCTTATCCATCTCCTGAGAAACCTATATGTGGGACAGGAAGCAACAGTTAGAACTGGATATGGAACAACGGATTGGTTCAAAATTGGGAAAGGAGTACGACAAGGCTGTATATTGTCTCCCTGCTTATTTAACTTATATGCAGAATACATCATGCGGAAGGCTGGACTGGAGGAATCCCAAGCTGGAATTAAGATTGCAGGAAGAAATATCAACAACCTCCGATATGCAGATGATACCACTCTGATGGCGGAAAGTGAGGAGGAACTAAAGAACCTTGTAATGAGGGTGAAAGACAAGAGTGCAAAAAACGGTCTGAAACTCAACATCAAAAAAACTAAGATCATGGCCACTGGTCCCATCACCTCCTGGGAAATAGAAGGGGAAGATATGGAGGCAGTGACAGATTTTACTTTCTTGGGCTCCATGATCACTGCAGATGGAGACAGCAGCCCCGAAATTAAAAGACGCCTGCTTCTTGGGAGGAAAGCGATGACAAATCTTGACAGCATCTTAAAAAGCAGAGACATCACCTTGCCAACAAAAGTCCGAATAGTCAAAGCTATGGTTTTTCCTGTAGTGTTGTATGGAAGTGAGAGCTGGACCATAAAGAAAGCTGACCGCCGAAGAATTGATGCCTTTGAATTGTGGTGCTGGAGGAGACTCTTGAGAGTCCCCTGGACTGCAAAGAGAACAAACCTATCAATTCTAAAGGAAATCAACCCCGAGTGCTCATTGGAAGGACAGATCCTGAAGCTGCGGCTCCAGTACTTTGGCCATCTCATGAGAAGACTCCTTGGAAAAGACTTTGATGTTGGGAAAGTGTGAAGGCAAGAGGAGAAGGGGACGACCGAGGATGAGATGGTTGGACAGTGTCATCGAAGCAACCAACATGAATTTGACACAACTCCGGGAGGCGGTGGAAGATAGGAGGGCCTGGCGTGCTCTGGTCCATGGGGTCACGAAGAGTCGGACACGACTAAACGACTGAACAAACAAACAAAAGGCACTGTTTGCAAACTCCAGTTACCACCTGTGACAAGATTGACTTTTGGAGAAATATGAAGTGTGGAAAATTATGGTTTCGCCTGCATTTGATACTATGGACATATGGGAACTGCAAGGACAAACAAAAAGGTCAACTGGAGAAGAGAAAATTCGTACCTTGCCTTCCTCTCCTGAACCCCTTCCAAGAAGAAACTGACATTCTGATCCTGACAATTCCTATGTTCTTCTTTATGAAACAATATTTCAAAGTAGACTAAGGTAATGATTTGATGTACATATTTTGAGCATTGGGAAGGAGTTCTTTTCCGTGCCTCAGTGGATATAAATGTTGGGCCATGGAAAGAAAAGCTATGGAAGAAACTATCTTTTGTCCTGACAGAAGATGAAAGGAGATTCCAAGGGATGAAATGTACAGTGGTACCTCGCAAGACGATTACCCTGCAAAATGCCGAATCCGCATGACGACAAGGTTTTGCTATCACCATTGTGCTTCGCAAAACAGTGTTTCCTATGGGCGATTTTCACTATACGATGTTTCAGTCCATGCTTCGCAAGACAGTTTTTTTTTCCAGGACCCATGCTTTGCAAGACGACTATTTTAACAGCTGATTGGCGGCTTCACAAAATGGCTTCCCTATGGGTGATGTAATTCAGTGTTAGTGGCAACACATGACCCAAAATGGCCCATCAACCTGCAGCGCTAGTTTCTTTGGGTCTCAGTATCCTCTCCAGGGAGAGAATTTTGTCGCCCCACAACTTGTCCTTATTTGCAAGCAAACCACGTCTGCAGTAGTCTGCTCTGCTCACGTGTGAGTATGGAATAGGTTAGATCATAATTTATTATTTAAAGTGTGAAGTTTCTTTGGAATTGTCCTGAGTCTGCATTGTATTCTGCTCCATGATACTGAGAAATGTTTTGGGTAACTGAGTGGAATTTTCACCTTAATACCTTTTGCAACTGTTTTATTGTTTTCTCTCTCTTTTTTTCTTTTAATAAAATCCATAAAATCATTTCCAGTTGTGGGTTGGATTTAGGGCACAGAGGGCATCTGGGTACTGAATGTTGTGTCTCGCCTTACTATGTTACTTGCAGCAAAACAGTTGTCCAAGTAATATTTGGTGTAAACAATCCCATTACAGTGGTAACTCTACTTACGAACTTAATCCATATTGGAACGGTGTTCGTAAGTTGAAATGTTCGTAAGTAGAAGCACCATTTCCCATAGGAATGCACTGAAAACCGATTAATCCGTACCGGCCAAAGAAAAATATCACCAAAAAATAAAAAATAGAAAGAGCACAGCAAGCTCAGTCAGAATGTGCTCTGTTGCTGAGGCTTTAAGAAAAGACCCTCAAAAAAACAAACACTAGAGCCAGCTCCATTGCAGAGGTTTAAGAAGGGGGGGAAACCTCCAAAAATAAACAGCAGAGTCCTGCAGACACACACACACACTCACTTCGAAGCAGAGCCACTAACAACACAGCACAGAAACACCAAAACCCACCCAGTACAGTTTTTTTAAAAGGAGAAACAGCAACTTACCTCACTGCAGACACACACATGCTCACTCCAATGCAGAACGAGGCTTTCCCAAGCAAGCCTCCAACACAAGACACCCTCTAACTGCGAAAGTGAAACAACTGCAGTACAAAGAGGCAGCCTCGTCATCACCTACAGTTAGAAATTTGAATTGCCCGCCTTTTTTCTCTGCCTGTTTCTGTTCATAAGTAGAAGCTCCGGCCACAAGTAGAAGCAAAAATTTTTGGACTGAGTGGTTCGTAAGTTGAAATGTTTGTAAGTAGGGACGTTTGTAAGTAGAGGTACCACTGTATTTGAAAAGCCATTCTCAGTTCAGTGGAACAGAGGTTTATGAAGGTGTCACCCTTTCAGGCAGGCTCTAGCCCACTTTGAGTAATAGCTATTTTCTGATCTTTAGAGCAGCCAACAAGTTAGCTTTCCCAGAACTAATGGAAAATGAAAACAGCAGAACATCAGCAGCAGAAAACACACCAATCACCTCCTTGTATCCAAACTCTGTATCTATTTGACTGACAAGTATTACATCCACATTCCTTTAGGCAATTATTACCGGAGCTGAGATGAAACCTCTGAATTATGCATTTTATTCCTGTGCTTCCATCCAGGTTTTCAGCTTTCTATCTTTACAGCTGTAAACATGATGCCAAGAATCTTAACAATGGAGATTGACAATGAGAACCAACTTAGCAGAGAAACAGCCCTAACCAAAGGGACTAGTGTTTTCGTTTTGAATTGTTACACTGCATGCACGAGAAAGCATGGACAATGTAAGTGCTACTGAGTTCTTATGCTGCTGACATTCTATTAATATTCACGCTTTATATTAAATGAAGTTACGGGTTATGGAACTGAAAGGTTTTTATCTTTGTTCCGGCACATGCCATCATTCTTTTGTTGTTTTAGAAAGATTGTGTGGTATTTGATATTTACAGTGAAACATATTTTTGCTAAAGAAAGCAAGCTCCTTTGTAAACCTGAGTAAAAATTATGAGAGGAAATTTAGTAATTCATTATAGCAAGGATTCTCACATGGGCACTGTAACAGATGAGCTACTGGATTTTTTCAGGCTCATTAGTAATAACATTTTAAAACAAAACTAGAAAACAAATAGATTACATATACATAAACATTTCAATTAATATAATGCACTCCAATTTTATCCTATTATTTGCTTATTATCTATTCATTATTGGAGTAACCAAATCACAAGCATCCCATTGACAAAGCATTTTCTCGCAGTCTAATTCAGAGTTGAATTTTATGCCAAAATAGCCAAAAGCACAACAAAAACAGGGACTGCTGTGCTGGCATAACCAAAAGCAGTGACAGTTGCAATGACATAACACAACCAGAAATGACAAGCGTCCAAGAAAGGACTTAATATCAACCTTTGAAATGTAGTTCTGTAGGAGAGCTTTACCTGAAAGACAAATAAATTGGTTCTAGATCAAATCACGCCTGAACTCTCGCTAGAACCTAGAATGGCCAAACTAAGACTATCAACCACTATCCTGTTCAATATTTAGGTAAGCCAAACTCCAACAATGGATGCTGTCATGGCAATGCAACCAGATCATGCATGTGACTACATGGGACTGGCATCTTTTTAGAACACTGTGGTAACTTCTGCAGTTGGAACACCACATATTTAAATACTAAACAGGGTATTGGCCATTGTATTTTGTACACATCATAAGAAGACAAGAGAGAGTGGGAAATACAATTATGGTAGGAAAATTTGGAGGCAGTAGAAAAGAAGAAGACCAGACTCCATTAAGGAAGTTCCAGCCTTTAATCTTCCAGCAAGACCTAGGAGGTATGTTAATGACTGGACACTTTTAAGGCCATTAGTTCATGGGAATATCATAAGCCAGGAATTATTTTATGACTCATAATTTAATAAAGAACATGACGGAACTGGCTCCTTAGAAAAGCTGTTTGTTGCTACTGCTTTCTTTTGCCTCTCGCTGATGTACCAGAGGTTTTATTTTATTTGTTTGTGACATGCATTTCACTCACAATATAGGGTTCTATGGCTTTCATGTAATAAACATTTAAATTGTAAATACAAAATAGAACATAAAATGAGAATAAAAAGCAACATAAAATGCAAGGAAACAAAACTCACAGCTTCTAAAAAATTAAAAACAATCTAGAATTAAAAACATGTGTTAATAACTATGGGCCAGTATGATGGTATACCATTGGTGAGGTGGAAAGTCGCCTGCCACCAGCTCTCATTGCTTGCCCAGAGTCTCGTTCCGAGGACCCTAAAGAGCTAACCACTGGAAAGCTGCACAAGCCACAGCAAGAAATCAATACTGTACAAGTAACTCATTCTGAGAGAGTCCTTCATCAAACATGAACTACTACACATAAGGAATCCCTAAGGATCACCTATGCTGCAGTGGCCCAGGTAGTCTCCATAACCACTTCATCCACTATGCCTTATTCTGAGAAATGAGGTGAAGCAGCTGTTTCTTCAGAGAGCTCACTTTTCTCACTTTGAGAGAGACCCACAGCCATGCAAGTAACTGCTATGGAGAGTTTCCTTGACTGATTTCTAGCTCTGAGGATGCCATCAGACCATCTTCAGAGTATTAGGTCAGTGGTTATGCTAGGGAGCCCCACTCCACTTCTGAAGCATTTGCTGCAGCTGAAAGACCAGCATTGGCAGCATTCTTGAGCATCTGGTATATTGTGTGGATATACAAGAGGGCTCTGGAACCCCTCTTGGCTGTGGAGAAGAGCCACTTCCCTCCCTTCGTCCTTTGCCACTAGCAGCATAGGATTCATCCTGATTTAGAGGATGACAGACTCTGAAGGATACAGTGTTACAATGATAGCCACTAGCTCAACACACCTTTGCTGGAGAGGAAACCTAGACTAGAGATGGGAAAGCCTGGAAAAAAAAACCTGGAAAATGGGGGGGGGGGGGACAAGGGGAAAACATTTTTCCCAGAAAAAACAGAAATTTTCAGAAATTTTATATATCTAGCCTACTCTGAAACCTGGACTGAAGCAGGAAAATCAATAATGGCTGTTAAATTACCAATTCACTAGAACCTGGAGATAGCAGGTTCTGGATCAGATCCAGTGTTTCACATCTAGGTACTTAAAGCAGACCCAATGAAACACTAGTACAGACAATTAGAGTTACAGTGATCTCAGCAGACCTACTCTAAGTATTGTAATACCAAATTCTGTATGTAACATTCTAACTGAATCTGTACATGGTCCAGTTGTGGTGATCATGATGGCTGGATGCTTAGTATTTTGCTCCGGCTTCCCCACAGCAAACTGATATGGTTGACTGTTAACTTATGCTGATGACAAATGGATTCTTACCATTAGGGTTCTCAAAAAGGACATTTCCAGAGAAGTCCATCAACGGCTTAATGTGTTCTAAGGAGATCAATTCATTAATGCAACACAGTCGTTTAAAAGCCTGATGCTCTCCTTAAGTGGCTGACAAAGTCGGGCTGTAGGGGGTTGAGAGATACCAGCAGATCAGGTGCTCTTCCAACACAGACGGGGGTGTTGGGGGGGGGAATTAAACGTCCCTATAAAATAGACAAGGCAGCGCTATCCGCTTGCGTGCACCGACTGGGCAAGTTCCCACTGCAAAGCTCTAGGGCGGCATCATCACAAACAGCAGAGCCAAGAACCTGATCTGAGGCGCCGCTGCCGCCGGCGGTGGCCTCAGCGCGCGGAGGCGACGACTGACTGAGCAAGCAGGAAGCGAAGTGCGTCTGTGGAGGGGGGGGGGGAGGAGTGAAGAGAGAGCGAGAGCAGCAGCCTGACACCGCGCTCCCGCCTCCCTTGGCCGCCCCGCCGCCGCCTGGCACACTCCGCCTTCGGGCTGGGCTCTGGGACTTGGCCCCCTTCTCTTCTCGGTCTTCTCCTCTTCTCCGTCAGTCGCCGCCGCCGCTACGGCTCCCCGCCAGGACCGCCCATCCTCAGCGCGGCCCGGCTGGCTGGCTGGCTGGGGCTGGCTTGCCCGCCCGCCGGCCCGCCCGCCTGGCTGATTCACGTGGCTCTCGGGGTGGAGCGGCCGCCGAAGCGCAGAAGGCGGCGGCGGAGGGTGGGGAAAACAAAAGGCAGCGGCTGTCAAAGGGGAGCGGCGCGCCTTCGACGCCCGAGCCCGCCGTCAGCAGGTGAGTGGGGGGGGGGCGGCGACTGCGTCCAGGGGCGCGTTCCTGGGAGAGCGCCCTTGCCCGCCGGCAGGGCGAGGGTCGGGAGCGCGCCGCGGCAGGGGGGAACCCTTGGCAAGGTAGCCCGGGGCTCCCTAGAAGTTGCCCGGAGAGCAGCCTCGCACCTGGCCGCCTGGGAACCGGGCTGAGTCCCGGCGCCGGGTACGAGGAAACGGGACCGTCCTTCCCGCGGCTCTGCAGCGAGGAATGTGGAGGGTTGCCACGCTGGCAGCCGCGACGTGCGAGGTTCCGTGAGGGGAATTTCCAGTCCACACACCGGGGCGCAGGGGGGAGGGAGGAGGAGAAGGCGAGGAAAAGGCGCGCGCGCGCCGTGCGGGCGGGGAGGAAGAGGAAGAGGAGGCGGCGCGCGGGCAAAGTGAAGCTCGAAAAAGGGGAAAGGGAAATCGATTGGTGGCTGAGCGGCGGGGCTTTGAGGGAGGGCGAGAAGTTAGGCAAGAAGAACTCAGCCTTACGCGCTGGGAGGTTGGCAAAGAGGCGGGCGAGCTACAAAAGAGCCCTGTTTGCACAGGAGTGGAAAGCGCTGCCAGCCTCAGGAGGAGCCTGTCAAAACAAAGCTGTCTGGACTGGCGAGGGAAAGCCGCCTCGGCTGTGGCATGGGCTGCCAAACTGTGATCTCCAAAATCCGTCCTCGGTTGGGAGAGCCAGGGATAAGCTGGCCCTGGAGGGAGCTCGGTGGTGTTTTGACAGATCAGGGGCGGAACTTGGCAGGCTTGGTTGGGTACGAGGGGGTGGGGATGAAGTGGATCGGTGGGCAGGATGGGGGTCGGTTGATGATGATGGGGGGGGAACTGCTGTGGCTTGGCTTAAAATGCACCGTTTCTTCAGTTAAATACCTGACCTGGGTATTAGTTGCAAAAACACCACGTAGGCGGTAAAATGCTTGACAGCTGTTGCTTTGTTTGCTTGGCATTCATGTGGATGCTGCAACTTCAACCTACATTTTGCCATATCTTAGTAAATGCTAGCTGTCTGGTTACAGAGCAGTGTTCTTCATCTTTTAAAACATGCACACCTTTCAAACTTATTTTCCTTTCTGAATCCCCCACAACACTTGGGAAGACAAGCATACACAATATGTACACAATTGTACACATACTAGCCATTGATATGTACATAAGGATGTCTGAAGAGGGGCATTATTCAATCGGTAACAAAAGAGTACTGTACTTAAAAGTGTCTTAGAACACACTACTTGTGATGTTAGTCATACATTTAAATGAGAACACATAGTCTGCTCATTTTGATTTTGGGGAAATAGTAGCTGATAGGCACTGGCTTTCTGCTGAAAAGGGCTCCTTCCATTAAAGTTATATCTGTAACAATAAAGAACATCTTCTGGGACTAACTAAGAGCAACTAACCAGGAATTAATTTTCCAAAGAAGCATAAAACGGATTGGGGTGGCATTGTTGCTTTTTTTTCTCCAGAACAAAAATGAGTGAGTTAATTATGCATGTTTAAATGTGTGTTGTTGTCTTTTAGTTAGCCCTCATGTTCCTTCCCCAAACTGTGGCTAGAGGAGAATCTTTGGGCTATGTATGATCAGCAAAAAGATTTTGATGTCTGCAGCAGAGGGCTTCAGAAGATACTTTTTCAGAATACAGCTCTGACAGTTCCCTAGCTCTTCTTGGAGGTATAGAACCAAAAAGTAGGTTTTCCAAGCTGTGCTGCTGAAGGAACATCTCTCTGGTCCTGCTAATTGTAACCATCCATCCATCAAAAAGTGTCTCCTTTGAACACCATGACACTAGAGAGAGAGATGTATAATATAAAGGAGAGTGGGGTGAAGGACAAGATCTGAATTTCAGACTAGGAGGGGTGAAGGACAAGATCTGAATTTCAGACTAAGAATGGGATTTTTGGACCACAAATCCCACAGTTCTCCATTATGGGGATTCTACCTGACAGACAGACTCCTAAATGTGGCTCACATGGGAAAGGGGCTCAGACTGGAAGGCTTTGAAACTCAGCTAGGCCTAGCTTTTTGTTCAGAAACAACAACTAGCTAGCATCAGGGCAGGAACAGGAAGCTTGAGTGCATAGCTAGGCTTCAAGTCCTTCCAGCTTAAGCCTTTCTGCCAGGTGAGCCACATTTAGGTGTGTCTATAAGATGTGGAATAGTGCCTCACATTAATGTGGTATAAAAATCTGTAAATAAGATATCTGTCTCTCTGTCAGGATCTGTAGCCCTAAAAGCCCATTACCAGTCATGACTTCTATATGTTGCAAGACTGTACTTCCCAACACTCCTTGATAGCATGGAAGTTGCTATTCACCAAGTTCTTGAAGGTCACAATTTGTCCTTAAATATCAGGGGTGCTTTTCCTTAGTGATGCTACCTGGGCAGAATTTTAAGGCAGGAGTCTAGAACCCCTGTTCACCAGAATAAATGGGAACTGGGAGCTGAGGATGGATTACTACCTTCTGAAGTTAAATTAAACCGTGATGATTACCATAAATGAGCTCCTATCCCACCTGGCCAAGGCCATTACATCCAACGTGTGAAATAATCTCTCACTGCTGCTTGGCCTTTTTCTGTGGACAGGAAAAAGCACTCATGCACACACAAATAACTTTGGCAAGCAGCAAGCCTGGGTGTTAAGTATAAAGGGGTGAGTGGGATATTTGATTTCATTGGACACAGGGATTTACTTAACAGCTGTCTATTTTAAGATGCCCTCATCTTCAGAAACAAATACATTCATAATTCATGTTTGAAAGTTTAGGTACAATTTGCAAGTTAGAAGAAGAAAGATTTTCACTTCACATAGCACATAGGAGAGTTCATGCTGATTTGTTCTCCTTGCCAAACTCAGCCTAGTAAGAATGAAGCCCTGGATAGCATACAAATCAGCAGCACAGTAATGAAAATAGTTTTTCTACACCTCCTACTCACTTTCCCCCAGCTTTGCATAGTTAAATAAGCTAGCTAGAAGCAGGCACTGTGTATGGACAGTGTGGAAATAATAAATCTTTGGCTGCTTTGAGTTATAATTTATCTCAGGATTATTCTAGCTTAAAATCAGCACAGGCAGTTGATTTATTCATGCTACATGCTTCAGTTAGGTCTGGTTAAAGAGCAAGTATGTGTGTTTTTAACAGAAGATTTAGTGAGTAAAATGCACAGCTGTTTGGACTGAACATTAACTTTCATGACCTCAGCAGCTAGTTAACATTCAACATTTCCCTATGCACTGAAGCTCCCTGATATATGTGTTACATCTAGTGGGTCTTAGGGCAGCATGTATATATGCTAGGCTTTTCTAGGAACTGTTTCTGCCTTCTTTGTGGAAGCAAAGACACAGTGATATTTTTAACTGACAGTATGACTAAGGAGTCATTTGCAAAGTCTTTATATCAAATTGTTTTTCTTTCACAATGGAGAAAATTTAAATGGTAGTGAAATTTTGTAGAAGACACAAAAGTTATACTGTTTCCAGACTTCTATTATATGCAGTACATGAAAACGTCTACTAATATGAATGCTTTCTATAAATCTATAAACTCTATAAAGAAGTTGTAAATAGTTTGAGGACTTTTATATATATAAAACTTTTATATATATAAAAGTCCTCAAATGCCAGATGTTCAGCAGGAGTGCTTACTTCATGAGGATGTATTTCCAAGTAAGACTAGTCCAAGTGTCTCTTGACTGATATTTTGCAGCAGTTCCTCATGTCTTAATTCCATCTTTGGCACTTTGTCTTTCAAGGCTATGAGAAATATCTTCTGGCGTCTGTGCTCTTTTTCTTCTCATGTGCCATTGTCCCCAGCCAAATTGTTGTCCCCATTATCAAGACTGGATAAATCTTGGTAATAGGGTAGATGATATAAGTCATGGCAGTTTGTTGTGCAACAAAATGTTGCACTGTGGAAGCCTCCTGTTCAGGTTTCTAGCCAGCCAACTGAACCTCTTTTCTCTGGATAATTCTATTCCTCCACCACCACCCACCTGCAAGTCTGTGTTTTCTCCTCTCCTTCAATTGAAACATTCAGAATTCTATGGCTAGTGAGCATGTTCTGGCAACATTGGGCTTTTTTTTTTGTTGTTGGACCTGAGGTTTCTCACCCTTTATATACTTGGTGGCGCTGTGGGCTAAACCGCAGAACGGTTTGGACGTGGTGGCGCTGTGGGCTAAACCGCAGAAGCCTGTGCTACAGGGTTAGAAGACCAGCAGTCGTAAGATCGAATCCACGCAACGGAGTGAGCGCCCGTTGCTTGTCCCAGCTCCTGCCAACCTAGCGGTTCGAAAGCATGCAAATGCAAGTAGATTAATAGGGACCACCTCGGTGGGAAGGTAACAGCGTTCCGCATCTAAGTCACACTGGCCATGTGACCACGGAAGATTGTCTTTGGACAAAAAAAATGCTGGCTCTATGGCTTGGAAACGGGGATGAGCACCGCCCCCTAGAGTCGAACACGACTGGACAAAAATTGTCAAGGGGAACCTTTACCTTTACCTTTATATACTTGTTTCCAATTTCTAGAAATCTTGAGGTTCATGTGAGCATGCTGATACCTCCTTCTTCCATCACATTTGCCTAGTTTTGGATGCATACCTGTTGTGACTCAATACCTGAGTTTACAACTACAGTGGGGTCTTGACTTGAGAACTTAATCCATATTGGAAGGCGGTTCTCAAGTCAAAAAGTCTGTAGGTCAAGTCTCCATTGACCTACAGTGCATTGAAAACCGATTAATCCAGTAACAGGCCGTTTTTGTTCCATTTTGGTTTTTTTCTGGTCTGTAAGTCAATTCTCAGGCTGCAAGTCAAACCTAAATTTTGTGGCCAGAGAAGTCTGTAACTCAAAAAGTCTGTAAGTCAAGCCGTCTGTATGTCAAGGATCCACTGTAATACATACAAGTGGGGCCTGCAACCAAATATTGCATTGTGCAGTGCTCCTGTTATGGTTTCCAGCCATAGCTAGTTCTTTTCTGGGATACATTGTTGTGTTCCCTTTCCTTCCCCTACCCAGACCTACTATGCTTTCCCTCTAGTTCCCACTCAGCATCCTATAGCCACAGCACATTTTACAGTATATCCTTATTCGGCTGTGAATGGGTGGAGCTTAGCTTTTTTTAAAAAATCATCTTGAAAAGGTAAAATTTCCATGAGCTTCCTTGCTAATATCTCCTCCTAGTACAAGTTGGGCATTTTCAAGGGAGGTGTTTTTCACTCCTAAACCCACTGGGAATGACATCTTCCCACTACCTACCATGTTGCTAAATATGCTGCTTTGACCTGGAATTTCAGTGATGTCAAAGCAGAAAAGAAGCAATTTTGCTTGAACAAAGTGCATGGCCATCATGATCCACTTTGAACAAGATGTCCTCTTTTAAACTGAAAATTGTGGCTGTTTTTGTACTGTCACTGATCTCTGAAAAGTCAGTGGCACAATGACTAATTAAGTGGCAGGGCCTATGGAAATAAACAGGGCACCAAATATTTCAGTTGTGTTCTCTACAAATAATATGAAGATTTATATATCTGCAAGTTGCTAATCTTTCCAAAGATAAAATTAACTCTCCTAATAGCATCCTGATATACTCAGTTAAGAGAATTATCCAAGTTGTTTTACTGAATTATATATTGAGTTCAACATATAATTCAGCCTGTTTGCTGGTGTTTTCTGCTCTAGAAATCCCAAGGTGTATTCTAGCGACATCATTATTTATATATGTAATGTGAAAACCAAGTTAGTCTTTCATATTTAAAAAAAGTTTGATGGCACCTTGAAACTAACTTTAAATGGTCAGACATCTGACATAGTAAATTATAATCTACAAAACCTTATGTCATTTTGTAATAAAGAAACTGTTGGATGTCAATTTCAAAGTGCCATAAAACATAGTTATTTTTCTAGCTACAGAGATTAGTGTGTATGTGGGTGTAGCTTGCACAGTAAATTATTACCTTTACAGCCCAGAAAAACAGAATAATAAACTACTTCTGAATACTCTACATTTAGGAAAAACCTGGAAGGTGTTATCATAAATTGAAATTGACATGACACAACATAATTATTGATTCAAATTTAATTGCGTTCAGTTTTGTTTCTTTATTCTTGGCACACACTTTCCCATTTTTATGATATTTCCTTCTTTGTACTTATTACAATTTTCTGGCTTTCCCATTCAGCCATGAAGTGAGCATAATCTTCTCAATAAATCAGAGGTTTGTGGTTCTTCAGGTGTTGTTGACAGAAACTCCCATCAGCACAACCAATGGTGAAGGAAGGATCATGAGAATTGTAGTTCAACAACATCTGGAAGGCCAAAGATTCTTTATGTCTACACTGCACAGTTAAGAGGTTTGCCTCCTGCAAAATGCTATTCTTTGGATCTATTGCTCAGTTGCAGTATATAAATATCATTCTACTGCTAATTTTGATATGGAACAACTGATTGGTTCAAAATTGGGAAAGGAGTACGACAAGGCTGTATATTGTCCCCCAGCTTATTCAACTTATATGCAGAATACATCATGCGGAAGGCTGGACTGGAGGAATCCCAAGCCGGAATTAAGATTGCCGGAAGAAATATCAACAACCTCCGATATGCAGATGACACCACTCTGATGGCAGAAAGTGGGGAGGAATTAAAGAACCTTGTAATGAGGGTGAAAGAGGAGAGTGCAAAAAACGGTCTGAAACTCAACATCAAAAAAACTAAGATCATGGCCACTGGTCCCATCACCTCCTGGGAAATAGAAGGGGAAGATATGGAGGCAGTGACAGATTTTATTTTCCTGGGCTCCATGATCACTGCAGATGGAGACAGCAGCCACGAAATTAAAAGATGCCTGCTTCTTGGGAGGAAAGCGATGACAAATCTTGACAGCATCTTAAAAAGCAGAGACATCACCTTGCCAACAAAAGTCCGAATAGTCAAAGCTATGGTTTTTCCTGTCGTGATGTATGGAAGTGACAGCTGGACCATAAAGAAAGCAGACCGCCGAAGAATTGATGCCTTTGAATTGTGATGCTGGAGGATACTCTTGAGAATCCCCTGGACTGCAAGGAGAACAAACCTATCCATTTTGAGTGCTCACTGGAAGGACAGATCCTGAAGCTGAGGCTCCAGTACTTTGGCCATCTAATGAGAAGAAAAGACTCCCTGGAAAAGACCCTGATGTTGGGAAAGTGTGATGGCAAGAGGAGAAGGGGACGACCGAGGATGAGATGGCTGAACAGTGTCTGCGAAGCAACCAACATGAATTTGACACAACACTGGGAGGCAGTGGAAGATAGGAGAGCTTGGCGTGCTCTGGTCCATGGGGTCACGAAGAGTCGGACACGACTAAACAACTAAACAAACAAACAACTGCTAATTTTATAATAAACTGCACCGTTACATGCTATTCCAAAGAGGATTTCTCATTATATATATTGGTACCATATTTCTGTCACAGTATTAATGCATTCTATACAAGTCTGCTGCTGAAAAGTTTTCAGCAGCTATAGCTAGTGTAAAATGTGGCATCTAGATTGTTTTATTATTATTATTATTATTATTATTATTTATTTTATTTATATCCCGCCTATCTAATCAACCAAGATTACTCTAGGCGGCTTACAACAATAAACAACAACAATACGGTTAAATAAATCATACAAAGGAAAAATTACGACAAGATGAGAGGAAGCTAAGGAAGAAAAGGAAGGGTAATCAGGAATTAATAAACGGGAAAGCCTGCCGGTACATCAAAGTTTTTAGTTGTTTTTTAAAAGTACCCAGTGAGGGAGCCGCGCGAATGTCAGGGGGAAGGTTATTCCAGAGGCGAGGAGCCACCGCCGAGAAGGCCCGATTTCTTGTTTTTTCTTTCCGGGCCTCCCTCGGCGTTAGGCTCCTCAGCCTCACCTCCTGACTCGCGCGAGTGACACGGGTAGAACTTGGTGGAAATAGGCGTTCCGCCAAGTATCGAGGCCCCAAGCCGTTTAGGGCTTTATAAGTAAGCATCAACACTTTGAAGTCGATGCGGAAACGGATGGGCAGCCAATGCAATGCGGCCAGGGTGGGCGAAATATGTTGGTACCTTTTCACACCACTGAGTAATCTGGCCGCCGCATTCTGCACCACCTGTAATTTCCGCAGCAGCCTCAAAGGCAGCCCCACGTAGAGCGCATTACAGTGGTCTAATCTTGAGATTACGAGCGCATGCACCAACGTAGTGAGCGCCCCCACCTCGAGATAGGGCCGCAGCTGGGCTATCCGCCTAAGGTGGTAAAAGGCCGTTCGGACAACCGACGCCACCTGGGATTCCATGGTGAGCGCCGGGTCCAGATGGATCCCCAAGCTGCGGACCCCATCCTTGGCGGGGAGGGTCGCCCCCCCAAAAGTGAGGAAGTTTCCCAAACACCCGACTGTGGGAGCGCCCACCCTCAGTACCTCCGTCTTGTCCGGGTTCAGCCTCAACCCGTTCTCCTGCATCCATTGCAGTACGGTCCCCAGGCAGCGCTGAAGGGACAGAACGGCATCTCCTGTGGTAGGTGGAAAGGAGATGTACAGCTGAGTATCATCAGCATACTGATGACACCGAGCTCCACATCCCCTGATGACCCCACCCAGCGGCCTCATATAGATGTTAAATAGCATTGGGGAGATAATCGACCCCTGTGGAACCCCACAGTTGAGACTCCACGGGGCCGAGACATTCTCCCCAAGCTGTACTCTCTGGGGGCGGTCCCCCAAGAAGGAACGGAGCCAGGCCAATGCCAGGCCACCAATTCCCAACTCGGAGAGCCTCCCCAGGAGGATACCGTGGTCAATGGTATCAAAGGCCGCTGAGATATCGAGGAGGACCAGCAGGGACACATTGCCCCTGTCGGCCTCCCTCAATAGGTCATCACACAGGGCGACCAATGCCGTTTCTGTACCATGGCGCGGCCTGAAGCCCGACTGAAATGGATCCAGGGCATCTGTTTCATCCAGGTGCGCCTGAAGCTGGTCGGCCACCACCCTCTCAACTACCTTGCTAAGGAAAGAAACATTGGCGACGGGCCTATAGTTGCCAATCTCGTCCGCCGCCAAACTTGGTTTCTTCCTAATGGGCCTAATGAGTGTCTCCTTGAGGGCAGATGGAAATCTGCCCTCAAGGAGGGACCCATTTATTATTACAGTGGCCCATTCCGTTGTTATCGGCCTGGCTGCTTTGATTAGCCAGGCCGGGCAAGGGTCAAGGGAGGAGGTGGTGGCACGACAGCGGTCAAGCGCCCTGGCCACAGTGTCAGGCGTGACTGGCTGAAAAGAATCAAAAGTTACCGGGCAAGACGGAGCGCTGGACATCTCAGCTCGACTCACTGTGTTCAAATAAGGAGAGAGGTCCCGGCGGATGGCCTCCACTTTTGATTTAAAAAATGCTGCAAATTGGTCAGGTGTAAGACTAGGGGGAGGCCCATCACCCGTACCAATTCCGGATAAGTCGCGCACTATACGGAATAATTCCGCCTGCTGGTTGGAGGCTTCGCTTATCCGGTTATCTCATGGATGCTTAGAGACCCTATGCCATTGGTCTTGAACCATCTTCACAGACTTCCATAGAGTTTTGGGTCAAGATATTTGATGACATTACAGCTTGAATTTGGATGAGGCTTGAAGTGTAGTAAGGATGGGAATGTGAACATAAACCCCACCCTATGTGCCCAATGTTTTAATATGTGCTGTGAAGTCACAGCCACTTGATGGCAGTCCTAACGGGGGTTTCAAGGTATGTGAGAGATATAAGGTTTTATTGTTATTATCACCTTCTGTAGTGGATTTCCGTGGCCAAGGGGAGATTTTAACCCAGGTCTCCTGGGTCTGTCACTTTATCCATTAAACTTCACTGGTTGCCTCAGAATGCAGGCAGACCTTTGCATGTTCACAGTAAAGGTCTACAGCAGCCCTTGTAAGCACCTTTAGTTGAACTTGCCTACAATGTTTCTGTGTCTGATAGGGCAGGGGTCCCAATCACAAAAACACTGTAAACACTCACTTGCTTTTTCCTAGATCACATAGTCAAGGCAACTTCAAATTACCAAGCACCAGTCCAAGTACAGTGGGGTCTTGACTTAAGAACGGCTTGAGTTAAGAACATTTTGACTTAAGAACCACTCTCATAGGAAAATATTGACTTGACTTACATACTTAGATTTCAGTTAAGAACTGAAAAAAAACCCACGTGGGAGGCAGGGAAAGTGCAAAATGTGAACTTTCAGTTAACTGTTGGCCAGTGAAAAGGGTGCCTGTCTGCTTCCCCACTCCTCCCAGCGTTTAGAGAGTGGATTGGGAGACAGTCTTCGGACTGCTTGGGACTGTACTGCCTGGACTGTATCTTCCCTGCCTTCCCTGAACCTTTCTTGACCTTAGAAAAAAAGAAACAAAATATCCCCCTCTAGTGGTCGAAGACGGAATAGCAGCTTCCCATTAGTTTCTATGGATGGAAAAGAGCAGTTACGGATCAAATGGTTTTCAATGCATTCCTATGGGAAATGCAGATTTGACCTGAGAACTTTTTGACTTGAGAACTGCCTTCCAATACGAATTAAGTTCTCAAGTCAATACCCCACTGTAATATCATTTGTGGTCACATTCCAGCTGAAATCTATAAAATATGTTGGTTGCAAGTAACTAGAAATTCCATGCGACAACAGTTTTGTTGGCTACTTCCAGGCACAGTTTGAGTCCAGTGGGTAACCTATATGTTGGATTCACACTATGTGAAGGAATATATCTCCCTTGTACAAGCCTGTCCATGTCTCGTGATTCTTAGGAGAGGCCTTTCTTCCTGTCCCACCACTTTGCAGGCATGTTTGGTGAGGATGAGAGAGGCCCCCTCGGTGGCTAGACTACCATTACCACTCTAGTATTTCATTCTTTGCCAAATAAACAATTGGAAGATATAATTGAAGTTGAGATATTAAACTAAAGATATAATAAACTAAAAGTTTCCATTTGCTCAAAAGATGGAACTCCCTCCTGAGGGTGGCTAGGATAGCCCTCTCCTTGCTGTCCTTCCCCATGCAAGTAGAGTTGTTTTCATAGTAGGACACACACACCCATCCACAGTATCACTGATTTACTTATCCGCTGCCAGAATATGCTAAATTACCCCCCAAAATATGTATCGATATGTATTTCTAGGGTGTATTAACCAGAACTGGCCACTAGAGAAAGTCAGAGGCCATGCAATGTATAGCATTTAATAATTGCGTGTTTTTCAGCATCTGCGGGTGACGGGGCTTGGAACCAATCCCCTGCAGATACTCTGGTTCCATTGTATTTTAATAGTTCTTCAGCCACTGACTGATGTGTGGGAATGGCCCTCCCCAAAGTTGCTAGGCTGATTCTACAGTAGTAGAGTAAACTCTCCTGGGACATCACAGCTGCTTCTGGGAGGAGCTACTGCCCATTCTTCCTCTTTCTCATAGTGATAGGGAGCTAACTTAATTGCCTTTCCTTGGGCCAATCATAATGGCATTATGTAACCATTGTCCTATCTGAACCCTGTCAACTGTCTGTGAGCTTGTAAGGTTAATAAACACAGTCCTCCTGGGAGCAGGGCAGGGCAGTCGTCTTATTCAAGGTCCTCTCTTTCTAGTCCCCCATCAGGAGCACTGCTGGCAGACATCCTTCTGTGTGTGTGGCTGACTTCTTCAACTTCTCTAAGATTATTTGCTATCCTAATTACTTGTGACTACATAGACTATCAGCCTGTTCATTTCGTGATTCCAACAGACCAGGACATTTTAATGATGAATGTTTTGTTGTTATTGTTGTTTTCAAATAACATAAATTGGATTGTAATGTTATGAATTCATTAACAATTAATTTTATTAATTTATTTATTAATTAAACATTAATCTGATAGTTTAATACTGTTTTAATATCATAATTTATTGTGTGTTTTGGCTCTATTCTTTTTAAATACACATAACATCAGCTGTGTTGGGTCCTGCAAGGAAGGCAGGATAATCAGTCCATGCATTTTGGCAACCTTTTTCTTTCCATGGGACTTGGACTGCAAGCTTCAATTCATTTATTATGGAGATACCTGCCACGTGAAGGTTACACTCCAGGAATCTGATGAAGTGGCCTACAATCCGTGAAAGTTTGTGCCAAATAAAACTTGCCAATCTTTAATTTGCCGCAAGATTCATTGTTGTTTTCTTTATTAGCTACTTCAGTACTTCGTGGTTATATGGAACTGAAATGCTTTTGCACTAGAGCAGCTGCTTTTTCTATCTGGGAGAAATACTGTAAGAATGAACTACTTAAACATTATGGGCAATATCAGGGTCATAGATAGGATTGGCAGGTTTCAGGGCACTGACAGACGTCTCAGGGAGTTGCTATGCTTCTTCAGGTTTCCAGCTTGGGGAGAAACATCTCATGGTGAGCAGGGCTGGAGGCGGAGGAAATCTGATTTTTATGTGTTTAAAATTGGGATAACCATTCCCGGGGAGTGCCAGGAAAGCATCTATATGTGTCTTGTTCATGCACAGTGACAGTCAAAAAGATTGGGGGGGGAGGGGCTGGAGAGAGTGCTGGTGGATTCATGTGCTTGGACCTTATGTGCCATTTGGAGCAAGGCATGAGGTAGAGCAGGAGTGTTGTGACCTAAGTTTTTTTTTCTTCCAGAAATCCTGGCAGTGGCACAATTGGGCCTGAAAAAGCTGGCCTTCTGGGTGGTAGTTGGACCTTCCTCAAGTCTAAAAAGCAGTCTGGGGTTGAAAAAATGCTTCAGAAGTGCTAGAGGTGAAGCTGTGCAGAATGCAAGCCCCCGGGTAGTGTTTCCCAAACTTTTTTGAGTTGTATCCCCTTTTTATAATTGCTAAGTAACCTGTGCCCCCCCCCACCATATTGGCATAAAGTAATTTTAATGGGGTAAAGAAAACACATTTTAAAAAGAGTTTTCAGAATATAATCATAATCTAATATTTAATCCGATGGCTGTCCTTGCATCTGGCCAACTAGTTTCAATATTTGTGGCTGGGTGTTTGTTAAAGCCACTCCCCCTGCCCTCCCCCCCCCATCCTTTAATGGGCTCTGGGAGGTGAAGCTTAAGAAGGATGGGTTAAAATTGGGTTTGACTGGGGGAGGGCGAGTTTTTCCTCAGGAAGAGAACCATCATCCTTTTTGTCCTCCCTTCAAGCGGTGGCTCCACTACTGTCACCTCCTCAACTGTCTTCCCTAAGATGGATGTGATGGTGGTGTGCGGGGGAAGCAGGGAGGGGGCAAGAAGCCTTCTTCTCCTCTTCCACCCTTTCTCCCCTTCCCCCTCCAGCCTGCTGCTACCTCTTCACCACTCAAGCCCTGCCTCAGGCGGCCTGGCTCGCAGAGGATGCAGCTGAGTTCCACCTCCTGATCCAGGTAGCTGAGGAGGAGTTCCCACCACTGGGGAGGAAAAGTGTGCCACCAGGGGGCCTTGGGTATCCAGGAGCCCCACTCCAGGGAGCGAAGATTGCTTGGCTGGGGGTGTGTGTGCAAGCAAGGGCAGGGTGCACGCAGAAGAGAACCAGGCAGGGGTGTGAGTCAACAGCAATGTGTTCCTCTCCTCCAAAAACCACTGTGACCTCCCAGAAAACATTTTGTGAACTCCCTGGGGAGTGTCACCCTGTTTCCTTCAGGAATAGTAGCAATGACTCAAGCCACTGGGAATTTAATGCATCCAACCCAGCCAGCAAAAAAGTGGTTTTTGCCTCTTGTCTCTGGGTTGTGCCCAGATTTTAGATGCATTTCAATACATTCAACTGGCATCCGGTACTAAGTCCAGAAGTAATTATGGCCCCCCTGCCAGTCCTTAGCTTGCAAGAGTCCACCTTTTTGCCATCACAGTATTCTACTCCATTGGTTCCCATTCTTGGGTAACCCAGGAGTTCTTGAACTGCGATTCCCAGAAGCTTTCACTACCGGCTGTATTGGCTGAGGTTTCTGGCAGTTGCAATCCAAGAACACCTGGGTTACCCAAGGTTGGGAGCCATTCTTCAACTCCAAGATCTCAAGTTTTTCTTCTGAAGTCTCAGGAAATGGGATGCTATTGACCTGGCAATCTCTTAGCAAGGATCAAAGGAAAAAGGGAAAAGATCAACTATGAATCTGGAGTAGACCTTGTTCAAATAAATCATTAATACCAAGTCCTGTTTTTTTTTTAAATTGTTATTATTTAAGATATCTTTTCCTAGCCTTTTTCCTTAAATGATCCAAGGTGGCTTACATCATTAAAAGGATATTTAAAAGCATTAAGTATACAAATATTTTAAAAGAATTAAACAAGTATTAAAATGGTAATTAAAACCAGTACTAAAAACACATTTAAAAACAAACCCAAGAGTACTAATTGCTGCAGTCAGGGATACATTGCACAGTGTAGAGGAGTACTATGCCCTCACATACATGCATACATGGGAGATCTATATCTGATGGAAATTGAGAAATTGAAGGATCATGTACTCTGGTGCTCCTTAGAAAAATTCAGGCTTTGTAGTCAGTGCCTGGAAGGAGCCGGCTGGGAGGGAGAGTGTAATACACACTAGTAACTGAAAGTGAGTAACACCTGGAGCTTATCAGTGTGAGATGCCTTCAAGGCCAGGCTGGCTCATTCTTTGATACTGAGCTAAAAACTGCTCTTGTCTTCATGAATGCTCATGGTAACTCAACACCTGATTGGAAGATCCTCTGGAAGAGTTCAGAAGGCAGAAGCTTTAGGTACAAAAATGGGATCAGAAGTTGTTTTGGTTGGCTTAGTTATTGCTTAGAACGTGTTATGCCAGTTTGTTGTCCTGATGCAAAGAATACACTTTATGTTTGCTCTGAAACTATGCTGAAGCTAAAGTGTAGGTACTAGATTTGTTTAGCTGGCTTTTTATTATCTTACATATTTACCCTGTATTACTCCTTCCTCAAGCTGTTAATTATTTGTTCTAACACCTTTTTGCCTTTTTTTGCAACTACTGAAACACTCTTGAAAGTTTTTTGCTCTTTTTTTACTTTTCCCCGACCTTTAAAATATAAAATTTCTTATACAGTTGTTTGCCTTTTTGAATTAAGAGAATTTGTGATACTTAAAACCAGGCTTTGCCTTGACCATCTACCAGAAGCCTGTATGTTTTGTGAGTTTAGTGGCATTTCTACTTTGCGGGCTTGGCATAAGAGTCAAAGTGGATTTGTGGGTTTCCTTGAAAGCATTGCTTAGTTGGGATAGACTAAGGTATTGGGAGGTTGCTGAGCAGGAAGATTTCCCCAGCAATCAGCACATTTAGTCCGCTTCATTTCAGGGTAGTATGGCTGAGGAGTTAGTGTAGGTCTCCCAGAATCTGGGGAACCTTGATGACAACCACACCCAGTTATATATTCATTCTCTGCCTTGATATCAAGCAAGAATATACATTCACTGGTTTGTTTACTTTAATATATCATCCATACATTTTATCCTAAATAAAAAGCAGATTATTATACTTTCTATAAGACTGTTTGCCAAAAGCAGGCCTCTTTAAAAAAAAAAAGGTATCTGAACAGTTGGATATGACTGCAGAAGGTCTATGGATGCTTTCAGATTGTAGAGAGTAGTAGAAATGCAGCCTTAGAGGGAAAGGGCCAATTAAGATTTCATTGCTTGGGAATATTTCCTTTTGGGGCTCCTAGAGTGCCACAGGCAGCATAGCCTCTGACCAAGCATGCTGGAAGATTCTGAGAACAGTCCATAAAGTAACATTTTCAAGCTCTGTAAATCTCTGTTTAACTGCTCGTATTTTTAAGTATTTTAAAATAGTGTACCTATATGTCGTCTTTGCAAATATGTGAATAGTAGTGTTAATTGGGTCAAATGTGATTTTAAAAGTGGATTATGCAAAGCAAACTGCTGTCAATCAAATGCTAGCTTGCATACTGGAACCATATTCCAGGATCCAGTGTAGAGTTTTATAGAGTAAGTGGTATCACTTCATAGTATCACTTGGTATAGAGCAGGGATTCCCAACCTTGGGTTCCCAAATGTTCTTGGACAACAACCCCTAGAAGCCTTCACCACTATCTGTGCTGGCTAGGACTTCTGGGAGTTGTAATCTGTGAACATCTAAGGACCCAAGGTTGGGAACCACCGGTGTAGAGTATCATGTATCAGAAGTAGATTTATATTTGTTTTGTGTACAGATGGGGAAACACTCATTGTGGTTAAAGCAGTTTGGCTTCTATTTACTGTTTGTTTACAGGTAACGCCTATTGAGATTGACTCTGCCACATTAGTTCATGATCCTGGTTGTGTCTAATCACAAGTATGTTCCATTGACTTTCGTGGGGCTTACTCTCTGGCAAGTGTGTTTATGATGATCATATTAAGAAGACAAGCAAGAGTTCCTTGATGAACAAGACATATGCCAGTCCTTCAGCTTTGTTTGTAGCTTAGCCCATACTGGATTCCTCCAATCAGATTACAACTCACATTGGGCCTGTGGAAAACAATGAGGAAAACAAAGTTTGCCATTATAATTTATGTCAACAGCAACCTGGAATCAGTGATTATTCCAAAGGGACACTCTGAGCCAGGATTCAGAGATAAGATGTTGCTGACTGACCCCTGCTGAATCTCACTGTTAGTGATAACTTTTACTCCTAGTAAGCCATGCTTTGAAACATAGAATGTCAGAGTATGCTGAAAGAGTAGTTTAACCAAGGATGGAGTTGCTGAAACTTTTCTCATTTCACTTTTATATTCAATTTCTGAAAGTTTTATCCTCGCACAAGTTTTCAAAGTTCTGGATTCATGCTCTTCTGACAGCTTCTCCTAAATAGAATGAAGATGAGGTCCATTTTACTCACTGCCACACTGGAGCACCAAACAGTTTAAAGTAGTAGGTAACCACCCAAATAAAAAAGCTCACAAACTACTTCCAAATCTCACAAACTATATTTAGACTTACAGGGGTCCTCTTCTGAAATTTCACCACTCCATGGGTTTATGTGAGCAGTTAATTTGTTAGTACAGTAGGCAGATCTTATCTTGTAGCTCCATAAGCCCTTTTCTTTTAAATATGAGTAAGACTGAAGTCTGATTTTAAAAATAGATTTTTTGGGCAAACAGCCATCTGTCTGTTGCTTGTGCTGTTCAAGGTTAAGTTATTATTAGTTACCCCATCAACACTGTATACTAGACATTACACAGAACACAACACTGGTGGGTTTGCCTGCCTGGTAAGTTTAAAAGCTAAGCAAGAGGAGGGAGCATGTCAGTTAAAAAGATTCTGTAAGTGATATTAAAGTTGGAAAAATAATCTGGTAGCAGACAGAGAAGAATGGTTAGATCAGTGGAAGGTCTGAAAAAACTTTGAGGAAGGTCCTAAAGGATAAAAAAGGGTGGGGTTTGTTGTATAAATAAATTAAGACATGTGTGTATTACACCAGGCATAAAGTATTCAGGTACCATCAAGATGTGTAAGTGGCCTGTTAGTGAGTTTTTGTGGATTACAACCCACTTCCTCAGACACATCAACTACAAGATTTAGGCTGCTCCCATCTGCAGACAAAAGCCTGGTAGTTTAGCTTCACAGGCCATCACATGTGGCCCAGCTTCTGATCTCTTTGCTTTAACCCCAAGTTTTACACCATCTTTGAAAGTTCACCTTATTTGCAACTTGTTAGTGATTCATTCCCCTTCACGAATTGCTGCCTTGTCCTGGCAAAGGGGCTTGAGTAACTCAGAGAAGCCATGGGCTATGCCGTGCAGGGACACCCAAGACTGACAGGTCATAGTGGAGAGTTCCGACTAAACACAATTGGAGTAGGAACTGGCAAGCTACACCAGTATCTTTGGCAAGAAAACTCCATGGACAGAAACAAAAGGCTAAAAGATACCACACTGGAAGATGAGCCCTTCAGGTCGGAAGGCATCCAACATGCTATTGAGGAAGAGCGAAGTACAAGTAGCTCCAGAGCTAATGAAGTGGTTGCTCCAAAGCCGAAAGGACGCTCAGTTGCTGAAGCACCTGGAAGTGAAAGGAAAGTCTGATGCTGCAAAGAAAAATACTGCCTAGGAACCTGGAATGTAAGATCTATGAACCTTGGTAAGCTGGATGAGGTCAAACAGGTGATGGCAAGAAAAAACATTGACATCGTGGGCATCAGTGTACTAAAATGGATGAGAATGGGTGAATTCAATTTAGACGATTATCATATCTACTATTGTGGGCAAGAATCCCATAGAAGAAATGGAGTAGCCCTCACAGTCAACGAAAGAGTGGGAAAAGCTGTACTGGGATACAATCTCAAAAATGACTGAATGATTTCAATACGAATCCATAGCAGACCTTTCAACATCACGGTAATCCAAGTTTATGCACCAACCAACCACCCAAGCTGAAGAGGCTAAAATTGACCAATTCTATGAAGACGTACAACACCTTCTAGAATAGACATCAAAGAAAGATGTTCTTCTCATTCTAGGGGACTGGAATGCTAAAATAGGGAGTCCAGAGATAAAAGGAACAACAGGTAAGTTTGGCCTTGGAGTTCAAAATGAAGCAGGGCAAAGGCTAATAGAGTTT
The DNA here is from genome assembly GCF_051106095.1 of Pogona vitticeps. Taxonomy (NCBI): domain Eukaryota; kingdom Metazoa; phylum Chordata; class Lepidosauria; order Squamata; family Agamidae; genus Pogona; species Pogona vitticeps. Next base: position 191,962,406 of record NC_135786.1, read on the forward strand.
TTTCAAGAGAACAAGCTGGTCGTCACAAACACTCTCTTCCAACAACACAAGAGGCGACTCTACACATGGACATCACCAGATGGGCAATACCGAAATCAGATTATGTTCTCTGCAACCAAAGATTGAGAAACTCTGTACAGTCAGCAAAAACAAGACCTGGAGCAGATTGTGGCTCTGATCATCAGCTTCTTATAGCAAAACCCAAGCTTAAACTGAAGAAAGTAGGAAAAACCACTGGGCTACTCAGGTATAATCTAAACCAAATTTCTTATGAATACACAGTGGAAGTGAAGAACAGATTTAAGCAACTAGATTTGGTGAAGAGAGTGCCTGAAGAACTATGGACGGAGGCTTGTAACATTTTACAGGAGGCAGCAACAAAAACCATCCCCAAAAAAAGGAAATGCAAGAAAGCAAAGTGGCTGTCCAACGAGGCCTTACAAATAGCAGAGAGGAGAATGGAAACCAAATGCAAGGGAGATAAGGAAAGTTACAGAAAATTGAATGCAGACTTCCAAAGAATAGAAGGAGAGACAAGAGGGCCTACTTAAATGAACAGTGCAAAAAAAAAAAAAGGTAAAGAATAGAAAAGGAAAAACCAGCGATCTGTTCAAGAAAATCAGAGATATTAAAGGAACATTTTGTGCAAAGATGGACATGATAAAGGACAAAAATGGTATGGACCATACAGAAGCAGAAGACATCAAGAAGAGGTGGCAAGAATACACAGAGGAATTATACCAGAAAGATCTGGATGTCCTGGACAACCCAGATAGTGTGGTTGCTGACCTTGAGCCAGACATCCTGGAGAGTGAAGTCAAGTGGGCTTTAGAAACTATGGTTAACAACAAGGCCAGTGGAGATGATGGCATTCCAGTTGAACTATTTAAAATCTTAAAAGATGACACTGTTAAGGTGCTACATTCAATATGCCAGCAAGTTTCGAAAACTCAGCAGTGGCCAGAGGATTGGAAAAGTTCAATCTACATTGCAATCTCAAAGAATGCTCCAAGTACTGTACAACTGCACTCATTTCACACGCTATCAAGGTTATGCTCAAAATCTTACAAGGTAGATTTCAGCAGTATGTGGACCGAGAACTCCCAGACGTACAAGCTGGACGAATTGCTAACATGTGCTGGATTATAGAGAAAACCTCTACTTCTGCTTCATTGACTACGCAAAAGCCTTTGACTGTGTGGGCCACAGCAAACTATGGCAAGTTCTTAAAGAAATGGGAGTGCTTGATCACCTTATCTACCTCCTGAGAAATCTATATTTGGGACAGGAGGCAACAGTTAGAACTGGATATGGAACAACTAATTGATTCAAAATTGGGAAAGGAGTACGACAAGGCTGTATATTGTCCCCCTGCTTATTCATCTTATATGCAGAATACATCATGCGAACAGCTGGACTGGAGGAATCTCAAGCCGGAATTAAGATTGCCGGAAGAAATGTGAACAACCTCCGATATGCAGATGATACCACTGTGATGGCAGAAAGTGAGGAGGAATTAAAGAACCTCATAATGAGAGTGAAAGAGGAGAGCGCGAAAATGGTCCGAAGCTCAACATCAAAGAAAACTAAGATCCTGGCCACTGGCCACATCACCTCCTGGGAAATAGAAGGGGAAGATATGGAGGCAGTGACAGACTTTACTTTCTTGGGCTCCATGATCACTGCAGATGGTGACAGCAGCCACAAAATTAAAAGATACCTGATGTTCAGAGGAAAATGGTGACAACCCTTGACAGCATCTTAAAAAGCAGAGACATCACCATGCCAACAAAGGTCCACATAGTCAAAGCTACGGTTTTTCCTGTAGTGATGTATGGAAGTGAGAGCTGGACCATAAAGAAGGCTGGCCACTAAAGAACTGATGCTTTTGAATTGTGGTGCTGGAGGAGACTCTTGAGAGTCCCCTGGATTGCAAAGAGAACCAACCTATCCATTTTGAAGGAAATCAACCCTGAGTGCTCACTGGAAGGACAGATCCTGAAGCTGAGGCTCCAATACTTTGGCTATCTCATGAGAAGAGAAGACTCCCTGGAAAAGACCCTGATGTTGTGAAAATGTGAAGGCAAGAGGAGAAAGGGATGACAGAGGGCAAGATGGTTGGACAGTGTCATCGAAGCTACTAACATGAATTTGACCAAACTCCGGGAGGCAGTGGAAGATAGGAGGGCCTGGCATGCTCTCGTCCATGGGGTCACGAAGAGTCAGATATGATCTAAAGACTAAAGAACAAGGTGATTCATTAAAGATATTGCCCAACTGAGATATCTGCTTGTACAAATGCATCACAGGGCTACAATTTGTCCATAGACATGTATTCCAAATAAGAGATACCTGTGCAAGTCAAGAGAGTAAATTTTGACAAAAGGGAAGTAAGATGTAGGGTAGGGGCAGGATGGCAGTTTTAGAGGTAAGATTAATGAAGTTGAAAAATCATGACTTCATACAATGTTACCTTTAGGCAGTGTTCAGAAACAAGTGAAGCGATGGAGGGATCATAGCAATGAGAGAAAGTAACTTTGAGCATTGTTTAGTGCTAAAATATATGCCTAAATTGTGGTGAATGATCATGTGTTCTGTCGATTTTATATTTTATCTCTCTACAATGATGAGAGAGACTGTTTTATATTTCCCCTCTTAAATTTTAACTTGGAAATAATTTTCATCTCCTAAATGTTTGGTAAATTGAGTCACCATTCTGTGCTCTTTTAAACATTACATGTTCTTCTTAATCATCCTAAATCACTGGCATGAATTATCACAAAATAAATCTGTGGCTTCAGAGTGAGAATACAGCTAGTGCTCCACCCAGCAAACGAAGCAGAAAAAAATGTAGAGAAACAACCATACTAATGCTTTCAGAGTCTTTAACTAGAGCTTGAAAAAGTCATTGTTTTGCCTTCTGATTCCCCTGCTGCATGGCCAGTTGTAGTTCCAAAGAGTAATTTTTCCAAGCTCTGTCTTTAAATGGAGCAGATTAGGAGAGATTATGGCACATGTATGCTATGTGATGTCAAGTCAGTTCTGATATATTAACAACCCATGTATAGTCCAAGATATGCGAGATATTTAAGGGGTGGTTTTACCAGTGCCATCCTCCAGTGGCTGAATGGAGATTTGAACCTGAGTCTCCTAAGTCCTAGTCTCACTCCAGTCCACCATACTCACTGCCATGTAGGTCTTGTTGAACAAAGAAGTGCTTGGATGCTACTGAGGAGAATCAGTTGCAAGCAGGACCAAGCTGTAGCATGAGGTAAAATGAGGGAGCAACCTGTGGAGCTGGGAAGTGGGTGTGATAGTGAAGTGTTTGAGGACAGAGAAGGATGTGACTCCTAAACTGTGATGGCCAACTGCTTAACAGGAGAGCAGGCCACAAGTTACAGTACCTGGGTCGTACGTTTACACATTCTTGCATGGTCGGGATCACAGGGTGTGGAAGCTAATATTTCAAGACACAAAGAGGCACAAGAGTGGCATTCTGCAGTTTTTTTAGATTGATTGGGGTGTGCATTCTGTGGTCCTGCTAATGGTGTTTGGTTGCACAATCCATAAGCCCTAGTTTGGGCAGCCAATGTGAGGGATAATGGGATCTGTAATCCAGTAGCATCTGGAGGAACACAAATTGTCCAGTCCTTTTACAGATAAGCAGTTAAACCACACAATACATAATGAGACATAATTAAATTTGCTCTTATGAATCACAATGCTAAATATAGAAACTTTTCATAAAAGTTATTAAAGATCAGAGCTATTTCCCCAGAGTACAATTTTAAAAGCTAGGAATATAAAGCAAAGCAAACTTTTAGAAGGTGAAGGTCTTTCTCAAAAGGCTGCAGCTGTTCCCTTATTTATTTACTCCTATTCCTCTCTTCCTTCCTATATCCAACCATTTTGATTTCCAGGGCTGTTACACGAAGCTTATTTCCAATTTATTTAATTATGCATAATTATAAGTACCCCACCTTCCCTTCCTGCCCAACGCCTTGCAGTTCTCATGCTATTTGAAACACATAAATCCACAGAACAAATGTGCCATCAAGTACATTCTGACTTATTGCAACCCTTAATAGGAATTTTCTAGGTATGAATTACTCAAAAGTGGTTTACTCTTTACTTCTTCAGTACATAACTTTAAAAGTTCTGCTTGTTCTGCTAGCAGTTCTAATCAGTCTTGAACTGGTACCAATACAAACATCAGGCTTTACATACTGGCCACAACAGAGGAGACTTCTATAGCTAGGCTGGTCATATGTTCTCTTTGTAGAGGAAACCCTATAGTTGAAGGTATTTGTCCAGCCCAAGTCTGATTTAATGAAAAATAACAAAGAGGGAGACAATGGGATCCTGTTTAAATTATAAAAGTCATTTCTAATTTTGCATCTTTATATCAATTTGGCGCATGCAATTTTATAAAAATTGGTGGCCTGTGTTGTTATATTTATGATGTGTAAGAGGCTAATTTATCTGTACATTTTCAGAGCTTTCATATAGCATAGAATTGCTGCTTTTGTACTTTGTTCTCCTAAGACATGCCCAACCTCTAGGTGTTACTCTGAGCCATTTTTTGGAAATGTGACTCTTGTTTTTCAGCTCTCTGATTGGTCTGTTGGGATGCAACCTTACTCTCCCTCCATACGTACACTACGGTGTGCTTGCTTCACTATGTCATCCTAGCTAAAGATGCAAGGCAAAGAAGACAGGGACATAGTCTGCCACACCTTTTCTACATGGCTTATGTAATGCTGCCCTAACTCATGCTTAGAAAGAAGTACAGGTGGGGCAGCATAGGAAAAGCTGTAGTATAATTAAACATTGCTTTATGCAAAGCACCATACTATGTTGACACCATGGTTGAAATCCTCTTGTTTACTGTAGTGTCACTAGATGAGGCTCATCAAATCACTGGGGACTGTTGAGCTAATTCTTTGGATATTCCACTGATTCAAGTGGACCTATTCTAGTTGTGACTTACCTTGGCTGGCATAGTAAGTTAAAGTAGGCCCATTTGAACCAATGGAAGGGTTCACCAATTCAATAGGCTTGTTGTTTTTGTTTAGTCATTAAGTTGTCACTTCTCGGACTTTTGGCTAAGATCAAGTGTAAGTTAGAGTCTTCCACAATAGTTGTCTCCTACTCTTCGTGACCCCATGGACCAGGATGTCAATGTTTAATCTTGCCATCTCCTGTTTGACCACATCCAGCTTACCAAGGTTCATAGAACTTACATTCCAGGTTCCTATGCAGTATTTTTCTTTGCAGCATTGGACTTTCCTTTCACTTCTAGGCGTCTCCGCAGCTGAGTGTCCTTTCGGCTTTGGCCCAACCACTTCATTAGCTCTGGAGCAACTTGTATTTGTCCTCTGCTCTTCCTCAGTAGCATGTTGGACACCTTCTGACCTGAGGGGCTCATCTTCCAGCCTCATATCTTTTAGTCTTTTGTTTCTGTCCATGGAATTTTCTTGGCAAGATACTGGAGTGGCTTGCCAGTTTCTGCTCCAGGTGGATCACGTTTAGTAAGAACTCTCCACTATGACCTATCCGTCTTGGATGTCCCTGCACAGCATAGCCCATAGCTTCTCTAAATTACTCAAGCCCCTTTGCCATGACAAGGCAGCAATCCGTGAAGGGGGAATAGGCTTACCTTAGTTTAACTTTCAAATTTCAACAGGATTTCAGCCAGTATCTCAGTTCATGCCTCTCTCCCCATATGCTGACATGTTCTACTGTATGGCAACATGAAAAGAAGACACAAGCAGGAGTGTAGTCTTTACGTCTGAACACAAATAGAAATGTATACCGATGTAAAGACTACATGATATATAAATATTTCTACAGAAAACTTGCTACTCTCTTGCTGTTTTGCTCTCTTGCTATTTGAAGAATGAATTTGACTTAAAGAGAAGAACACTGTGGCTGAGAAGTCTATGGTTTCTGAAAATAGAGGCATTTCTTGTTTGTTCTACTCTAAGAAGATTGTTCCACTCCTTTTTTATTATAAGTATTTCCCTTTGTGTTCAGTGGGACTTATCCCCACATTAATGTATTAAAGAGTTGCAGTTATAACTTTTTAAAGATTGCTTGAGTCTTTTTACTCTTCAAAACTATCTCTATATAAACCTCTTTATAAACAGGTTTATAAGGAATATATCAATAAGAGAATTCATGTTCAGTAAATTAGGGCATTCAGAATTAGGGCCTTGTTTCCTAATTCACTTCAGGAAGGAAAACTCTGTCATGAAACCTAAACACAGGAAATGTTAGTTAAAGGGGTTGCTGGTGGGCCACAGCCTGTACAGCTCTTGTTAGCAGGTAATACAGGGAACGACTGTGAGATGTCAGGAACATGGCGAGATGTTGGAACTCTTGTCAGCAGCCCAAATACCCCAGAAACAAGTTTTAAGAAAATTGTGAATATATTTTTCTAGATTTATTGACAGCATGACACAGTTTCACACACAAGGTTACCCTCATTCTGGAAAAGAAGTAATAGTTAAAGTAACACATAGAACAGTATTAGGTATATTAAGAGATGTGGGAACAGCTAATGTTATTTGGGTTTCTTTAAAAGAACAAACTGTTCTTTGTTAATTTTCCTTCCTTCTGATTGTATCGTCAAATCCTGCTAGACTTATCACAATTTTGGGTTAGATAATCTTCTTGATAGATGGCAGGAATGCTGTAGATACAATATACTGTAACTTGACTTTAGCAAAGATTTTGACAAAACGCCCCATGAGATACTGTACTGATTAGCAAGCTAACTAGGTGTGGACTGAAACAGAACAACTGTCAGATGGATACACAGTTGGTTACAGTATCATATTCAGAGAGAGTGCTTGTTAGTAATTCCTAATACTGAAGAGGAGAGGAGGTAACACATAAGGGTACCACAAAGCTCATCTTGGGCCATTTTATATTAATGACTTGAATTTAGAGGTTCAGGGAATGCTTATCAGATTGTGGATGATGCAAAATTGGGTGGAATATTTAATGTCCTGGGAGACGGAACCAAAATTCAAAAATATCTTGATAGGCTCAAGCACAGAGCTGAAAACAACAGAATGAAATTTAACAGGAATAAGTGCAAAGCTCTACACCTAGGGGGGGAAAGACACAATTGTAGGATGAGGGATATAGCTTGCATAATATTACGAGTGAGAAGGATCTTGAAATTCTTGTAGATCACAAGCTGAATATGAGCCAACAGAGTGATGTGGCTGCAAAAAGAAGGCAGATTATATTTTAGGCTGCATTAATAGAAATATAGTCTCCAAATCCTGAAAGGTGCTAGTTTCCCTGTATTTAGCACTGGTTGGTCCTTACCTTGAGTACTGTGTCCAGTTCTGGACACCACACTTCAAGAAGGATGCTGACAAATTGGAACAAGTTCAGAGGAGGGCAACAAAGATGATCAGGGGACTGGAAACCAAGCCCCACGAGGAAAGACTGAAAGAATGGGGCATGTTTAGCCTTGGGAAAAGAAGGGAGATACAATAGCACTTTTCATATCCTTGAAAGGTAGTCATGGGGGAGGGGGAGGATCTGTTCTTGATCATCCCAAACTGCAGGACACGTAATAATGGGCTCAAGTTACAGGAAGCCAGATGTCCATTGAATATCAGGAAAAACTTCGTGTTAGAGCAGTACCGCAATGGAATCAATTACCTCAGCAGGTGGTGAGCATTCCAATGCTGGAGGCATTCAAGAGAAATTTAGATAACTATCTGTTAGATATACTTGATTTTGATCCCTGTATTGAGCAGGGGGTTGGGTTTGATGGCCTTATAGGCTGCAATGCGCTCTACGTGGGGCTGCCTTTGAGGCTGCTGCGGAAACTACAGGTGGTGCAGAATGCTGCGGCCAGACTCCTCAGTGGTGTGAAAAAATACCAACACATTTCAGCCACTCTGGCCGCGTTGCATTGGCTGCCCATCCGATTCTGCATCGACTTCAAAGTGTTGATGCTTATGTATAAAGCCCTAAATGGCTTAGGGCCTCGATACTTGGTGGAACGCCTACTTCCACCAAGTTCTATCCATGTCACTCGCACGAGTCAGGAGGTGAGGCTGAGGAGCCTAACGCCGAGGGAGGCCCAGAAAGAAAAGACAAGAAATCGGGCCTTCTCAGCGGTGGCTCCTCGCCTCTGGAATAACCTTCCCCCTGACATTCGCGCGGCTCCCTCGCTGGGTATTTTAAAAAATCAATTAAAAACATTGATGTTTCGGTGGGCCTTCCCCTCAGCCAACTCCTAATCTTCCCTCTTTTTCCCCTTTCTTAGTGTTTGTCCCATTTTGTCTAAAGTCTTTCCCCTATTTAAAATTGTTTTAATATTATATTGTGCTTGCTGTAAGCTGCCTAGAGTGGATTCAATGAGACTAGATAGGCGGGATGTAAATAAAATAAATAATAAATAAATAGGTCCCTTCCAACTCCATTATTCTATCTTACTATGTCACCATGAAATTAATTGCATTACTTGGGAGGAAGGGAGAACTTAGTGGGTTTGATCCAGACTAAAGCTGCAATGCAGAGTCTATTCCTTTCTCATTAACTTGCACTTAAAGTCTCAGTAACTCACTCTGAGACAGTTGTAAGAGAAAAAAACAAGAATCATTTGTTATTTACAGTTGCTTGAAGTTACAGACTTGTGTATACTGCTTTCTTTACTGCACCTGTACTTAGAAATCAACTGAACTGATCCACAGCAAACAAACAACTGCAACCAACAGAGCAAAGAGAGGGAGATGGGTCGGGGTGCTCTCTTTGAATTTAAAGACTAGAAGGAACTATTGGTTAGTGCTAAATAGATAGTTACCCCAGCCCAGAAAAGTTCCTCCCAGTAACACAAACTACAGACAGCGTGCAACGTTGCAAATGAAACGGCAACACAGAGCCACTTTGGCCCCTTTACTGTGAGAAAGGTAACATAAAAATTAAGATAGTTTCAACATCTATAAACAGCAAAAATACAGTGTAGTCCTATCCATCTCTTTACCAATCCAAGCTAACTGATACATATTTAGGGGAAGGAAATGTCATGGTCCAGAATCCTGTTGGAGATTTCCATGCAAGATGTTCTGCTATTTAATGAAATACCTGTTTGTGCACTTGGTTGCACAGCCAGTCACCATACCAAAAAGTGCATAATGTTACTTGGATATGTAACTCACCAGCAAGGTACTGGCCATGGTGTTTAATAGGCTTAATCCTAGGTAAGTTAACTGTTTTCTCTCTCTCTTTTGGGAATCAGAATGGAGGTTTTTGTGTTTACTCGGGTTGGAATTTAAGGTACAAGCAGGGTACAGCTTTGTGAGGAATCTAGATAGGGGAGTTGATCTCTGGTCTGAATTCCTTTGCTTTTGGAATAAAGTTTTATCCATAACTGTGTGATAAGCTGATATTTTTTGCTCTTTTGGGGGGGTTTTCTTTGCTTTGTAAACCTCGTCGTCATTAAGTCATGTCCGACTCTTCGTGACCCCATGGACCAGAGCACGCCAAGCTCTCCTATCTTCCACTGCCTCCCAGAGTTGGGTCAAATTCATTCTGGTAGCTTCGATGACACTGTCCAACCATCTTGCCCTCTGTCGTCCCCTTCTCCTCTTGCCTTCACACTTTCCCAACATCAAAGTCTTTTCCAAGGAGCCTTCTCTCCTCATGAGATGGCCAAAGTATTGGAGCCTCAGCTTCAGGACCTGTCCTTCCAGGGAACACTCAGAGTTGATTTCCTTTAGAATGGATAGGTTTGTTCTCCTTGCAGTCCAGGGGACTCTCAGGAGCCTCCTCCAACACCACAATTCCAAAGCATCAATTCTTTGGCGGTCAGCTTTCTTTATGGTCCAGCTCTCACTTCCATACATCACGACAGGAAAAACCATAGCTTTGACTATGCGAACTTTTGTTGGCAAGGGGATGTCTCTGCTTTTTAGAATGTCTCAAGGTTTGTCATCGCTTTCCTCCCAAGAAACAGGCATCTTTTAATTTCGTGGCTGCTGTTTCCATCTGCAGTGATCATGGAGCCCAGGAAAGTAAAATCTGTCACTGCCTCCATATCTTCCCCTTCTATTTGCCAGGCGGTGATGGAACCAGTGGCCATGATCTTAGTTTTTTTTGATGTTGAGTTTCAGACCGTTTTTTGCACTCTCCTCTTTCACTCTCATTACAAGGTTCTTTAATTCCTCCTCACTTTCTGCCATCAGAGTGGTATCATCTGCATATCAGAGGTTGTTGATATTTCTTCCAGCAGTCTTGACTCCGGCTTGGGATTCCTCCAGTCCAGCCTTTCGCATGATGTATTTGTAAACCTAGAACCACATAAATATCAAAAGTGGAAAAGAAGTTATATATTTACCAAACAATGTAAGGTAGATTTTTTCTTTGAAAAGCCACTGTATGGTAAACAAAGGAAACAGAAAACCACCACATAACATCATGGACTCACTGTACAAAGCAGATCAGTGTATCTCAACTGTTTCTAGCTGAACCACTCAAAATTCTCCCTAGGAAACCCTTTCCAAGTTACAATAAGTTCCACCAAAGCCAGTTGTGCTTCTGAAGGGGCGGATGGAGAACCACAACTTTCACAGAATAGTTGATACTCTCTATTGTCTACCTGGGTAAAAAAACAAAGTTAGAGTCTTCAAGCTTTCAGAAAATGGTATGATTAAAATTTATAGGGTATAATAGCAGTAAAGAAAAGATTGTCAAACATAGTAAAAAAGACAGCAGTAATGGTTATTTTACATGGGAAGGTGGGGGTGCAGGATAACATGGAAAACTATTATCATTCTTTGTTATATAGTGGCATGAGTCTCCATGTAAATCTGGGCTATAATGGTCTGAAGAACAGAACTGCACCTTCCAGAGGATGTTGGTTGATTAGAATAGGGAAAGCACTGCCCCATTTGTCTTGGCCAGCCCAGTCATGCCTTCTTACTAGAGATGGAGGGGTCAGGGCAATACTTCCTGCTTGCTTACTTGTCTCTGTGTGTGTGCATGTGCACATGCATGCATGCACACATAGAACAGAGATAGAAGAGAGTCTTAAATACCCCCAAATCACCACTCCAAGTAGAAAAACTTTAATTACAAAATATGGCAGTGTCTGATGACATCATCGGCTTCGAGGAGTGTAGCTTTATTTTACTGGATTTGGGCCATTATTTTGTTCTCAGTTTAAGAAAACAATTGGCTTCAATTAGCAAACAAATATAATGCAAAATAAGACTAAATGTTGTGATATAGTGGCAAAGCAGTAGGAGCTAAAGCTTTTATGACTTCTTTGCAGAAATATGTGTTTGAAAGAGGGCATAAATATTGTTTTTTGTCTCCTTGAAAGGAGCTACCAGTTGCTGGCACCACTTTTGTTCCTTGAAATAAATCACACAAGAGTTGGCTGGAACAGCAATCCATTTCCTTTCTAACTATCCTGTTAGAAAGAGATCTCTCCTTTGTGTCCTGTCATTGTTGATTATATCTTGAACAGTATTATAAAATATAATTCTTCACTGCATTTCTGTTTCAACTTCTCCCTAGCATTTGTGTATGCCTCCTGTTTTCAGTAATAACTGAATTCCTTTTGGAATTGATTTTTTTAATAATCTTTTTTACTCTAGTTTCTTTAAGTCATAGGTTAGAAGTGGTGGAATCAATGATTTTACATTTTTCCCATCTACAAAATGATGTGGCTTGATAGCTGCCACCAGTAAATAATCAAAATTTGTGCAGATTTAAATTGATAATAATATGTGGCTTAAAACACACGTCTCATTTTTTAACTCCCACCCTTTCATGCTGATCATGTTTGCAGTCCAGCTATAGAAATCAATTCATAATATTGTTAGACTAGGCTATGTTTTATAGAAATAAGCTTTTATATAATGCGGGTCTTCAGTAATCAGATCTTTCAAAAGTCTGTGCTTGGGTTTTTCCCTGTTCATTTTGATTGGGAATAGAACAAATGCTGCATTTGTTCTTGAAAATGGATGATACCACTCATCCACTCTCATCTACTATTCATCCACTTTTGACTGATTGGACTTAACAGTTGTAGTTTTAGAAGAAGTAGTTGTGTTAGCATATCAAGCAAAACCCAAAGAAAAAATAATAATAAAGACAAAAAAAATCTGTGGCATCCTTAAAGACTGTTACATTTTAATGTGAGCTTTCATGGACAAGTCCACTTCTTAAACTTTTCTGATTCCCAGTGTAGCTACATTTTCTCGCTTAATTTATATCACAACATGTTTCTGTTCTCAGTATGCAGTACTGTGTCCTTTTGCATAAAGGAATAGTGATACAGTATTTATCATTGAATGTTGATTTATGGTTTGAAAAATCCTTACAAATTCATTTACAGTTCACCTTTTCAGTAAATCAGTTATTTCTGAAGAAAGGAATAAGTAGTCTGGGTTGGTTTCCAAAATCACAGCAGATCTCTTATAAAGACCAGTCAAAATATCACTTCTTAGACTACATATCAAGGTGGGTGAGTAGATGTGAAGACTGGCTATGATGGCTGGGAGCCCCAAAATTTGCAATTTATAACAGTCTCGAAATGGAGTAAAGCATTTCTTAAGCAAGCTAAATTTGATTTGTCTCTTTTTGTTGCAATACTATTTCAGGATGTACTGAAGGAATTAAGAAACTATGATGGATGTTTCTCCAGGTTTTGAAGAAAATACATTTCTCAGCAGGACTGGCCCATGATACCATATTTGCTGGCGTATAAGGCAACTGGGCGTATAAGACGACCCCCCAACATTTCCACTCAAAATGTAGAGTTTGTTATATGCTTGCCATATAAGACTACCCCCTCTTCCGCATGCGTGATTCTGCTTTGGCTGCATCATGGGGAGAGTTCGTTTTGCTGCTTTTGGTTCCTTTCGCTGGGAGAGAGCGAGAGTTTGCTGGAAGAAGGACAGCATTGGTGCCAAACAGCTGACTGTCGGGAACCAGCAGAGAGGCGGTAGCCATTTTGGAGAGGCGGCAGCCATTTTGAGAGGCAGCAGCCATGTGGTCGCATCTCAAAATGGCTGCCGCCTCTCTGCTGGTTCCCGACAGTCAGCTGTTCGGCGCTAGAGTCAGGCTGTTCCCAGGCTACCAAGGAGGAACTCGGTCTTACTACCAGGTAAGTGACTCCGCTGGGAGAGAGGGAGGGTTTGCTGGAAGTGCACCGGGCGTATAAGATGACCCCCCATTTGGAGGCATGTTTTTCAGGGCCAAAAAGTCATCTTATATGCCGGCAAATATGGTATTCTGCTGCAAGAGGCACAACAGAACATGGCACCATTGTCCCACTTGGGTCAAAGTGTTTGATACTCAAAACCAGTTCAGCACCTAAGATAGAAAATTCCAGCAGTACTTTTCCCCATCCCTGGAAGTAAAAATACAATAATAACAAATCCATCCCTGTTTTTGGCCAACCAATAAAGACACAAGAAAATGTGCAAGCTTTGGAGACCACAGATTATATAATAAAGTAATTACTGTATTGATTTGCTGTGCATGTCACTGACATAAACCAGCTTCCTAAATCTCAGCAGTGAGTTTCTGCAGTTAACAATTGTATTTCCTGTTGCAGGGCAATCACATGACTTGGCACACAGCAAGAAATGTTAGCCCTGACTTCTTAACTGGAGATATTTGCCACTGAAATTTATACTGATGGACCAATGTCAGCATAAATATACAACTGGATCCTGACCAGTGTTTTGAAGGCAGAGAATGCCTTGCAGCATGGTGCTACAGAGGTACATGAACCTTAGGTTCTGAAGCTGTGTTATGGTGAGCCAGAATTGCTGATCAAGCCTGTAAAGTTTCCAAAAATTCTCCAAGGTTTTGTGAAGACAGCCTTCGCAGCCCCTATTATTCTAAACTTCTTCAAACTGGAGATGTCACAGACTGAACATGAGATATTTTGTATACAAAACATATTCTCTTTCAGTAAGTCAGGGGACTCATATATTATGTCAATGGAGCAATATTTGGATTTGCAATAGAAATGCAAAGGGGAGACTAGTGTGTACAAAGATTGTAGCAAGATTATTGTGAATCAGGACTACTGCAATTTCAAAGGGAGAGATATGCTGGAAGTGTTAACTTCTGATATAAAAGTATGTTACAAACAGTATCAAATGTTTTGAAAGCTTTAGGTAAATCTAATACACTTGAAAAGGCCATGTGTGTCAGATTCTTTGAACTTAAAAAAAACCTCAGCTAGCTGAGTTGCCCCTTTGGTATAAATAATAAGAGATTTATGGTGCATTTTGTGTACTGTATTCCTATTGGTATGATTATGTAATCATGAAAGCTTTAGAGACATCTGTAGATATCACAATTGAAAACTCTGACCTCTCTACTCATGACCTTAGGTGAATTCTATAGATCTTCATTGTTTCAAGTGCTGCAAGCGCTTGACTCACTAAGAGATCAATTGGAAATGAGAGAATTCATCTGCAAATAGTTGGAATAAATTCTTGGTAGACACATTGGTGGTGTAAAATGGTCATCCTGATGCTGTTCATTAGTGGTCACAGTATTTGCAACAAATTTACAGTAGAGATTGCACAGTGACAAACAGATGTAACACACTGTTCTCTACAACAACATGTTTCTCATTTCACTGGTGCTGTAAATGTGTTCTGGGCTTTTAAGTGAATGTCTATATAGCTGAGACACCAACAACAATGCGTTTTAAAAGTTTTTGTTTTGAACAGAGTCCCATAGAGTTTCCCAACCTGTGCTATGGACTTCAGGCAATTAGCACGACAGACTTAATGACTTACACTGACATTTGTCTGCCAATCCTGGAGTAAAGGTACAGGGCTGTTAGTATCTTTGTGACAGATATTAGCAGAATTGTAAGCCCCCATATTTACTTGAGCAAAATGAGTTAATACCAAGTTTTTCAATTTCTAAGCATGGGCCGTCCTGTGGTTTCAGTAATCCTTTTTAATGTCACTTCACCATGTGAGTTCGCGATCAGTTTGGAAGTAAAACAGAGTGACCCAAAAATAAATTAGTGAACTACTCATGTTCAAAGGGTGTCTTGGCTGTTTAGAGTCTGTGTATGTCTCAGCAATTAAATTAAAATGGCATTTAGCAGAAACCCAACAACTGTTTTATAGGTGGATATGTAATTATAATGGCAATTGGACTACACATTATGAAGGAGATGGGTCTAAGATAGTGACCAGGGAGCTTCTGCCCTGCTACATGTTGGTAGATTCCAGCTCCTATCAGTCCTAGCCAGCATGGTCAAATAAAATCTATCAACATTTTGAGGAAGGTGTCACATTGAATTTGTCGCTATCTGATGGAGGTGCAGGCTCCTAAACTTTGGATTAAAGAAACTAGATAATTGAGCATTGTATTAAGCATGCAATGACAGTTCATGCATAGAAGGAGACATGGGACTGGGCTCCTACCCCTCAGCTGATGTTCCATGATTCACTTACTTTGGCTCTTGACATACATGCATTGATTACATGGGGGTGGCTAAATTGGAAGGATATGCAAGTAAACCTCAGAAGCTTCACTGCTGAAACATCTCTGCATGCTACATGGACATCAGTTCCATCATTGGGTTAGGGTCACATCTGTGGTTTGAGCCTCATTAATTAATTAATTAATTAATTAATTAATTAATTTATTTATTTATTTATTTATTTATTTATTTATTTGTTTGTTTGTTTGTTTGTTTGTTTATTAGTTTATTAGTTTATTAGTTTATTAGTTTATTAGTTTATTAGTTTATTAGTTTTATTTATATGCCACATTTCTCCCAGCAAGAGACCCAAAGCATTGAATGAGGTGGTTTTATCGATTCCAAGCGTTTATGTCACATTTATTTATTTAAAATCTTTTTACCCCACCTTTCTCCTTAAAAAAGACCCAAGGTATAAACAAAATGTATACAAATACTAAAACGGATCAAACAAATAACAGGCTAAAAATGGTAAACAAAAGCAATACTAAAAATACATTCAAAGCAGTAAGATACAACAATACATTTAAAATACAGAATCTGTCCATCAAGAATCCACTGACCTACCCACCTGCTCACTGTGAAAACCTAAAGTAAATGTTTTGGAAAGTCATGATTGAGCTTGTATGGCTTTGCTATTTCTGGAATGGTGTGCCATCCCTCCCCATGTCCCTGTTCTACAGCCATAAAATACTCTAATTTGTGCCTGACAGCTACAGAGGTGTGTGTAAGAAAAAATGTCGTTTCTTATTGCTACCCCTTATCTGGCCTGAACTGCACTAGCCTCTTATTCTAGGCTGCCTGGACCAATCTACAGTATATCTTCCTGTAGATACAAAACTATTCAAAAGTTAACTGAAGTCACTCACTTTTAAAAAGAGAACTAGGGATAGTTGTTACATTGTGGACAAAACATGCTGATTGCTGCCCTGTGGCGGCCCCATCCCACAACAGAAACCACATTTAAGGAGCTGATGGAAAAGACCATGTTAATCCTCCATTCTTTTGTGGTCACTGATGCCATCATTACTTTCCCAAGCAGTCATGCCTGTCCCTCCCATGCTGTTTCTACATTCTCATGTTATTAGAATAGCATGGAATAGCAAGGGAGTGGCAGCCATGTGGCTCTTGTAACATAACAGCTGACTCATACTCTGGAGCAAATAATGATAGACAAAAAATACACTTGAATATATGATGGTTATATGAGGTAAATGTGATAATTCTAGGTACTGGTTTTATTGATTTGAAAGCTCTGCATACTGTGGATAGATTTCCAAGCAGGAAATAAGTATAAATTATAGCATAAACAAGTATAAACTATGTACAAGTAAAAACTATGTGCTACAACACATTAAAAATACACTAAATTGTAAAGCTAACAATAACATGAGGCAGAAACTAAAAATATACAATGCACAATTTTCAGGATTAGGGCAGCATCCAAATGCAAATCTTGCAAGGAATGAACTGGTATGTTTATGCATAAAAATACAAGCTAGAAAAAGAAGTGGATTTGTCTACAAATGCTCACATTAAAATATAGCAGTTTAGCCTTTAAGGTGCCACAACATTTTTGTCTTTTTGATTTTTGTTTGTTTATTTGTTTGTTTGTTTTTGCCTGACATACTAGCATAGCCTAACAGGGCTACCTCTTCTGAACCAAAAAAAGGTCATTATCTTTTATCTTGTTTTAATGCTGGATGTGATTTTACAGGACTGGCGTGAAGCAGTCTTTATATTGCAGTATTCCATTTACTAACACACACAAGTTGATTATGCCCAAAGGTTACCAAGTATCACAAATCTATCTTTTGCATGTGTCATGGACCTTTCAGCTTGGCAAACATTTTTGACTCCTATTTATTAAACAATGATGGCAACAAAGTGACACATAGATATGCAAGCCTACAGAGAACGAGATGGTTGGACAGTGTCATCGAAGCTACCAACATGAATTTGACCAAACTTCAGGAGGCAGTGGAAGACAGAAGGGCCTGGCGTGCTCTGGTCCATGGGGTCACAAAGAGTCGGACACGACTTAACGACTAAACAACAACAACACCTTAGCCATTTATCTGCAGTTTTCACTGAATTTTGCATGGATGAAATTGAATTAAAAACCAGCAGGTATATAGCGTAAAGCTCACCATGGAAAAGCCTGGTAAGGGAACTGCCTTTTTTTTCATTCAGTTGGTAGGTGTGGTCTGTTTTGCTCTGATTTGCTGGCATTGCTTTCTGCCAGTTTCTGCTCTGTGTTCTTGTGTGATCCGATGGAAAGGGGCCATTGCAGGCCTATCAGTTCCCTCAAGCCTGCAATGGCCCCTTTCCATTGGATTCCCCTGTTGTCTCCAAATAGTGTTTCTTTTTTTGGGGGGGGGAGGGATGATTTCCATATTTAGTGTTAATGCAAATAAGCATTATGTCACCTTGGAAAAATAAAATAAAATTCAAAAGAGGCCAAGGGAAGGGTGCTCTCAGTGGAAATTGCCGATCTCATAGATGGCTTTCTTCACAGCTTTCTTCCTCTGCCCATGCTGACTCCTGCAACAAGATAATTGTTTATATTCCTCTCAATGGCTACAGTGATACACCCACAGAAACCAGTAGGGACCCAATTTGAAATACAGTAACAAAAGCAGGTTTCCCTCTGCTGTGTGGTCACACCCTTTGTTAGACAGATTAATGCGGTCTATGACTCAATAGCAGCTGGCTTCCTTTTCTGTGCGTCACTTTATGAATACTAATAATTTAAAAACTCTGTTTAATACTCCATATGATCTGGAGGTTTAAATTTACAGTTACACTCATTATCATGTTCCATGGGCAAAGAAATACTGGCAAGAAACTAGTATTTGGGTGAGAATTTTGGTTTTGAAGGAAAAGACAGCTCATGTTCAGAAGAAATCAAATGACCTGATGAAGCAAATTGTAGGTGTAAGAACGAGCAAATGTTACTAACAGTCACTTACTTCCCTTGGAGATTTTCTAACTGTTGCCATTCGAAAGTCTAAGTTCACCCTGAGCCTGAAACTGAGGGGATGACTTCATGAGAGTTTAGCCTACTGTTCGGTCTGCTGCAAGGATGGGCTTGTTCGCTCATCCTTGCAGCAGACTGAACAATAGGCTAAGACAGTGACTGGACCACATATTTGCTAGAGCAAATCCACCTGCCCCCAAAACTGTCCTATTCTGAACCTTTCTGGAGTTCTGCTTTTTTTTTTTGTGCAGGTAGGATCGCTCTAGTTTGTTTCGTTTCCAAAGCATGCAATTACTCAAAACAAATCAGACGTGAGCCTTCCCTTGTTAATTTTTCAGTATGGTGAAGTGATTTTTTTAGACTGTTTTAGGCAGCACATATGCACTGCATCAGATTTGAAAGAGAGAGAGAGAAAAATTTAAAACTTCCTCCTGGAAGCAAAAGGAGACTGCAGAAAAGCAAACAATCCCTCCCCTTTTTTAAAAAAATGTTTTTTGCTGCCTCCTGTCTTCTTTTGCCTCCAGGAGGAATCTTCCATTTATCATTTATGCCAAGACAACATAAAATACCCCACACATGTTTCTTAGCAGAATACTATACTTGCATTGTTCCACTAGTGATGACATTGGAAATTGGGTCTTTGTATTGATAATTAACCTCTGGTAATATAGTCTTTGTGTGTCTCACAGGTCTTCTGTTAATTTTGTTTTATTTTTGTAAAGCCATTGAAGAAGACCATGAGATCAGCAAGCATTTGTGTTTTGTTTTGTTTTTAAACTTGCATATGTAATTGTCAAATTGTCTCTGTATATCTTCTTTCTTATTGTATATATTTCTGATTTTATTGCTGTGTATATATTTGATTTGGCTTCATGATATCCAGATTGCTGTACTGCAACTGTGTTTTATGGTGGTGGTTATGAAATATTTAGATTTGGTTCATAGACATGGGAGGTGTTGCAATAAATTATTGTTTTGGAATTTCTTTTTACTTATTCTAAGTTCATACAGAATCAAGTTTGTGCATGGTTTGCTGTGATTTATTTCCTGCCATTTTGCTTGTGGATCCTGTCATTCCACCAGTAGCATGACATTGTAGGATATTGCCCTTCACCAGTATAGATAACCACACTTTTAGCTTTATCCACAGTCCAATGAAGACAGAATAATTGTCAGGGAGGTCAATAACTGCATGATGTAACATTCAGACAGAGATTGTGATAGATCCTATGGGCATAGATATTTAATTGCTTATAGTAGCAATTGTGTAAGAATTGCATCATGGCCAATTCCCAGGACTCAATGGGATCAGCTCAGTTCAAAAATTTTTAGCATCTTTTACAGATTTCATGTAATGGATACATATGAGAGTCAGATGTTTACATTTGATGAGCTGACTTTACTGAAGTAGGGTATTGTAATAAGAAGCTTCCTGTACATTTTAGGGATTAAAATGATAGCTTCATGGCTTTGTAGCTATGAGAAAGCACCATGTTGTCATATTGTGGGTTTTTTTTCTTCTTGGTGTAAATATTGCTGTATTTTATTTTCTAGTTCCAAATTGCTGAGAGAAACAGTTTATTCCAGAAACTGGGGAAAGTGCATGAATCCACCAAGTAAGTTCTGTTAATTCTTTTGTTACTAAAAGATATATCAAATAAAATAACATATGCCAGTATTTCTTTGCCCATAGTAATTGACAATAATTTCAAATCCCAATTTCATAGTAATTGAAATAAATTCAGTTATAGATATAATATATATATATAAACTGTTCAATGCCATGCCAAATTCAATAATGGCAAACTGACAAATATAAAACAATGCAAATGCCATGCTATAATATGAATGGCAGAGAACAAAATTGCAATGAGGGGAAATGTCCACAAGGTGGCAATGTGTAGAAAGCCTTTTTAAAAATACAGTATGGGCATGGTATTCATGCAGAATGCAGCGATCCAAGAATGTTCCATATTAAACGTAATGTCCTTTCCTGCCACCTGGATTTTAAATGCAAGGGGAAATCTATATTTAAATAATTATACCATGCAATCTGTTTTGCAAAGAGGGTATATGTAAGCTTGATATCTGTCTTGGTAGATCAAGAATATGCAAAAAGATTTTTTTAAAACAATTTTGTAGTCTGATATTTATAAATTGTTGTTGTTCAGTCATTAAGTCATGTCCAGCTCTTTGTGACCCCATGGACCAGAGCACACCAGACCCTCTTGTCTTCCACTGCCTCCAGGAGTTTGGCCAAATTCATGTTAGTAGCTTTGATGACACCGTCCATCCATCTCATCCTCTGTCGTCCCCTTCTCCTCTTGCCTTCACACTTTCCCAACATCAGGATCTTTTCCAAGGAGTCTTCTCTTCTCATGAGATGGCCAAAATATTGGAGCCTCAGCTTCAGAGTCTGTCCTTCCAGTGAGCACTCAGGGTTGATTTCCTTCAAAATGGATAGGTTTGTTCTCCTTACAGTCCAGGGGACTCTCAAGAGTCTCATCCAGTACCACAATTCAAAAGCATCAATTCTTTGACAGTCAGCTTTCTTTATGGTCCAGCTCTCACTTTCATACATCGTTACTGGAAAAACCATAGCTTTGATTATGCGGACCTTTTTCGGCAAGGTGACGTCTCTGCTTAATATAAAAACGTTTGTTTCTGTAGGTGCTTCAAAAATATCAGTGAGTATTCACATCCTGAATTAAATAATATCTTAGTACTTTTTACAGAGTCTTCGTACAATGGAGACTGCTGCCGAAGTTTGTCCTGGTAGAGTAGAAAAAAGGAGGAGGGGAAAAGCCTTATGCTGACCTTGGCAATCCAAGTTCTTTACCATTGCATGGAGCAGAATAGAGGAGCACAGTCGGGAGTTGTCTACATACAGTCTGATCATCTTGATCCCTTAACTTGGAAAAAGGCATTGCAGTGGCTGGAGCAGCAGAGGTGCAGTTTGGACACATGGAAAGCTTCCAGAGGCATAGGTAACTGAAGTGCTTCTGGAATTCACTGTCTTTCCAAAGGCATCTGAAGCAGCATTCTAAAGTTTCCCTTATCCTCTAATAATTATTTCACATCCCTCTTCAGCTGCCTGTGCTGAAATGTGCTGGGATTTCCATTCTATACACCAGCCAGTCAGCAGGAGCCATAGCAATCTGTGTTGTTTCATTTCAACCAAATCCAGCTATATATTCTTTATGTATGATGGTAGAATGAGTCATTGGAATAGGCTTCTTCCAAAGTTACTACTGGCATAAATTATTCAAAGCATATGTTTTTGATAAATCTCTCATTTAGATAAGTTTAGTTGGTACTTCCATACAATTCCTAGAGGTTGTAAACAACATGTGACTACACTAGGGCAGCAAAATTGGCAGTGCCATAGCTAACAAGTAGAAGGCAAGTTATATATAGCTGAGGACGAAATAAGGAGTTTCTTTAGAAACTCACTTAAAATTGCCATAGCTAATTTTAAAAAAAAACTATCTTGGAAGTCATATATGTCCAGGAATCTTCCTTGAATCAACAGATAATTTCCCAGATAATTCTCCATGGCATACTGTCTATAATATTTCCTCTGAAATTATTTAATTAAATGTTGTAGTATAATTCATGGTATAATATGACTAAATATAATTCTTCAGTACTGGGTTTCATTGTGTAATGGTAGAAGTAATAGGTTTTATAAAGAAGTAGTAGGTTTTATGGAGAAGCATTAATCAAAGTTTTATTTAGGGCTTGAAAAAGCAGTTGCAGCAGCCTGCACAGGAGTTTTTGTATAAAACTGCTATTTATTCTTGGCATGGTAAGTTATAATAACCTGCAATTTTACAGCTTCTGTATATGGTGAAATATTTTGCCAGTTTAACACAGAATATAGTGAGCATCTATACTGCACCTTTAGGCCTTTAATCTACTCTTTTAAGTGGAGTTTCAGGTCTGCAACTTATCTTTCTCCAAGATTCCTAGGCAAAACTCCAAGATTAAGGGGCTGAGACATTATAATATAGCGGACATGGAGCACATAAGTATTGAGAAGGGGCTGAAAGCGGTTCCAGTCCCATGGTCTGTGAAAGCATGCACAATGGATCCAGAATATGGGGAAAAACTGATTAGCCAGGTAAAACTGTAACCTAGAAGACACCAATGTATGACACAGAGAAACAACAAGATGCAGCCAGTATCTGCAGTGGTTGCTGCTTTTTGTTTGGGTACTTCCATCCCATGATTACCAACAGCAGACAGACTGTATGGAGAGTTCTTCCAAGCCCTCTGCCGCTGTTTGGAATTTTTGAAGTCTTATTGCCAGTCCAGGGAGTGTTTTTCCCCAGGCTTTGCTCCTCTGCTATCCGGCCCACCTGCACTCCCTCTCTGTCTTGCTTCAAATGGCATAGCTGGCCCATGTGATGCAGGGTCTCTGTCCAATCTTCTCTCCTCACTCCCAGCTTTTTTGGTGTACCAGCATTGGGCAGGCACAACACAGGGGAAAACACCTTTGTGCTAAGCCTGTGAGCCCAGGTACTCAATGGAAAAGGATGGAGATGGTGCTTTAAAGCAGCCTCACACCCCAAAATAAAACACTTTCTTCACTCAGCACTGTGTTGGATGGATTTGTCATTTGGCTGTTTCCTTTTGGTGCAGAGAAAAGCATGGAGAGATCTGCCCACTCTCACCTCCTCCCTTGGAAAAGGAAAAATGATCAGTCTTGATGCTTCTTGGTTGGAAAAAAAGACTGTAAATTTTACTTATATCACATGTTTTTATTCCCTTTATACATAGCATGGAGCTACATCACACATCTGTCTTTGAAGAGCAGTAATGGAAGAGAGAGGCACTCTGAGGCTTGGGGGGCTGGGAACCCCTCTGTATAGTTAATTTAGGGCATGATCCCCAGGTACCCATCTCCTGAGACTTCAGCCAGCTCTCTGAGCCCTGGTAACCTTCATTGTAAATGCTGACATGCTTTAAAAATGAGCTGTAGTTATTTTGAATACAATTCTGGTTTATAAGTCTGTGTTTTTAAAATATTGTATGCTTTTTCTTTAATATTCATTTTGTTTTGTTTTGGTAAGATGCTCTGGCAATTGGCGGAAGATATTATGTACATATCAAAGATATAATAAAAAGAGTGGTTTGTGAAGTTTCTGACCTAACCACTCCACCAGCTAATTACAGGACACCATAATCGTGTAGGTGTTTTTAATTCCAAAATCCACTGTTCTATGTATATTTGTGGCTTAAACGTGGGAAAGGATTTGGATACTTTTCTCTTAATGGAGAAAAGTTAACTTTAATGGCATGTTTGCTTATGACTCCAGACTGTTTGCTTATTTCACTAGAAAGATAGTTTCAGTGCCCTTTTAAGGCCTGGTTTAAAAATGATCAGAACTTTCTATACAGTGTTTTCCCCCCCACTGTTCTATAACTAGAAATTATCCCCTGGGAGGTATAGTAACTTCTTTATTTATAATTTCTACAGTGACAGCACAACCTGATTCATCAAGCATGTAAGATTATAGTTGATAATCAAATAAATCAAGTTATACTAATTTTGTAGAGTCATTGATCCACTTAGGTTGAGTTTCTTTTTCATTTAAATGGTTCTCTGCTGTTAGGTGTAGGTTCATCTATAATCCATTCCTGAGTTCAGAAAATTCCTTATGTCATAAAAGCTATTCCCCTCTAAATGCTAGTTATCTGGAAGATCAGTCACACTCACTTATAACTAACCATCATGTATTTAGATTGCCTGCCATCTCTCTCTCTCTCTCTCTTCTGGGGCCCCTACTGAACAGGACTTTATAAGAGGAACTACTGTTCTCACTATGCTGAACTTGCTGCTTGTGGAGTGGCCTCCCTGCCCATTGTTTCTCATTGCTTCTGTGTCCTCCTTTGTTTCTCACACTTTCTTCTTGTTGCATTTAGATTTATCACCTCTACTCATTCCAGGGTTCTGGGATCAGTAACAATCTGTTTCCTTAAAAACATATTTAAATGCAAACATAACATAATATATCTCTCCCACTCTCTTTTCCTCTCTCTGTCTCACAAACACTTTAATCCAGACTGCTGCCTAGATTTGTCATTCTTGCAGCACTTCTGACATATCTACAGATTTTGATTCTTAACGATCTCCAGAGAAATTTTCCCACAACTATTTGATCAACCACACTTTGTGGATTACTTGGATGCAATCTTATGCAAGTCTAATATTGTAACCTCTGTTACAAAGAGATAATGACCCCTTTCTTCTTAGGAATTAGATAAGACTATTGTGTTTCAGTGCTAAGCTATAGAGGGATGCATGCTGTACATTAGAGAATGATAGAGGACCGCAGTGGCATTACTCTAGATCCACTGGTAAAAATACTATATTAGTTATTTTTGTGAAGAACAGGTGTATGGCTCTTCTCAAAAAGAAGGTCCTGGGTCTGAATCTGGCCATTGGGGTTCCCCATGACACACCTGTTTGCTGGTTTCCCAGCTTTTGTATGCACTTACCTCCTCTTAAAAGACTAAAATATTTTATCTAATCTACAGGAAGAATTTTAAGATAAATTGCTGGTATGGTTGTAGCATTCTCCTTTTATTAGATCTATGGTTCTTGTTGTATTATGTAATGGATTATGAATATTCATGTTGCTGAGAGGTGGAGTCAAGAGGGATGCTATAAGAGGCGGTGTCAGAGAGTCAGGGGAGATTAAGTGAGGTGGAGTCAGTTAGAGAAATGTAAGAGTCAGGCAGGAGAGAAAAGTCAGACAGAGTAATAGAGTGTGTAGTTTGGGAAATTTACGTGTGATTAGCTACTGAAGATATTTATGAATCTCTGTAATCAATAAACCAAAGTTTTATTTAAAAGAACTTGAAGTGTGGACCTGAATCTTTCTGAAGTAATGGTGATTTAGAGATCACCTGGTGGCAGCAAGTGTAAAAGAAGAGAGTGTTTGCCTTTGTGTGTTCAGAGGTTTGAAGGTCAAGCAAGGGGCACGAGGGTGGACGCCACAGTGGTCTTTCTGTTTTGTCTTTGGTCCTGACCACCACTGGAATGCATTGTCAAAACACTTACTTGAATTTTAATTTGGCCCACAGATTGAAGGAGGTTCTTACTCTTGCCATAGAAGTTCCTAGGGTCTCCTAAGGAACGCTACCTTTTTGAAAGAATTTGTTAAGTTACTCATTACTTCTTGGCAGACATGCTGCTGTTACTGTCATTGCTGCTCCAATCATGCAGTAATTTTTTGTACAGCACATTATGAATGTATTGTATGATCATTGCCAGCAGGCCAAAAAAATACAGGAATATACTGACACTATGCCAGAGTCAAGAAGCAATAGATCTAGATTTGAGAGTAGCTTCATATTAATTTTTGCTGCAGGTACACAATATTTCCCACAGTAAACAACCTTCCATCAGGTTGCATTGCTCCAACCCCTTGAAATAAGAGTAGAGGTGCCTGCTGCTTCAAACATTGTCCTTGCTCCATATGTCATTGGACTAGATATTGTTGTAGTTCGGAATGTCATAAAAGAGTCAATAAATTTTGGGAACTGTCACCCATGTAAGCACATTGAATGCTAAATTATTTACTGGATACATTACTGCACCAGCAAAAGAAATACTGTATATAAACTGTCAAAGGCAGGGGAGGCAGTATTACAGACTGCCTCAAGAGAAATTGGTATTATAAATGTGATAAATAGGAATTGTTGAACTTGCATCAAACTGGGTCCTTCTATCTCTCCTTTCTATTTTTTGGTAATACGGTTTTATATTACAAGATATTTTGCAGTAGAGAAATCAATTTAAGTATAGTCTTAGAAGGATCTCTAAATCCTTTATACAGTTGTGGAAATTTGTACTTGATACTTTAAAGCCTACCAAGCTGGCACTTAGAAGAAGACAATTGAAATATGCTAAATATTTGTCCAGTCTATAGCTAGCAGAATGTAGATGGCATATTTTGGGTGAAACCTCATTGTAAGATTTTAATTAAAAAAACATTCTTACAACCTTTGAATTTAAATTCAGTACTGGTTGGTGATGTGGTCTATAATCTACATTCAGATTCCTGAGCTGCTATCAGCAGGTTATGTGTGTCTTAAAGATGTTTGCATCATGGCAGCAAGTAACTGTTGGAATAATTCTGCATTTGCAACAAGTGTAGTGTGTTTGTTAGACCACAGAATTGCTGCTGCTGTGCCAGAAAGTTCAATATACCTGCCTTTACAAACGTGACCTCTCCTAGTAGTTTAGCTTTTGAGGCTATTTAAAGAAATGTGTCTATGTGATGCCACTGATAAAAAGAAGCAGAAATTGAGCTCTGCTCAGGCCTCACTTTCCGGCAGCTCCCATGCCCTCACTGTGATTCTGCCTGCCATAGTAATCTAGTGTAACTACATGTCTTTCTGAGGGTGCAGGATTCCTGCCTGCGGAAGTGACTCTTTTGTTCTACCTTGATGTGTCTTTCACATGAAAGGGATTGACATTTGTTGTAGACTCTTCCTGTGAGTAGCAAAATAGGGAGGGTTTCCAGGAAGTGACAGCATTATATCATGAAAGAATAGCAAGACTCTCGCTTTACATACAGGAAGTGTAATGGAAAGCTTATAGTATTTTTACTCTTTGATTCAAGAAAATATGTTCTTTCTGACTTAGCTATTGAAATGTTTAAAGTTGTACCAAAATTACCTGAAATGTTGATCCTATTCTTTTAGTAAATTAAGAGATCTGGGCCATAAAACTTAATTTAATCCTTAGATATTTTCCTTTGGATAACCAGTGTGATTCTGATAATCTGATACAAATAAATTAAATGTATACTCTTTCTACAAAGTTTCAAGCCATCCATTACATCACATCTGTATATTAGTGATACTGCTGTCTGCTGTTACCGTTTAGTCAGAAATATACGTACATATAATTTTATATAGCTGTTTTATATTACAATGTAAAATAGTATAACCATTCATGAACTTATAAACTATAAGGGAAATGCACAATTATCTCTACCAAACAATAATTGTTACATGCACAATTACAGTACCTCTACCAAATAATAATTGTATTATCCAGCTTCCTGTCATAATATCATTAAATAAATAGATATTTGACAATAAAAATAATCTAGATATTGAGAAACACTGTTGAGATGAGAAAAATTATGTATAAATATATGGTACTGTTTGGTAGTTTTATGGCTAATTGATAACTGTAGTTAGAGTACTTATCAATGGTTCCTGGTGGTTCGCTATCAGAACAGAGAAAAAGTTAATTGAGGTGCCACAGAGCTTTGGCCTAGGCCTAGTACTAATTAGGGATATGGAGAATGATTAAGGGAAATCTTTACTAGATGATAAGAGGAATAGGTGTGAAATTCAAAATTATAATGGAAAATTGAGTAGAAGTTTGCAAAGTGAAACTGAACAAAAGCAAATGAAAAATTATGTACCTATGCCCCTTTCTTGCCACTGCCTCCATCAGATTTACAGATTTTATAATGAGATGGCTACATGTGAAAAATATCATAAAGTGACACTTGATCTGAACCGAAAAAATGTGGCAAACAATGCTAAAACATTTTTGTCTGCATTAATAAAACCTTTGACCAGAAGCTGATAGGTTTATGAGAATCAATCATTCTATTTTGCTATGTATTGGACAGATTTCATCTAAGTATGTGAAGAGAAAAACACATAACAGTTGTCTTCAAATATCTGAAATATTGTTGTACAAAGAACAAAGAGTTGTTTTCTACTCCAGGGAACCAGACTAATTGAGCTTAAGTTATAGAAGGGTATATTTTACTTGGTCATTGGAAAGAAACTTATTAATAAGAGTTCAGCAGTGAGAACAATTCACTAATTCATTAGAGTTCTTGAAGCAAAGGCCAAGTACTGTATTATTGGATGTACTGTGTTCTGGATTTTAGCATAGAGTTTGAGTTTGGACAGTTGTAAGCTCTTTTCCAGTTCAGTAATTCTGTGAATAGAATCATCGGAGTCTTACACTAACCAAAAGTGCAACTGAAGCTATTTATAGATACACTTATGCTTGGCATAACTATGTATTCATATATGTTTGCATGAATCCATGATATACTTTGTTGGCCAATCTTCTTTACTTCATTTATTATTTTATTGTTTATGTTGACTCTTATATATGTTTGAAACATGAACAAATCTAAAAATGTAGCAAGGTGCATGGCATTGTTCTTGTATAATTGTAGGATTTTGTTATGTGTCTATCATTTGATCCTATTGAACACTGCTTTCAATCATAGTTTGTCTGCACTGTAGTAATTATTTTTGGATTCTAAGGTTTTTGAGAATGGATTCAGACTTAGTAATAGTAGAACCATTTACATCAATGGGACTTACATGTTGATCAAATCCTATGGATTTCAGCTGCTCTACCTACAGTACAACTTAATCTGGATCAAACTCTGAGTGACAAATGAGCATCTTATACATGAGGATAACACAGGAACAGTTCTGTTTACCTTTGTTGACATACTTAGGGCACGGTTACATTAAAATAAATTTATTATTTACAAGATTTTTTAGCCACCTCATTACCAGTGGTCTCTGAGTGGCATACAGCAATACAGTATTAAAACTTTAGAACCACATTAAAAACCATTAAAATAATACCCAATATTAAAACAGTCAATATATCATTAATAAATCCTGCCACTCATACGGCTTTTTAGGCTGCAGGGAAACCTTGCAGTCTCATTTGTTCTTTATTTCTTTCTGTAATACTGAAATAATTTTTTAAAAATAAAACAAACATTAAAAATAGCTCTAGTTATGGTGGTGACTGGCTGTAAGAGACAGCTAATGGAAGGGTGGGTGGGCAAAGGAAAAAGTTGCAAATGTTGTACATTTGCAGCACCCACCCAGCTTTGCACTGGCTGTCTCTCATGGCCACGTGCTACTATCACCACTATATTATTTTTAATATTTGGGGGTTTTATTTATTTCAAAGTGGGATAGCACTATTTCAGTATTACAAATAGAAAAAATAAATAGATCAGACAGCAACATTTCCCTGAAGCCCAAAACCTCTGATCCTGGCATCTGTTACTTGACACAATTTACACCAGGGGTCTCAAACTCAATTTACCTGGGGGCCGCTGGAGGCAGAGTCTGGGTGAGGCTGCGCTGCATCAGATTTTCCACCAAGTGGAGCCAGAGCCCGAGGAAGCTGCCCAGGAGTTTCTTTAGCCCAACTGGGGCTCCGAGGAGGAGGAAGCACTGCTGGGTGCTGAGGCGGCCGCTGGCCGAGCTGGTGCTGGAGTTGCCGAGAGAGAAAGAGTGCCAGTGAGCCGCTTCCCTGGAAGAGGTGGTGGCGGCAGATGCTGTTGGTGGTGCTATTGGAGGCGCTCTTTGAGGACAGGCTGCGAGTGAGCTCCGCTCTCAGACATCACTCGGCGGTGGCTCAGGCGCTTGGGGAAAAGGGCTGGCAGTGCGCCTCGCTTGCTGGTTCTCTCCCAAGACAGCGCCTCTTGCACCCTCCATCCGGAACTGCAGCCTGCCAGCCAGTTGACAGGCAGGCCGGCTGGCAGGCTGCAGTTCCAGATGGAGGGTGCAAGAGACACTGTCTTGGGAGAGAGCCGGCGAGCAAGGTGAGGCTTTTGTTGACTCTTGACAACAGAGGACCCGTGGGCACTTCGGGGGGGCAGACAAGGTGGGGGCCGCAAACTATCATCCGACGGGCCAAAAATGGCCCCCAGGCCGCATGTTTGAGACCCCTGATTTACACCAACAGAAGCATTCACAAAAGCTGAAACAATTCAAAATGAATTGATTTCACAAATGAAAATAAATTGATTTCACAAATGAAAATAAATTGATTTCACAAATGAAAATAAATTGATTTCACAAATGATTTAAAATAAACAATCCTCTTGCAGCTGTATAAAATATCTTGCTTTCCTGAGGGGGGATCCGTGATTTCCTCTGCATCATGGAGTTGGAATTTTTAAAATTGGTTTCAAACATGCTAAACACAATACAAAACCAGGTTTGTTTGTTTTTTGACATGTAACTGCATCCTAAGTCAGGAGCCATAGAATTCATGTATAAACCAATCCAAAATAAAGTGTATTCAGCAAAATTATATGGAATCTTACTTGTTTTTTTTCTCAAAACAGAGTTCACAATCATAAGTGACTTCAAATTTTTATTTATTAAATGTATATCCTCCTTTTATTCCGAGGAACTCAGGACATCACATACTGTTCTTCCTTCCCTTTTTAATGCTCATAGCAATACTGTATAGTACATGAGGCTGAGAAATAATGACTGGTCCAAGGCAGGACAGAAAGCTTAATTATTTTATTTATTTCTCGCTTTTCTGAGAAGTGGTTTCTTCAGTCCTTTCTGGTTTTGGATTATTAAAACTTTAGTACTTTAAAACTTTGTATGTGGAAAGTGGTCAGACAGTTTAACACTGAAGGGGCTAAAACAGTCTTGATTCACTAAAACAAAAAACAAAACATATTATGACTTAAATGTCCTTTTAATGTGGCTTCAGCTATTTGCATGAAAAATTTTGTGATGATAAATCTTTTACAAAATTTTGTGATGATTTTGTAAAAGATAAATTGGTTGTGGCATAAAAGAGTGCTATGGCAATATAGTTATTCTTGATTGCATATTGACCAACACACGGCTGAATGTTGTCTTTTGTTTGAATTGTTCTTCAAGTCTGTGGTAACAGTACATTTTCTGGAATAGAATAAAGTAGAATAGAGCACACAACCTTTACCAGGTTTTATATATATGAGAAAACATGAACAATAAAAAAAAAAAACAATAACATTTTAACATCTGTTTTAAATTACATAATAAAAAGATGGAGAAATGCAGGGACAGAAACCTCAGAAAAATTATATATATATTCAATTGGTTTTTTTCTTATTATTCATTGAAGTAACAGTGGGGTGTCATATTTGATGAGAAATCCTGGTCTTTCATTAGTATTGGTGGGAAATCCTACACCTCAGCTATACCTCAAGCTCCCCAAACTGTGTCCTTTATTTATCTTCTTTGAAAGACTTCGTTTAAAGACCAGAATTATATTCTAGGTACTGGTTTGTGGTCTACAGTTTATGTCAGTTGGTCTGCATATAGGGAATTGTTTTGCACACAACTATGAATGTGGGAGGAGGAAATGTACAAGATGATTTATTGTATATGTAGTTGCTAGCAGTAAGGACAAAATTAACTGCATCTGTAATGTGTGCTGTGTTGCCAAGCGGTGACTCTCAGCCAGGCCAAAAGGTCTGTTGTCCATATGGAACCCACATCATTCCTTTGCTCTGTTCTCAGGCTCCTACTGGCACAGTTGTAGCTGTAAAAGGGGCGGTGGGGGGAGAATTTTCAGATAAACCTAGCTCTTCCCACCCCCTATGCTTACATCATAACTTTGAGAGATAAAATTAGAATAAAACTGCTGTTGAGAACAAATCTGGCAGGAAATGTAGTCAATTTTTTCATACTGAAGCAAGGTTAACAAATACTGTTGCAGTGCTATACTTAGCATTGTGTGTGTGTGTGTGTGTGTGTGTGTGTGTGTGTGTGTGTGTGTGTGTGTGTGTGTGTGTGTGTGTGTGTGTGTGTGTGTGTGTGTGTGTGTGTGTGTATGTGCATCTGTGTCTTTTCAAATTGTTATTTTTATGCAACAACAGAGGAATGGAATGATGACCTTACACATTACGAGCTATTTCTGTATTGTCCAGCAATTTTTAAATTATTTAGCTTTGTCTTTTTGGTTGTTGTGGGTTTTTCGGGCTCTTTGGCCGTGTGGTTGTTGTTCCTAACGTTTCGCCAGTCTCCGTGGCTGGCATCTTCAGAGGACAGCACTCTGTGCTCTGGTGAGTGCTGTCCTCTGAAGATGCCAGCCGTGAAAGCCTTCGCGAATACATTTTATCTTTTTATTTATTTAAAATATTTTACTCTACCTTTCTCCTTTAAAAGCACCCAAGGCAGCTTACATCATTAGAAACACAATATTAAAAGCTAAAAATAGTAAATTATTCAAAAATTTAAAAATAATGAATTTAAAATGTTAGGTAAAAGCATTACTAAAAACAGATTTAGAACAAAACATTAACCATCCCATTTATTATCTTCAAAACAGTCAGTCAGTCACTAAGGAAAAGCCTACCTGAAGAGAAAGTATGACAGTAAGGGGTCGTGCAAATACAGAAATGTACATTCATACTTCTAATTCAATTTGTATTTTTCAATAGACTAGTGAGACAGAGGAGAAGGAAAACTCCAATTTCAAACCTCCACTGCCTTGTGGCTATATCCACTCATGGAAAAGGCTTCAGGAGTTAACCTCGAGGCAAAATCCGGAGCTGGAGTCCCGAAGGCAGCATGTGTCGTTCTGCCAACTCCTGCGACATTGCTGGAACCAGTTGTATTGGCTCTTGCCTTTCCATTGGACCATTTCAGCAATGTGGAGAGGGGGGATCTGCTGCTTGGGTAACAGCCTATCCTCCATATTACCTTACCCGGGCTTCATGCTCTGGCGAGGACACTCCTCGATTCAGATCATGTTACCATAGTCTCTCGAGACTGAAGGATGCCTATGCTAGTGAGACAGACATTTCTACTCCAAAGGGTAGCAGTCTTATTCCACTGGATTACAATGATAACCAACAAAGTGTCTTGTGATACTTTTAAAGCTGGCATAAATGTATGTAGATGGACTGCAGTTCATGAAACCTTATACCAAATAAATATGCTAGTCTTTAAGATGCCGCAAGACTCCTTGTTAAATTTGCTTGTCAGATAAATTAAGGGAACTAGAACTGTGCTGCAGGTCATATATTGAACGCTTAGGCCACATATTAACCCTCAGGTGGGCTAAGACGATATTAGGGGTAACCTGTTTTCAGGCTGAGAGTTATAAATCTGGGGGAAAGAGATTTGGGGGAAAGGGATTCTTTTTCTTTTTACTCATGTACCTCATTTTCCTTAACTAGTGTAATTTTAAAAAAAAGATTGCAGTAGGCTGCCTCCACAGGCTGATCCACGCCTAAACACAGTTGCCCTTTGCAGAGTAATAGCCACATACTGTACAGTGCTAATGCAAAGACCCAATTCTGTCAGTCTAACTTTAGGGCTGAAAACTGGAAGACACTTTAGATTTACTGTACTTACCCAAAGCCAAGATCAAAGAAAACTTAACACTATTTTGTGAAATATCTTAAAAACAGAAGGGGGTAGCTCAGCAACTAAGCAATCTTGCATGTGAGGAAAGTGTTAGCAAAAATTCCTTCTTTTAAAAGTAGTCAAATCATGTCCAAATATTTAATGTTTATTTGGAAAGAAAAGGATGGGAGATGGAAGAGAAAGGTAAGGCAATAAACATATGGATAAAATAGTACATTCAATCTGTTCCATACTGTAGCAGAATTCTGGCTTTATTCCCTGTAAGTTCCTCTGGAACCTGGCTACTTTAAAATCCCATTATAGATTGTGTGGAAATAAGGAAAGGCCGGATCAAAAGAAGAGCTGACATAGCATGCTGTAGTCTATACAACCTGTTACAGCTGATGAATCTCACCTCAAGCCACAAACTATTAGTCATAATCTGCCTTCTAGAATAATGTAAGGAAAAAACTGCACTCTGTATGACACTTTGGGTTACTCTAAATGAAATATGGTATAACAGTGTGATCATAATGGGTACATGGACAGAATAAGAAAGAAAATGGAGAAGGGGCTGCACAAAAGTCTTAGACCTTCAGTCTGTCTGTATTTGGAAAATTGTGTGGTACTTCAACCTTTTATTTTGAATTAAACTCATACTGTAATTCTGCACTTAGTTTCCCATTTTTTGAGATACACAGCGATACAGTCATTCAAGATGCAATTTTAGTAGTCTTTGATTTCAGTAACTAGTTCCTTGATGTTTAAAATTGTTTTTAAGATCAAAGATTTGTGTGGGACCTTACATCTAACACCTAATTGTAGACCTGAGGAATCTAGCTGATGGGTGCTATTAAGTGGGGGTGAAAACAAAGGAAGAAGTACTTAACACCACTATTTCAAATATCTACTGTCAACAGGTTGAGGGAAGTAGCTTCTTGCCAGTAAATTATGCCTCTAATCTTCCTGCCCCCTCTTCTGCAAGCCTACTGGAAAGGAAGAAACCCATCAAATGACTTCAGTCTATGCCCTGAGGCAATTATAATGTACAGTACTGTATTTGGACTTTTCAAGGTGATTTCAGCAATCTCTGTCTAAAGAAGAGTTCTTAGACACCCTTTCCCTGCCATTTGCCTGCAAGAGAATGAGGATGAAGAACAGTTATTAAGAACCTAGATAGTTGTGAAAGTAAATACTGTTTTTATACATTGCGCATATATATGGTCCCTTGTACCATTTCTATTTCTGATAAGCCAGGAGAAAAGATGCACTAGTCTTGCATACCACATGTAAGAATCGTTTTTTAAATTACAAGGGGAATGATGTACCATTAGCAGCTCAAATGGGAAAGAGAATCTGGAAGAAACTAGAGCTCCTGCACCCTGTTGCTTTGATTATGTCTGCCATCTGGGTTTAGTACACAAGATACCGGTTTAGATACTAATTCCAATAGCTTCAGATCAAAAATAACGGTCGCATTTACGAGGGCAAAGATGATGATGGATTATAAACCGTTGAGAATAAGCTCTTTTTCGTTGTTTTTGCTTGGCTTGTTCCCTTCTTAATGTAGGACAAATCATAAATCACTTGCGTGCCTGAGAGAAATGGGCCAGGCGGGGGAGGGAAGGCGGTAGCTTTGCTGATCATTGAGCTTATCTTGGCGGTGGGGAAATACTCCACTTTCTCTGCTACTCATCCTCTGAAAAATCTCTCCGATGATCTTTAAAATTAGAGGTTAACAGCCTTGTAAACAGACTCGTGGAAAATGGTCACCCTACCCTCCTCCTCCTCTTCTTTAGCCATTGAATCCGCAAACTCCTGCCAACACGGCGTTTCCCCTCCAAACTTCCTCCAGGGTCGTCATTGCAAAATGCTCGCAATATTAAACCTCAGATTTCTCCATGCATTTCGTCGCACGCGTTGCCTACGCCCACCGGTCGTCACTTGCAGCTTTGCAATTTAATCTTTAAAAAAAAAAATCGGAACGCCTTCCACATTGCACGGTTCTCTCTCGTTGAATTTTGAAGACTGCTTGAGGAAGAGAGAAGCCAAAGAAAATGGTTTAATGTTTTTTGTAAACCCGACCCACCGACCCCTGCCTCCCCCAACTTGGCTCTGTGTATGCAATGCAGCTGCGTTTGCAGAGTGTGGGACGTGAGGAGGGGGGGGAGAACCCAGTGGCCGCGGCGGGACCGAGCGCTCAGACCCGGTGTGCTCTGCGCGCCAGATGTTCGGCCTGCCCCTGCTCGGCTCCCTCCGTGTGGTCATGCTCGAGCCCTGTGTGAATTGAGGAGATCTGATGAGTTAGCTGGTTGCTATGGTGACGAGCCGAGTCACGTGTCCCGGGTGCTGCTCCCGGCAGTTTGACGTCACCGACCACAGAGAGCGAGCGAGCGAGAGAGGAAAAGGCGCGCGGGGTGTGTGTGTGTGTATGTGTGTGGGGAGGCTGCAGGGAGGAGGAGCAGAATCTGGGAGCGAAGGAGCAGACGCGCGCAACGAGCCCGCCCCAGCTTCTCCTGCACACAGGCACCCGGGTTAGGGCTGCTTGCCTTTTGGGAGCGCTCCAATGCCTGGACCTACCCAAACGCTGTCCCCAAATGGAGAGAACAACAACGACATCATCCAGGATAACGGCACCACCATCATCCCTTTCAGGAAGCACACAGTGCGCGGGGAGCGTTCCTACAGGTAACGCGCTCTCCCTTTCTCTGGGTCTCTTTGGGCGGGCGCCTACGTGTGCGTGGACACACATACAGAGAAGCTCGGGGATCTGCAGTAGAGCCGCGGAAAGGGGAGAAGGAGGGAGGGAGGGAGGGTTGCAGGGGATTGCATAATAAGAATAGCGGCTCTTTAAATCTAATCTGGCGTGTCTCCCGTGTTTAAGGGAGCAGCATGGTCGAGAAGCTGCTTGAACGGCGCTCTTGCATGGTCGAGATGGGAAACAAATACCAGCCCAGTCTTGCAGAGGTTTTCCTTCCTTCATCTCCCCGGTCTCCTTTTTTTGCTTTTGTTGCTCACTCACTACTCCCCAGCGTTCTGGCGTAGGCTTTTTAAAAATCTGTAATAACAATAGTAGCAGCAACCATGATGGTCATAATGCTGTCGATGCCATTGTCGGATGGCTGTTTAAATTTTTATCTTCGTAAAGAAGTCATTTGGCGGTAACGAGAGAGAGAGGAGGGGGATATGCGAGAAGAACGGGTCTTGTGATGGTTGTATTGGTGCACCGCCTTGGTGTGCGGAAGGGAAAATGGAACCCTCTAGATTAAACTGCAGCCTGTGATGTTAAACCACCAGATTGATGGAGCTTTGTAAGAACTGCACACTCTGATTGGCGGAAAGCTTGACAGCAGAGGTCAAGGTGTCAGAAATATACTAAAAATTTCCTTCTTCAGATCTCGGGTTTTGGAAACGAGATGGGCTGTGAACCAGTCTCGAAAACCATACTGCACCTCCTCTCTGTGTTTTGACTCTGCCGTCTAATAGGAGACGCTGACCTTCCTGGCTCCTTTTTTAGTGTGATGCATTTTCATTGTGCTGCTTGCTTCGAGGAGGAGGGTGGCTATTTTCTTTGTCACTGTTCTATGCGTTTTTAATAGTGGCTTGACATGTCTCTTAGGCAGCAGGCTTCTTTCTCTCCCCTCACCCTTTATGTATTGATTTATGTACAGTATTTATTTATTTATTGCATTAACTTGCTTCTCAGTGTGTTCTCACAGATAAGCTCGTCATGATTATTTGCATTGTTCAGTAATGATAACAGTGTAGCTGAGAATGCAACTAGTTTTGGAGGGCTGTTCTCTGCTGTGCTGTGTAAAAAGGGGAGGATGGGGGGAGGAGGAAGCCAGACATGTTTTCTTTAAGTTAATATTCTTCTTTCCCAACCCCTCCCCCATCAAATCACAGTGCTTTTTGTTGTTTCTTTTTAAATTCATGCCATGAAGCAAGCTACAGGAAATGAAACTGTCCCAAAACCGTTATAAAAATGTTTGATTAAGGTGTAGTTTTTAGTGAAAAGCAGAAGTGGAGCAAAACAGAGTATGTTTGCTCAGCTGACTGTTAGCTAGCCTTTGAATATTGCTTGGGAATAGTATTACTGATTGCCAGCAGCCAGTCAAAAGTAACTAAGCCACAGGCTTCTCTTTTCTTGAGTAGGTAAGGTCACTATAATGTTTTAAAGAGTAAAGTGTACAATTTTCTGGTGGAATCCATAGAATAAGAAATACATTCTGATTTGTTCTGCTTCAGAAGCACACCATTTTTGAAGGGCTATTAATGATTATGCCTTAATGCAACGTATTCTGGATCCAGTACCCATTGAAAATTGAGACACAGAATTCTAAAATTTCTCAGTACAGCTGTGTCATCCTTAATAGTTTTATCTTAGAAAAGATCCATTAAGATACTTTGTTTCACTAAAGCATGAAAACTGATAATTTTAGTTCTTATCATTGTGTGATGATTACCTAGAGTGAAGAACCTCCTGTGTTGGCTTCTAAGCTGATAAACCTATTTTATTGTATTAATCAATCTGTTGCAAAAAACTAAACTGTTATGTTGAATGCAACTGCTCTCAGTGATTAACCAATCAACTTTATAGACAGACAGCATTGCCCAGTCACAATGGGAAGGTGGATTTTTTCATAATCAGAATAAAACTAGGGGGTTCATTTCTAAAGACCTAGTTGAAAATGTTCCCATAACTACTTATTATAGAACTAGCTTGCTGTTCAATGTAGAATAAAAGCTCAATTTTACATGTGATTAACTGCAGATATGACATGTGAGAAACATGTGAGGAACTGCAGATATTCTGAGAATAGAAGCCCTGACCTAACTCAATTTCCAGTGCAGGATTCTTTTATCAAAGCATGTCTTGTTTTATAGGGCAATAGGGTTTTGCTTCATTTCTTTCTCTCTGATGTTTGTTTAAATAGAATGTGGAGTGATCGCAGTTTTAACTGTTGCTTCTAGTACACTAACTGGAACTATATGATGAGTGCAGTGTGCTTCATTGTGATGAGTTAGATGCAGATATAGGTAAATGTAATTGGGCTGGCAAAAGCAGAGTCGCTAGACATGGCAGCCAATCCACTCCTCTCAAAATGCTACTCGGAAGAGTGGGAATCCTTGTAGAATTGGAGGAATGGCAATGTGTTGGGCAGGGAATCCTCCCAAACTGACAACTTCTGTGAATGAAGTCTTTCTGTCCTCAGAAGGCAGATCGTGGATCCAGCCCACTATTATTTTGTGTAACTCATTTCCTTTATCTTTCTAAATATATCCAACTGAAAAAAATGATCAGGTTAAAAATTTCAAAACACAGATCCATGAATTATTCAAAAACTGGGATCTAAAAGTGGTATATCATGTTTCACCATGGTGCATTCTTAGCAGCCACCATGAAATTGTCATTACCTCTGTTGGTTTGTTTCTCTGTAGTATGCCAAGATCAACTGAAATGGAAGCTTATATATGAAATTGAACACATAAAGTAGCAATTTGTGATATAGCAAGATGCCAGCTTGGATTATGCTGTATTATTTTCCCTATATTGACTTCCAAAAGAAGGTCAGTGCATGGCTGTGTTTTATACAGCCATGATGCAACTCTTGTAGTAATACTGCTTTACTTTCAAAGCAGTTGTGTGCAAGTTTACATAGAAATTAGCCCTATGTTTTGTGGGATTTACTCACAAAAGGATTTGCATAGGTTGTAGCTTGCTTTATGCTTGGTACTTCAGTTACACTGATCAAACTTTAACAATTGGTTCAAGAAAAAAGTGGAATATCTTAAGAAAAGGATAATTATTGAAATAATTTCCAATCCTGAGTTTCATATAATTCCTGAAGAAGTGTGCATACGAATTGGTTGCAATCACAGTTAAAAGCATCAGTTGGAAACTAAATAATGCCCTCAGTCTACACAGGAACAAAATGTGAAATGTTTGTCATTTAGTTTTTGTACCTTTTTAATTGCAGAATTTTTGTCTACTATACAGAAATTGAAACTTCAGATCACCTGAGAACCCAGCCCACACTCTCTCACCACATTTACCACAGCACCCCACACTGCCTCACCACCAGATTTGGCACTGAAATTTGGGAGCATGGCAATACGAGTACTGTGCGAAACAAGATTAATAGGAATTGTGTGCTTTGTCTTAAAGCACAGCCAGCCTTTTCACAGGCTTCAGGGATATGGTGCTTTTAAACAAGGTGCATGTTCCCTGTGCCTTGTTCTTTAGGAAAATTTGGTTTTGTCTGGTGACAGTGATTTTGACAGTGAGACTGCCTAGTGGACCAATATGCCACATGCAATCTGTGGCCTACATAGACATGAAAGAATACTACTGTGGTTCTGTATAAAGTTACTCAAGAGTCCTAGTGAATTTAGTGTCATTTCAGAATACAGTAGTCTATATAGCAGTGGTTCTTAACCTTTGTTACTCGGATGTTTTTGAACTGCAACTCCCAGAAACCCCAGCCAGCACAGTTGGTGGTGAAGGCTTCTGGGAGTTGCAGTCCAAAACTCCTGAGTAACCCAAGGTTAAGAACCAGTGATATATAGGATTGCACAGCAAAGTAAGTTTAATGTATTCGCGAAGGCTTTCACAGCTGGGATCTAATGGTTGTTGTGGGTTTTTCGGGCTTCTTGGCCGTGTTCTGAAGGTGGTTTTTCCTAACGTTTCGCCAGTCTCTGTGGCCGGCATCTTCAGAGGACAGCAAACTGTGCTCTTGTTTGCTGTCCTCTGAAGATGCCGGCCACAGAGACTGGCGAAACGTTAGGAAAAACCACCTTCAGAACACGGCCAAGAAGCCCGAAAAACCCACAACAACCAAAATAAGTTTAGATGGTATTTTTGAGGTGCGGAATGGTCTGTGGGCTTGAATGCTATTCTCCTTCCATTTGTGTACAGCATTCATTTCTTGTTGCTCATTAACTAATTAAATATTGTTTTGGATTAGTGTGAAATTTGGACTGAGCTCCTTTTCCGTGACATTTGGATTCAGCTAGGTTCATCGCTTGTCCTGGAAACCTGAAATGAAAATCCACTTACCTTCTTGTATGAAAGGTAACACCATCTATGATTCACCCCGATATATATATATCATAGCAGGCTATATTTGCCATTAGACAGGAAACAGAAATGCTTTGTTTCCTGGGCAGGAGAATGTGCAGTTTACCAGGCTTTCCCTCCCAGTTTGCCAGGCTCTAATTTGAAGGATATCTAACTAAAAGCTCTAGAACTTTCCAGAAAATTGTTAACATTTCTTTTTGCTGCTGTTGTAGCAGATAACACTAACACGGAATGTTTAGAATGAAAAATCATGACAGCAAACCCAAGATACATCATTTGTAAGTGACAGAATGAGAAGAATCTGTCTTATTTTTAGTGAATATTACAGAATTGTCTTCTATATCTGTATACAAATGAAATGAGTTTGCAAATATGTTGTTTTTTAAAACAATTATTTTATCTTAACATCTACAAATATTTTTTCCTCAACTCCTCTTTGATGGTTATTTTTGTCTTACATACAAAAGAAGGCTTGCATATTACTTCATATCAGTTTTTGTGATCAGTAAGTTAACTGAAAAACAGACAGTTAACAAGAGCAGTGGGGCTCATTTTAACTGTTTAGGTGCATTTTTTTAAAATGTAAGATGATGCTACCTGTTTCCTTACTATTTTCCTTTGAGAGACCAGTAAACATAGTACAGTACTCCTCTGAGTAAGGTAATGCCTTTTTATTGGATTACTCTCTGTTAGCACATACTTTATGGGTGGATCTCAGCCTCTAGAGAGGAAAACTTCATTTTCACAAGAAATGATCCCTGACCTTGAATTATTTAATGACACAGCCCTTTTCTTTATCTTACATAAGAATGTTTCCACCCTAACTAGAATTGATGGGTACAGGATGTCCCCTTAGAAAGCACCCAGAAATGGAGATTGGCTAGTCCTAGTATGTCAAGCCAATAATTCCATGTGGCACAGTCCTGCTGTCCTCTTCAAAGTCTTCTAGCACTTTAAGGAGGAGTGCCAGGAGTGCATACTGTTTTTTTCTACAGTCCTGCACTTTTGAGATAAGACCACACATTTTGTTGATCTTTGCAACTGAAAGATGGAGGAGCTATGAAACAGCAGAAGTACATTCAAATAACTTCTTAGTGAGTATGTAGCAGGATTGCAGTCTATGTGGCCATAACGAAAATGGTGTCATTTAGCATTATTTTTGTCTTGGATACCTTGGGTCTCCTGTATTTGGACTTCAGTGATTGTCTTTCACATGTTTGGGATTAAATGATTTGGATTAGCTCAAAGGATCATAGGATGAGTTTGTCCAATCAATAGATTATATCCACATTAAGATGAAATTATTTTCCCCATTTTATTTTTAAGATAACAGATTATTGTGCTTCTCCCAAAATTAAACATAACATTTTGAACTGTTTGCATTGCAGATAAATCAAATTTCTTTTTAAAAATCTGTTCATGCTGGTATATTTAAGAGCCTCAACTAGTTCAATCATGTTTTTAAACATTTGATAAACTATTAAGTCAAATTGCTTTATGGATTTACAGGTCCAAATTTTTTTTTTGGATTGGCTCAAAGTGCTAAATACAAAGCTTAGGAATACATTTTCAGACATCTTTGCCTTTGAATGCCCAGATGTACTC
Organism: Pogona vitticeps; assembly: GCF_051106095.1. Classification (NCBI taxonomy): domain Eukaryota; kingdom Metazoa; phylum Chordata; class Lepidosauria; order Squamata; family Agamidae; genus Pogona; species Pogona vitticeps. Next base: position 192,004,745 of record NC_135786.1, read on the forward strand.
CATAGTTCAGAACGCTTGAGTCAGAGGGTGATAACATGAGCCTTTTTCCTATTGTGTCTGCTGTGGGAACATGTTGGTTCACTCCTTTTGCTGGTGACCAGGTGATGTAAGTGACAAAGCAAACCAGAAAGCCCTTCTCTCTATCTCGCCTCTGAGAGGAATCCATTATGTGTAGACATTTGACAGGACCTTCTACTCTGTGGCACCCCAATGGTGGAATGATCTCCTCTGGAAGCTTTGTTTAATGTTTCTTCATTAAAACTGAGCCAGCAAGAAAATGACAGTGTGTTCCAACATGACTTGCAGGCATTAATGTGCTATATCATAGAGATGACACGTCAAAAATAAATTCTTTCATATGGTTGTTCTCTACGTATACAGTAAAAATCTTCTTTGTTTTATTTATTTAAAGCAAAGGTTTATTGATTTCTGAAAAAGATTGTTGGCTGATATTGATAATGTTATATAGCCTTTCCAAATATTGTCCAGAATAGTAGAAGGGTTTACACAATTAAGTAAAATGTTACATTGTTCAGCCTCAGAATACTTCCACAGAGTAATATTTTTATTTATATATTGGGCTTAGGACCATACAGGCCTTGAGCTATTTCTATCTCTCTATTTAAAGGTGCTGGTGATGTTCCTTCTCCAAAGAAGTTTCCAGCCTTCATGATTACAATGTTTTGGGAAACAAGAGAACAATGTTAATGTTATAGCCAAAAAGCAAACATGAGCCTGATGTCTGTCTTATTTATTTATTTAAAACATTTCTATGCCACCTTTCTCCCCACAAGACAGCTTGTGATTTCAAGTGGATAAATCAGGATTTTTATCTGCCTGGTCTTAGCCTACTGTTTGTTGTGGCAATTCTAGCTATTTCTATAAGACAAGGCTTGTACACAATTGTTCAGTTTTGTCTTTTATTAAAAGCTTCAAATGTTTTCTTGGTCCCTGAACAAGGTGACGTCTGAAGTAGATTACATCTAATAGTTTCTCCATGACCCTTTTTCATTAGAAGAAGAAACCAGAATACCTCACAGACTGAGATTTCTAGATGAACCATTCTCAACACAGGGTCAAGTAGCTGTTTAGGACTACAGTAGGCCTCTTTCTCTCATGGTAGAGAGTGAAATTTCCTGCCAGAGATTTTAGGCAATAACATACAAAAAAATCCTTACCATTTTATAGTTGCTACTCCCCTGCACTGAGATCTCGTATAGTGTGGAATGAGTGATTTGGGATTCCATACAATCCTAAACCATCTTTATCTCTGAACATGGCACTCTCCACATAGTCTAGCCTAAGAAATGGTGCCAACCCCAAAGCTGCCACAGGGAGTTCCTCCGTTTTGGTACCAAGACGAGGATAAATTACAAAAAAGAAGCTATAGTGCTACAAAATGGAAATAAATGAATGCCAGTACCATGTCCTGTTTTTGTTTCAGTGAGCTGACAGGTCATAGAACATGGCAGTAGCTATGCCAAAAATTCTGTCTGTCCAGCGTAAGATTGATTTGTTTTGCTAATGTTTTCATATGTAGCGGCAGTCACTCTGAATGGAATTGATTTATATGTCGTGGTTCCCAACCCTGTCCTGCAGCCTCTAAACTACTTGTCTTCATTTCAAGGAAATGTAAACATTAATCACTGAGCAGAGGATTAAGGATGTAGAATTTTAGGAGATCCTGCAGTAGGGATAGGCTTTTTAGAAAAATGTCCTATTTTAGGCTTTAGGTTCAATTTTAAGCTTGTTTTCACAATAATAATATCCATAGTTGCTGTTGTAGTTGGAGAAAGCAAAGCACAAAATGAAACCTACAAAAAACTTCTAAGGTTTTGAAGAAATTGATTTATTAAAATTAGCAATGTAAGAAGTAAAACAAACGTTTCCATCATTTATCAGTTTCACTTTTTAAATATCTGGAAGTGTTTATAGAAACTTCTATATAGATATTTTGTATGTTCTTGTGTGTAAACTATTGTTATTATGTATCTACTTCTATTGTATTTCCGTCTTAGCTATTTTGTTAAGTTTTAGCTAATAAAAAAATAATTTAAAAAGTTACACTTTTTTTCTTTTCACCACTCCTGAAAATGTCATATGACTGATGTTACTATGTAAGTAAAAATATCTTTAGATGATATGTGTTTCTAAAACATGTTCATATTTTTTCCATTGAAATTTTTTTTTGGAGTTAAGAATAGCCTCAACCTACTTTAAGTAAGTTACAGTGCAGAATAATTCCCCATAGAACAATTTGTGGTGTATTTTTAGCCTACATGTTATTTTTGTTATTACATTATCTATTGTAGTACATTGTATGCTTTTTGGGTCCAGGTTTGTATAACTTTTAAAGGGTAATATTTATCACTTTAACTCTTGTACTTTAGAGAACATACAGCAGATCCCCCTCATGGTGATATAGTTAAGTGTTGTAAATTGAACCGTATTTTTCCATTCTTCTAAAAAAAATAGAGAGTTGATTCTTGGAAAAAAATCATACTTTATAAGTGACACCTCTACTATTTGTGACTTGCTCATCATTCCCTTCCAACCTTCTCTGCCTTTTCACTTCTCCCTCATAGCTCCTCTCTCCCAACACTGCTCTCTGTCCTCTGTTTTCCTCTCTCTTTTCCATCCTACCTCATCCCTCTAGCTTGCTTGCTGAGTACTCCGTTCCAACCTGTGCTATTTTCCTTGTTTTCCCACTTTTGCTCTCATGCTGCAGTGTTGGGTAATGTCATTTTGTCACATCAGTCACAGTGGGCATAAAAGTGACTTTTGGATGCTAGGATGGGCATTATCTAATATTGGAATGGTTGTAAAAGTGGGAAGTTGTAAAGTGGGCTGGTATAAGTTGGGGATCCCCTGTACATAGAGATTGCTAGATGCTCTATATGTTCAGTGGCTCTGTGGCTACTCATTTCCAAAGGAATAGTAGTGTTGCCTTTTCAGACTTAACACAATCAACAGAATGCTTTTGTAAAACAACAGAATCTTAGTTGTTGCTTAAAGACTGACAAATTCATTTTGTCACAAGATGCCACAGAGTACAGTTCACTTCACCAAGTGCTCAAAGTGTTGTCCTGACATTATGGATAGATGTTGAATAAATTCTTCCCTGACCTTTCAGAGTAGGATATTAAAGTTAATATGTAGGTGTATGTATGAGAAATAGGCCATGTGGGATGAGGGGAGAAAGAAATAGGTGTTCTACTTATATACTGTCCTATAGTGCTTAAAGCTCCCTCTAGGCAGTTTGCAATTTAATTATGCAGGCTACACCCCGAGTAAGCTGGGTCCTCAGTTTACCAACCTTGGAAGGATGCAAGGCTGAGTCAACCTTGAGCCTGCTACCTGAGTCCACTGAGACTGAACCCAATCATGAGCAGACTTTTGGCTGCAATGCAGCAGTTTAACTACTGCACCACGAGGTTCCTCTGCTTTCTGAGAAGGGGTGATTTTACCACACTAAAAACATCTTTTTATGCAAACTTGGTGGAAGATTACAGGTTACTTGGCTATTAAAAGGGGGCACAACTCAGAAAAGGTTGGAAGCCACTGGGTTAGAAATAAGTGAAATTTTAAAAGTACATATGTACCTTGAGACTCTGGGGGAGCAGAATATTATGTTATATAGGAAGCATAAAGTATAAATTTGTTTGTTTCAATATGCTCCCTTTCAAAATCCAGCTGCAACAAGTCCCAGCAATAGTCATGGTTTATAAGACAAATCTGGCCATATTTTTGGAATGCAAAAGCAAGATATGTTCGTGATCTTGCTTCGGAAAAGTCAAATGCATTTCAGAGACATTCTGCAGAGACCATTATTTTTATGAACTGCTAAATTATTTATTTTGACATGGAGTTATTCCCCTTGAATGAAAACTTCATAAAGAGAGTAGTGGTATGGTAGCTACAAGTTGAGGAGAAGGAGATTGATTGATTGATTCGATTTATATACCGCCCATCTGGCAGCCAAGGCCACTCTGAGCAGTTATCTACATTTAATATCCATGTGGCATCTGCTTGCTTGAAGCAGTAGTGGTAGTGGTTGGGAAGAACTGACATCTGACAAGTCACACAAGAAGCTATACAGTTTCTTTGGCTGAAGTTATGTTTGATTAATAAGCACATGGCTTGTGAGTACATTCTCATATGAAGTTTGTGATCCAAACGTAAGTTGAGCCTCTGTACACATGTATGCAAGAATCCATCATTATGACTCATAGTAATAATTCTCATTCAAGAGGAAGGAATCCACAGAGGAATGGTTTGAGTCATCTTCTACCCAGGAGACGAAGCCAAAAATGGAGTTGACACCGTTGTTCCAGAAATGAATGCTCCTTCCATTTCAGGCTGTGCATTCGAACTGAAGGCAAGGCTCCTGCTTGCTCCTGACCCTTAGATTGGCACCAGAGATTTTCTATTTGCCACTTTTTTCCCTTTGTATTTCCTCACTTTTCCTCTTGTGCACGTAGCAAGGGGCATGAGGGCGGTGTATTTCAGTACTCATGGGAGTCTGGAAGTTGAGTCATGGCAACTGGACTTCTTTCTTATTAGGTTGAAATGTTTTGCTACTTATCCAAGTACAGTGGTGCCTCACTTAACGGCGATAATCCGTTCCAGGAAAATCGCTGTTAAGCGAAAACATCGTAAAGTGAAAAGAAAAAGCCTATTGAAACGTATTGAAAACCGTTCAATGCGTTCCAGTGGGCTAAAAACTCACCGTCCAGCGAAGATCTTCCACACGGTGGCCATTTTTAGTGCCTGTATAGTGAGGAATCCATACCTAAACACAGCGGGGAGCCATTTTAATTACCCGGCAGCCATTTTGAACCCGCCAATCAGCTGTTAAAAAAACATCGTTTTGCGAAGAATCGGTTCCCGAAGCAGGGAACCGATCATCGCAAAGCGAAAAAACCCTATTTAGACCATAAAAACATCGTCATGAAGCAGATTCATTGTAATGCGGGGTAATTGTAAAGCAGGGCACCACTGTAGCTTGTTCAGTCTGAGGAGAGTTAGTAGGAGGATATAGGGGTCGCCTGCCATCTCTCCTCAGAATGAATAAGCAAAAGCAAAGCAAAGCATGCTGCTTATATACCGCCCCATAGCACTTCAAGCACTCTCTGGGCGGTTTACAATTTAATTATGCAGGCTACACACTGCTCCCCCAGCGAGCTGGGTACTCATTTTACCGACCTCGGAAGGATAGAAGGCTGAGTCAACCTTGAGCTGGCTACCTGGGATTTGAACCCCAGGTCGTGAGCACAGTTTTGGCTGCTAATAAGAAAGAAGTCCGGTTGCCATGACTCAACTTCCAGATAACCTAATGAGGTGATAAACACACCTGGATGACTGAGAATCTTCACAGATATATTCATGGGGGGTCCCACCAATATTTAACCTTCTCACCTCCCACTCACTATGGGAAAGAAAAGATTCTACTACTGACCGCTGTCGGGCCACCACCTCCTCCTTGGACCCTTGCCCGGCCTGGCTAATCAAAGCAGCCAGGCCGAAAACAACTGAATGGGCCACAGCTATAATAAATGGGTCTTTCCTTGAGGGCAGATTCCCATCTGCCCTCAAGGAGACACTCATTAGGCCCATACGAAAGAAACCTAGTTTGGCGGCGGACGAAATTGGCAATTACAGGCCCGTCGCCAATATTTCTTTCATGAGCAAAGTGGTGGAGAGGGTGGTGGCAGACCAGCTTCAGGCACTCTTAGATGAAACAGATGCACTGGATCCGTTCCAGTCGGGCTTCAGGCCGCGCCACGGGACAGAGACGGCATTGGTCGCCCTGTATGATGACCTGCTGAGGGAGGCGGACAGGGGCAAAATGTCTCTGTTGGTCCTCCTCGATATTTCGGCGGCCTTTGATACCGTCGACCACGGTATCCTCCTGGGGAGGCTCTCCGAGCTGGGAATCGGTGGCCTGGCATTAGCCTGGCTCCGCTCCTTCTTGGAGGACCGCCCCCAGAGAGTTCAGCTTGGGGAGAATGTCTCGGCCCCGTGGAGCTCCAACTGTGGGGTTCCACAGGGATCGATTATCTCCCCAATGCTATTTAACATCTATATGAGGCCGCTAGCGGGGGTCATCAGGAGGTGTGGAGCGATGTGTCACCAGTACGCTGATGACACTCAGCTCTACATCTCCTTTTTGCCAACTGCAGGTGATGCCGTCCTGACCCTCCAGCACTGCCTGGAGACTATACTGGAATGGATGCAGGAAAATGGCCTGCGGCTGAACCCGGACAAGACGGAAGTCCTGAGGGTGGGGCCCCCCGTAGTTGGTGGCCTGGTTGGCCCTCTCTCCTTTGGGGGGGGCGACCTTGGCCCCGGTGAGCGGGGTCCGCAGCTTGGGCATACACTTGGACCCGACGCTCACCATGGAAACACAGGTGACGTCGGTCGTCCGCTCCACCTACTTCCACCTCTGGCGGATTGCCCGGCTGCGGCCCTATCTCGACACGGGGGCCCTCACTACCTTAGTACACGCACTCGTAATCTCAAGATTAGATCACTGCAACGCGCTCTACGTGGGGCTACCTTTGAGGCTGATACGGAAACTTCAGATGGTGCAGAATGCAGCAGCCAGACTCCTCACCGGAGGGAGAAAATATCATCACATCTCTCCCATCCTGGCTAGACTGCACTGGCTGCCCATTTGTTTCCGTATCGACTTCAAAGTCTTAATGCTCACTTATAAGGCCCTAAACGGTTTGGGACCTCGATACTTGGCGGAACGCCTTCACCCACCAAGTTCTACCCGAACCACCCGCGCGAGCCAGGAGGTGAGGCTGAGGAGCCTGACGCCGAGGGAGGCCCGGAGAGAGAAGACAAGAAACCGGGCCTTCTCGGCGGTGGCTCCTCGCCTTTGGAACAGTCTCCCTCCTGAGATTCGCGCGGCCCCTTCGCTGGGTACATTCAAAACTCAATTAAAAACATGGCTTTATGTCAAGGCCTTCCCTCCTGCCAGCATCTAATTTAATTTAAATTACTTTTCTCTTCTTTTTCTATTTATTATTTATGACTTATTATGTTTTGTTAATTGATATTTTGATATTTTTGGATTTATGCTATTATAACTGTATATTTTTATGTTAGCCGCTCAGAGTGGTACCGACTTACCAGATGGGCGGGATACAAATCAAATAAATAAATAAATAAATAAATAAATAAATCAGACAATAAAGCCAGGTTTTGGAACATTTCTACCAACAAATGTCCTGCCAGTGTTTGCTTCTGTACCCTTTTGTTTCCTATCTCACTCCAGATTTCCAGTTAGCTGATGAAGACGGGCTACTCTGTGCTGTGCTCACAGGACGTTCTAGGCCTCTGTTCTGTTATCTCTGTAACTGCTTTGCCCAGCCTACACAAGAGAAGCAATTTGATTGGAAGATTGCTTTGTGGGCTGCATATAGGGGTCTACCAGATTCATGACTGTTGATGTAGCTGTAATTCCTCTGAGCTTCTGAAACAGTAGAATATGAACAGCCAGATAAAGTCTGGTGTGTTCCGTATATCTTTCAACAGTAAGAAGTAATTTAATAAGTCTCATAAAGTTCTCACAAGGTTTGCTGTCTTGTCAACACTGGCTCCAAAATGTGCATCCGGTGTTATATCTGGATTCTGATGGTTGTATAATTAGTCTTGCTTTGAACTTCCAAATTCTGTTCAATATGGTAGACTGCTACCAGGGTGACAGATATTCATACAATGTCGCTTCAAGGAGGTATGATAACAAACATACACATGGCTATTTAGGTTAGGTATCATATGATTTGTAGACCTGCCATTAGCTTCTGTTTCCATTCCAACATCAATTCTCCAACATGGGATATCTTTGGGTACTTCATACTCATTAAATAGATCTCTATCCTAGAGGCCCTGTCCAGAAGGGCCTCCTGTGTTAGCTTATCAGACCAATACAAAGAGATATGAAGAAGCGTGTACTGCCATTGATAGCTAAACATTAGCTTCTCGGACAGTCTGGATAAGGCACCACATCTTACTATTCTTGCAGTATCAACACACAACTTCAGACAGTATTCTGGAGTCGGAGGTCAGGACAAGTCATTAATTTCTTGCCCATCTGTATATGAAACCTTTTCTTAGAGAAGATGCTACATCCAGTTCTTCCATTAGTCATAGGTGTCCAACCTAAATGCTCCCTGTGGTACTCTAAAGGGGCTTCCTTTAAGTCCAGACATTCCATCTGTCTTGTGGAGGTTGTCTGAAAAGTAATATATTCTGTAGTACACATATCTTCCAGGATAATGGGAGAATTATGGTCCCTGTTGTCTCAGGAAAGAGTGTTTTCCATTAGAATCATGTTACTGGATGATGATTTAATTTACTCCAGTCTGAATTATTTTATAACAATAAGGCAGTTCTGACTTGTGGCGAACCTTTGCATGGTTTTTAGGTGTAGAGTACTGTGCTACTGTGAAACTTCCCCAAGAATATGCAGGCCTGGTCTTCTCAGGTACAAATTTCCAACCTCTAAGCTCCACAGTGAAATACTGTATTTCTTCATATTGAATAGAAAAATATACACTGACTTTTCTGCCTGTAATAACTTATTCGGGTGCTAAGATTTAGTGTTCACACAACTGCTAACAGTTATGATTGCTACTCTTTGTATCACCGTGGCATGAAAGGATTGAATAATATTTTTTCTTTTACCTTAATTGGAGTATAGTTAGGGTTCTAAAATGTTCTTGAGGGGTAAATAATATATATTAGATGAACTTGTATATGGATCTTTCAGCTGGTGGTTGTGTCCTTCTGAACATGGTGAATTGCTAGTCAAGTTCAGGAACCAACCTAGGAATACTGTACTTTTCTGTTGTAACTGGTGATACGGACCTAGCCTTTAAAAAAAAAAGGAACATAACACTGGTGTTCAAAGTTGAAATCAACAGTAAATACACTAACAAATTCACAGCTCAAAATCCTTATGTGTTTTCCTTTGACATTATATGGCGTAGCTGAAGGTTTAGTTTTTTAAGTATATTTTTCTGAACAGTTCTATTCATGGACCCTCCCACCCATAAGCAAGTTTGCAAGTATTCCCTCTGGGCAGATTCATAGTCTCTCTAAAGTTATGAACAATTGCATTTGAGAATGCAGAGAAATTCTAAAAAGGTTCTTGCAGAAGGTAGACAAATAAGCTAAAACAGACAGATGGCACTCAGAAAAATGTGGATTCTTGGTCATTAGCCATGATATCCAAGAATATCATCTTTCGTTGCTCCTTGTTGAACAACATCCTCGATAATTGTATTTTAGGGAATTGTATTTTAATTGTTTTTATCTTTTTATTGAATTCAGATTGTTGTAAGCCACCCATAGACCTTTGGGTAGTGTGGGTGGCATATAAGTTAAATAAATAAATAAATAAATAAATAAATAAATAAATAAATAAATAAATAAATAAATGTGCAAATCCAGGTCTCCCCTATCTTTTTTAATGTGAGTGAGACCTGTCCAAGTGCTTAAAGCTGGGTAAGCAACAAAAATGCAACCACTCCTGACTTCTTTAATTTGTCACAGCCTTTTCAAACTTGGTGCCTTTCGGGTCTAAGATTTTATAGTTCAAGTAGTCTTATAGTTAAACAATTGTTATTGTTTAAAACCACAGATTTTCACAACTGTAAAGAAACAAATATAAGCAAGATATTCCAAATAGAAAAAGTAGACAAGGTTAAACATGTTTAATAAGAACACACAGTCTGAGGATTTCAGTTTTTATAGCATTTTTTCCTTAATAGTGCTGTCCAGATATGTTGAAACACTAAGCTTGTGAATTATGCTGAATGGACAAAAAGCTTTCATCTCTCAGTTTGTTGAACCAGGAGCTTTTGTGACACAGCGGGATCCGGAGATCTATATTGTTTTTTAGACTCAGTTAGTTGTTGGAGCTGGTAACCTCTGAACAGGCTGCTTCATTAGAAAAAGAGGAAATCCCTGGAAAAACATCTGGCAGAGGTTCAGGAGTTGCTGTTTTCTTTTACTGCCAGCTCATATGTCGTCATGCCTTGTCCTTCATTCTGAGTGTCCAGGAACTCCAGTTTTCTTATGAGACAGAATTCTGCTCCTCCTTCCTATTTTACAGAAGTTGTTTTTCTTTTTAAGTATGCCTCTCTTTAGTTCTAGTGACATATTTCATTATGCTGAATGTAAAAGTACAGTAATTTATGAACTGAGCCTCCTTAGTCTGTTGATACCTTATTGATTTGTTTTAGTATTGCAGACAGGCTTTCATATATGCGTTGTGTAGACATACACAATCAGAAGGGTATATATAACATAAAATTGTATCTCAGAACAGTATAGTGACAGAAATAGAAAAGAACAAGTTAACCAACAACAGAAAGAGGAAGAAGGTGTCTAAAGGCAGCATCACTCAGATCCAGAAGCGTTCAGGGTGGGTGTTTTCATCTTTTCTGTCCAGCCCAGTTTGCCTTTGTGTACATTTTGGTATATTTTCTGTCTGTGATTTTTGTTTACTGGTCAGTGATTGTAATAAAGGCTGTGTATGTATCTCTTCCATCCATGAAGGAATATAATTTCCAGCCTAACTGAAGGTATATGTTATCTGTGAAGAAAGAAATTCTTTTTGTTGTGTCTGCATCATCACTAGAGGCCTTGCTTTTAATGTAGCTGACTGGAGGGTTTTGGGAGTTGTAGTCCATCACATCTGAAAGGGACCAGATTGGGAAAGGCTGTTGCAAAGAGTAAAGTAGATTTATATATGGGAAGTTCCTTCACATATACATAGCTAAAACAATTTAGGAGCTTACAGTATAAGTAAGAATCAGTACAGTATCTGGAATAGTTCAAGAAACAAATAGGCTTTCAGTGCAGCTAATATGAAACTGGAATAGCATGTGCCATGTCTGCTCCCAGCCAGTAATCAGTGATGGCTTTTGCAGTTGAAGTTTCCAGTCACATAGAACAAGCTACGCTGATCAAGGCATGTGTTGCTTAGCAGTTGTGCACTGATGAAGTCCACTAGCCTGAGATTACAGAGTGTGCTGACTGGATAACTGAAACACCAGAGTTCAACTTCCCAGTGTACCTCCTAGAAGAAGAACCAACTTTTGTGGCTCTGGGCATGCTGTACCCTCCCGGACTGCCCCCAAAAGAAAACACTGGTGATCCATTCCTGAGTAATTGACATATAGAAAACCCCAAGAAGGATTGCCATAAGTCAGACTCAGTGGCACATAATCAGTTAGTTTATGGAGTGAGCTTGTTATAGTGGAGTTGGAGAACTCAGAGGAGATCTGTTAAATTGAACCCTGTTGATCTCAGGTTTTTATGAGATGCCACTGTCAAAATATATTTAGTTTATTTTCTCTCTCTCTTTGAATGTAGTGATGTTATTTATAGGTATGTATTTTAAGCTGTACAGGTAGCTCCACTGAAAGGCAGTACACACACACACACACACACACACACACACACATATAAATGAGAAGTACAATAAACCTGAGATTCTTTAAGGCACAATGTTCTGTTCCAGACCACTATCCTAAGAGATCACAAAGGGTTACTCTTTAGTTTACCTTTATATGTATTACAGCCTTGTCTGAGTGAGAGACCGGTGACTAATAGTGAGAGAACTTCATTGATGAAGCAGCTTTTGAACCTGGGCCTCCTGCTGAAATCTGATTCCTTGCACTGCTCATAATCATTTGAACCTGACCCTAAGCCCAGGAAGGAAATAGGATATTAATGACAGATGTGGTCACTGTTTAAACAAAGTGCAATGTTAAATGCAACTGAAGTAAGAAAAGGCACAACACAAAGGAACGTCCATCTTATAAAGTCGAACAGATAAAGCTGAGTGTCTTGAGGTGTCTGAATATGTACCAGATAGAGCGAAAGGCTATAACAGCTTTAGGTCTTTTTCTTAATAGATTCTCAAGTATGGTGCGGCGATCAAAAGAGAGTTGGGTTTTTTTTAATGTGAAGAACAGCAAACCTGAGATCTCTTAACGTTTACAGAGTTCTGATAAAAACCCTCCATCATAGGGGATAATAGGTTGTAATATACAGTATTTGAGTTTTATCTTTGAAAAAAATGTACTGGAATAATTAACAGTGAATGAGGAATAGGTTTAGAATTTGAACAGTCCAATATTTATTACTAGAATAATTGGTACATACACACATGCCCATGTACAGGCAAGTTGCCTTCTTCCAGACTAGTTCCCAAAGCACAGGTAACAGTCAGCTGAGCCCTAGTTATACCAGTCGTCACAGGGCTCCTCATGTTTTCTTTCACTAATCTGTTGTGACAGAGCTGTGTTCTGTCTCTCATTACTGACCCCACAAATTGGGACAGATTGGTGACTGAAAGCCAGTCAGTCTCCACCGGCTCCCCCCACCCCGCATTAACAGACCTCCTACTAGCTGTCATGAAACTACAGGATAAGAATGTTATGCACTGAAAGCAGTACACAAAGGCAAAAGCCTAGGAAGGCTCATATTGCAGGGTTGAAAGAATAAATTCTTTTTATGAGCCATGCCAGACTGAAAGGGTGAGACTCAGACCTCAGAATTGAGAGGAACCGACATGGGAAATTGAGGGGACCCCGTTTGTTTCCAAATGCTGTGTTGATAGATAAGAAAAGCCCAGTCAGATTCAGGAGGCTGAAAATGGAAACAAGCAGTGTGTCCATTTTGTCTCCATTCTTCTAATATCTGATGTTAGCCTTGAGCCAATATAGTTAATTAATAGAGCATAGCAGTAGTTACATCAGCATGTATGTTGCCTAATTTGAAGAAGTATGCAAATTTTAATTATTCTGATTTGTCATGTGTATTGATCTACATTCTTTCATAAGAAGCACTTTAATTTCCTTTATTTTGTGAAACCATATCAATGTATATTATTCATATGTATGTTTCGTGTTGCTTGCTGTCTATAATTCCTGTCACTGACACCACTTACTTGCCCATAAAAATACCTGTCCTGCAGGCAGAATTGCTGCATTACTTTTTTTAAAAGACAGACAATGGGTAGTAGTACGTGTTCAAGACTGAACAGATGATAAGGGTCAAGGGTAATGTTTTGTTTTATGATGTAAAACACTTGTTAAATCTTGATAGTTGGTTGTCAGCTTTTCTATGGCAGAACAGCATTTGGGATCTCTTTATCATTTTGAATGTATTATTTGTTGCCAGTAAATCTCTATACTACAGTGTTGTTTTAGGTCTGCAGTGTGTGGAAGCAGTGGTGTGAAGAATTTTACAGGAGAGAACACAAGAGCCGAGTTTCTTTCTGTCTAAAATATGTGAAACATCAGCTTACAAATATGCAATGTTGTATTCATGCACACGAAGGCTGAAATTCTGTTGTGCAGCTCTGCATGCCCAGGGCTGATAATGTCGGCTGCAATAGCAGCAAATAACTGCTGATTAAAGGTGGTTACAGGGGGTACATGAGCTTCATACACTATGAAACAAAGTCACATGCACCCCAAAATTGCTAAAGGGAACCTTTAATTACTGGTGATTTATGTTAGAGGATTTCAACTTAATTATAATAAGGGTTTTCTTTCATTCTTCTCAAATATATGATTTGAATCACAGTTTGTGTCCTCTTACAAACTCTTGTTCTGGTCCTATTATATGTATATGATCTTAAGGAGTTCCTGTAGAACCATTTCTCTGCAGTAAAATCCACAAAGAATGGATTTAGAAAAACAATAGCTGCTTCACTGTACCCTATTAAAAATATTTCTCATTCTTTTTCTCTGAAGTCAAATGCTAGCATATAGTGAATGTATTTCGTGCCATTCTGTATTACTACTTATGCTTGACCAAGAACACTTATTTTTGCATTTGTGTATAGTAATAATTGTATACTTTTCTATGCTTCTTTTCGAGCTTCTCCTTAGATGCTAGTATTTTCAGAACTTCCAAATTAACTGTAGCCATACAAATCCAGTTCCCAAGTATACCAGACTCACTGTGATGCATTTGGTTGGTGGATTCCTCTGTGGCAGTGGTTCCAAATCTTGGGTAACCCAGGTGTTCTTGGACTGCAATTCTAAGAAACCTTCACCACTAGCTGTGCTGGCCTGGGAGCTACAGTTCAAGAACAACTGGGTTACTCAAGGCTGGGAACCACTGATGTATGGGATGCAGATCTGGTCTGCAAATGAAAATCTATCTGCACTCTAAGACCTAAGCTATGTCTATCACATATTATTTTTTAATTTAAAATATTTTTCTCCCATCTTTCTTTTTGAAAAGGACACAAGGCAGCTTACAACATTGAAATATAGTATTTAAAGTCAAAAAAACGAGTATAGGATGGTGGTTAACTTCATTAAAATATAGTATTTAAAGCTAAGAACAATGAGTATAAAGAGGCATCTACATGTAGCATGTAGAGGCATCCTACATCATTGAAAGGCAATATTAAAGCTAAGAACAATAAATATACAAAAATTGTTTAAAAATGCTACTCTGAGAATGGGAAAACACAAGTAGTACTAAAATCCAGTCAAAGCAGTAGTGCATAACAATCCATTTAAAAATTACACACAGGTAACTAGTTACTGAAGGAAAGCTTGCCCGAAGAGAAAACTTTGCCCGCTTGCAGAAGGACAGCAAAGATGGAGCCAGTCTGGCCTCCTGTGGGAGGAAGCTCCAAAGTCTGGGAGCAACAACAGAGAAGGCCCTCTTGTGTGTCCCCATCAGACACACCTATGAAGGTGGTGGGACTAAGGAAAAGGCCTGTCCTGGTGATCGTAACAGCCAAGCTGACTCACAATGAGAGATACCATCTTTGAGATGGCTTTACCATTGGTTGTGCATGATAAATACAGTAGAAGTAAATACATTCGTTCAACTTTCTCCAGCCTACTTTTGGACTCAGTAGATCACCACTCACATCATCCTTCTGAGATTTTTTAATTGGAGGAACAAAATGGCCCTGTATAGACTATTGATCTTGCTGGCAAATACAGTATAACAGTCATGCTGGTTGGGAATGATGAGAGTGGTAACGCAATGCGTATAACAGGCACCAGGTTAGGGATGGCCCATATACAGTTCTAAAATTGTGTAATTTTGTTTAAAGTATCTGGTATTGTGGTGATCGCTGTCGCGACTGCCACCTCCTCCTACGTCACCACAAGAGATGACAGGTCACGATCCTTCACACACACACACACAACTTCGCTGCCACCAACCACACATAAACCTGACACTTCAGACTTAGTATGGATTTCAAAATAAAAATGATGATTTATTGAATACAAAAATAAAATGGAAATCACTGAGTAAAAGAATCACTTGTCACACTATATTTCTCAGACCTTAACCCTGCACAGTTCTTTGTTTCTTAACACTCAATTACTCAATTACCTAACCTATATCTAACCCTGTATACAGATCTCTCTATCTCTCTCTCTAACTCTCCAACTCTTTAACTAAAATTTTTTCCTCTTTGCACTCCCCCCTTATATACAAAAACTCCACCCCTTTAAGACCCACCTCCTGCCCTGCCATAGGCTAGGAAACTCCAGCCTTAGCCAAGACAGGCAGGTGACGTCATGGCACACGTCACAATCGCTATATCCTTTTGCATCATTCTCTTTTATTTGTTCTGTGCACTGCTGTTTTGGGAGGGACTGCAATATAAAAATGTTTTAAAATACAAGTTCTTCTAAAAATGGGGGTGGAGAGATAGGGCTTACAGATACATAAAATAAAGCTTATAAAGTTTTCAAAGAGTGGTCTGGTTCATTTGTTTTTTCAGTTTTTTATGTTATAAGGTGATCAGGGAAAAACATCTAGGAGATTTCTATAAATGAATAAATTCTAAAAAACTGTTTTCAGAATGTTTCACACCATGCTTATCAAAGTTGTTACCAGTGAGAGCCCTTCAGTAAATCTCTTACAACCTGAAAATGCAAGAAAGGTTTATATTGTAGTGATTTCCCCATCTCAAAAATAGCCATAAAATGAGTACAGTGGACCTTCAGATGTATCTTATTAGCACAGAGATAATTGACTGTCAACTTCTAATTCACACAAAGTCAAATACCAATCTTCTGTCTATCTCCTTAATTTTGCAGTTGGGGAATGGCGGTCAACGTGTATTCTACCTCTATAACCCAGGAGACTATGAGCAGGCATGACATCATTGCATGGGTGAACGACATAGTAGCTTTAAACTATACAAAAGTTGAACAGCTGTGTTCAGGTAAGATGTAATTTTTGAGAAGATCATTATTTATCAGTGACATTGTAAATGTGTATCAAAACAGATCTGCTTCAAAGTACCTGAATGGCTTGCCAGATCTGCAGCCAGTTTGTTAATGACTGGAGCATTGGTCTTGCTTGTTATTTCTAAGCCAGTTTTGGGTGCAAGACCCCTTTCATCGATTCGATTACTGTAAAAGTTGCAGTGGTCTGTGTGGTGTTTTTCTGCTATTTGTACAGTAATGTAATATAAAGCAAGAGTGGCTGTATGGCCACATACATATATGCTCTCCTGTCCCATTTTGTGGTCTCCTCTTCATCAAAATTACTGCTACAAATCTGGTGACCAAAGAGTTATATGTCAAGAATAAGACATATGGGGAGCACATGCTTTGTTGTAAAGAAATTTGCTTCATCCAGAACTGTAGAACTTCCCTGTTCTGAAGTCCTGTCTCTGCATTGTTTTCAGAATATAGTTAGCAACATAATTACATCACAACAATCTCTGTGAACAGAGGTGTTTAGGTATTCTCTTGTAGGCTTGGTAACCACTGTAGCTGCAGCAACCACATTGATAAACTTGTGAAACTAATTTAGGGTGGTCAGCTCCAGAAAGCTAACATGACTGAAGAGCACATCAGATGACAAATAGACCAGCTTCCTGTCTGGAAAAATAAAAATTTGGAGTAAAGATGGAACAGTACAAGTGGCTTGAATATTGGTACACTGAATTTCTAATATAAAAATAAATTAATTTTTGGAAAATCTACTGAAATGTTCAGTACTAAGATGCTCTGAGCAAAATGACTGACAGACATTCTATTGGAGACAGAAAACTTTCAAAGGCAATGATGTAAAATATGGTGGGACATAACGGATGGTTCTCAGTACTGTAATTTTTATGCTGTATCAAGGTCTTCTTGGAGTATACTGGATGAATCTCCCCTTTTCCCTCCTTTTATGTATGATACAGCGTAGCATTAGTATAGTGTGGTAATATAAGAGAGGAATTGTAATAATTTAGGCTGATGGGGAATCCTTAAAGAGGTTTTATTCCTAATTGATTTTGGGGGAAAGCTTGTGTGCCAGGCTGAATCTAAATCCCCCAGGGCTACTGTAATGTTAATAGCCTTTGAAAAGGCTAAGTGTTTGAGTGCTGCCCAGCTTGGCATGCTGCATAGACCTCCTTATTTCTAAATTATTGTCATCCCAGCTCAGTCAGTGATAATAGAAGGGGGTATATGGGAAAATTGAGCAGTTGGTAAATCTGTTTAATGGTTCTGTGTAAAATGGAAGTATTTTGGTTTTATTTTTTAATTAATCTGATGCATTTTAGGAGGAGTGTTGCAGAGGGACTAAAGCATTTGTAAATTGTAAGGGGGCAACCACTCATGAGTGTAATGTCTAAATTGAGCTCAAGCATGGTTTCTGAAGTTTAAGTGTGATTTTAGCATGAGGTCTAAATTGGTAAACCAAATTGGACGTGATGGCTTTAAGTGGACCTTTTCATCCATGGCTTTAAAAGATTGTGTTCATCAAAATGTTTTGGTATGAATTTACAACCCATATATATAGCTTTTACGGTACGCTTTGCAGGTAGAGCAAATAGGCATGAAAGTGGTGAGCAACTACTAAAGAAAAAAGTAGAAAAGCAGATCTGATCTGCATAGATTCCCTGATTCTTCTGAAAACGTAAACCATAGCTTGAGTTCTAAACTGATTTTGGCCTGGTTTGTCATAAGGTCTGAACTGAACTAAAATGGTTTTATTCCTATCAGGACTATCAGACTGATGTCTGATGCAATGTAGCCTAACTACTGCTGTGCCATAAATTGCACTATAATTTTTTGTGATAGATATTGTGGGTTAATGAATTTAGTTGGGAATGCCCAGAAAATTGTAAATGGATGCATAATTATGTGGTTTTGGAGAGCAAATCTGTAAAGCGCTGCAACTGTTTGATACGAAGAATTGTAGCAACCAAGTTTTCTTGTAGCTCTGCTTTATTGTGAAAGCGTTTGCACCTTGGGACTTGGATTTGTTGCTGGATCAATGACTAGTTGGCAGGAATTCTGCCTCAGTTGATTCAGTCTCAGATATATTGTGTGGCTTTTAGTATGATCAATAAAGGTGCAGCTAGAATTGCTGTTTCAATCCATTACTTCAGTCTGCATCTTTGGGTCACAGGGCAATGCTGTACATTTAGGGTTTAGCCAAATATGTTTTGGTACATGAGTTGGTGTAGTAAAAGTGCTTTTGCTCATGAAGGTGCATACTGGTACCCAAGTCTGGTCAAGTTCTTTTTGTGTCTGCAGCAGAAAAAGTCTACAAACTTTTCTCCCCTTCCCTGGCAGTAAATACAGAGCAGTAATAAATGTGATAACTAATAATTCACTGCCCTTCCATGTAGCCTAGAGTCACTGGCTAAGGCAGTTGTTTAATTCTGTGATGGCCAAATGATTTGTGTGCATATAAATGGATCTCCATATTGAAGGAGACAATTTCCTTGAGGTATATTTGGTTTCACATGGGAGGAGTAGCAAAAACCATGAATTGGATCTGTTTTGCATTCTATCCCTGCAAATAAGCTATAGGCTGGAGCTGTGGGGTTTTTTTTTTAATGATCATTATATAGCTAGGAAGGTGCTGTTGTTAAATGCCAGGTCAGTAAAAGGTATGGCAGCTATCATCCAGGATTTTATCTTGGACAAACATGCTGATCTGGCTTGTGTTACAGAGACTGGGTTGGAGGAAGCTGGGGAACTTAGTCTTTACAGTATCAGCTTTCCCCACCCAGGTTCTCAGTGCGGCAGCAGGCAAGACCTGGTGGGGGGCAGGGAGGAGGAATTGCAATAGTCTATCAAAATCCAGTCACCATTACTAGGTGCCTTGTCTCACAATCTGTGCATACCTGAGAGTGGGTGCCTGGGACAGAACAGGGATTCTGTTGGTCTACCTGCCCACCTTGCTGCACAAAAGTCTCTCTTCCTGCGATGGCTGTGCTGCCTCTGGCATGGTGGTTAGGGACTAACAGCCATGCTGAGGCTGTTTTGTCAGGAGTGGTGCAGGACTTAATGTCTATCATGATAACCATGGACCTGCCCCTAGTGGTAACAGAACCCATTCATGTTGCAAGGCACACCTTGGACCTGGTTTTCTGCACTGAGTAGGATGTCAGCGATCTGGATGTGGCAAAGCTCGTTAGTTCCATTGTCAAAAACAGATCACTGTCTGGTGGGATTTAGATTTATTGGCTGAAATCCAGTAGTAGGATGCAACTAAACCCATAGAATTACTGAAACTTACACAGGTGTTGACTGACTAAATCCCCTCTGATTGAATGGATCTACTCTAGTTGGAAATTATTTCTAGATTTTAACTAGTGGAATACTAAACCTCGGTGGGATGGAGGATCAATTAAAATGGTCTGCCAAGGAAGCCTATTGATCCAAATGATTTTCTGGCAGCTCCTGGTGAGTTTCCTTCTGCCTTGGCCACCTTGATCATGACAAAGCCTTTGTTGATCTCTGGAATGGGGAAATGGCCAGAATGGTGGACACAATTGCTCCTAAGCATTTCCTCCCATGGAGTGGAGCCAATCTGGATTCAGGCCTAGTTATGCAATGGAAATGGCATTGGTCATCTTGGTGAATAATCTGTGCTGGGAACTGGACAGGAGGAATGCATATCTCTATTGGTCCTACTGGACCTCTCAGAAGCTTTCAATACCATTAACTATTGTATTGTTCTGGACCATCTTTCTGTGATGCGTCTTGGACATATTGTTTTACAGTGGTTCTAATCCTTCTCAGAGAGCTGAACTCAGAAGGGGGTATAGAGTGAATGCTGGTTGACACTGGCCAGTGGTTTGTGGTGTCACCCAGGGTTCAGTTCTGTCCTTCATATTTAATGAAACCATTGGGAGAGGTTTTCTGGAGTTTTGGTGTTCAGTGTTATCAGTATGCTGATGGCACCCAACTCACTCTTCTCCATCTGATTTTGGGGAAGCTGTTCTGGACTAGCCCAGTGTCATCAGTAACTGGATGGATGAGCATAAAATTAACTGAAACTTAACCCAGACAAGACAGAGGTGCTCATGGTCAGTTGTAAGGGGAATATGGTGATAGGGTTTCAGCCTGTACTGGAAGGGGCACATTCCCCCTGAAGAGTCAGGTCTACAGCTTGATATATCTGTAAAGATTCTGAGTCATCCAGGTGAGGTTATCTGGATGTTGAGTTATGGCAACTGGACTTCTTTCTCATTAGGTTGAAATGTTTTCCTACCCATCCAAGTAGTTTCTTCAAACTGCTGGTTGTGACCTATAAAGCTCTGTACAACTTGGATCCAGACTATTTAAAGGATCATATCACCGCATATGAGCCTCCTTAGTTTTTGAGATCTTTTGGGGAGACCATTCTCTCAGTCCCACCACCTCCAGAGGCTGATTTGGTGATGACAGACCTTCTCAGTGGTTGCTCCCAGGCTTTGGAATGCACTCTTTTGAGAAGCCATGTTGGTCTCCTCCCTCTTGTCCTTCCATTGTCAGGTTTTTCATTAGTAAGTGGAAGTTTTAGGAATGTTGTAAGAATTGAATTTTTTCAGCAACTCCTCCCCAGCTGAATTTCTCTTACCTGGCCTACCAAAATCATGTTTTGGGATGTTTTCATCTGAAGCATAGTTTTGTTCTACTTAGCTTCCAGCTATTGCTTTCTTCCTGAAAATTGTGTTTTTGGAAGAGTATCAGGTGGGATTCCCAAACTCACCATGCTGCTAAATAAAAGCTGGGACCTCCGTGCCCACAATCATAAATCTGTGGTTACCCTTCTGTAGCTGAGTTTCTGGAATCAGCCATCTTATTTTTATTTATGTGCCATCTTAAAAGCAGGAGCACATCTGGTCAGGATGGCATTGGAAATCACTGTTTGAGCTTTGCTGTGGCAGAAAATAAATCAAGGAACAAAATAAGCTTTTCTTCAAACCCCCCGTTTGCTTTGCTATTTTTTTTTTCATTACCACATTTGTTGGATAAAACCAGACGAAGATATAATTTCAGATACATAACAAGCTGCATGCAGGCCATCCAGTGATACTTCCCAGTGCTTGAATTGCTGTGCTATCTAATTTGCTCCTTTATTCTTTTTTAAAAAGTTTCCTGGAAATGTTTCCATTCCTCACTCAGCATAACATTAGCCTCCATAAAATATCTGTATTCATTGAAGACTTCAAAGGGCAAGGAAGGACCTGGTGGCACTGCGGATTAAACCGCAGAAGCCTCTGTGCTGCGAGGTCAGAAGACCAAACAGTCGTAAGATCGAATCCACGCGACGGAGTGAGCTCCTGTCGCTTGTCCCAGCTCCTGCCAACCTAGCAGTTTGAAAGCATGCAAATGCGAGTAGATAAATAGGTACTACCTCGGTGGGAAGGTAACAGCATTCCGTGTCTAATCGCACTGGCCACATGACCATGGAAACTGTCTTTGGACGAACGCTGGCTCTGTGGCTTGGAAATGGGGATGAGCACTGCAACCTAGAGTTGGATAGGTCTGGACTAAATGTCAAGGGGAACCTTTACCTCAAAGGGCAAGAGTACATGGGAAACATTGCAATATTCAGGAATATTTCTTAGTTATATCACCAAGGTAAAAGGTTTCCCTTGACATTACCTTCCCGCCGAGGTGGTACCTATTTATCTACTTGCATTTTACGTCCTTTTGAACTGCTACGTTGGCAGGAGCTGGGACCAGTGACGGGAGCTCATTCTGTCGCGTGGATTCGATCTTATGATGCTGGTCTTCTGACCCTGCAGGACAGAGGCTTCTGCAGTTTAACCCACAGCGCCACCACATCCCTGTGAATGTTCACTACCTGTGTTAATGCCTCCTCCCACCTAGATCTACCCGAATCATTCTTTCTAGCCAGGACGAGCAGCTGAGGGGCCTAACGCTGAGGGGGGCCCGGAGAGAAAGAACAAGAAAATGGGTCTTCTCAGCAGTGCCCCCCCCCCACCTTTGGAACAATCTGCCCGCAGAGATTTGCCTGGATCCCTTGATGGGTGGTTTTTAAGAGCAAACTTAAGACCTGGCTTTTTAGGCAGGCTTTCCCTCCTGTCATCACTTAATTAATCCTGTCATCTTGAATTATATTATTAATGTTGCCTCTATTTTATTATATTGTTTTTAATTTTTTTGTTTTATTATTAGCCGCCCAGAGTAGGCTTTGGTTTAGATAGGCGGGATATAAATTAATTAATTGAATGAATGAATGAATATATAAATAAATATTTATTGGAAGAGCGAGATGGAGCTAAAAGAGTATTCACACACCCCAAAATCAACTGTCTGATATTCTCCTGATTCCATCTTTGGATTCCCTGTCCCCAGCTACGATGACTAGAAGAGATACTTGCAGAAATCTTAGCAACAGCATACTAGTAGTGAATGTCTTGTTGGGTTTGGTTGTCCAAGCATGACAACACTACAAATTAGAAACAGAGTTTATTGTTTTATTTAGAAGATGGCCCACAAAACTCCTGAGCTGACAAAGCAGTAATATTTTGCTGATTAATTGTCTTGCTGGGGAAGCATTTACCGGGAACAATTATAAAGCTGCCACCTGAGACTACAGGGTTTCAAAAGAGGACTGGAAATAGCCACTACAATACCCTTTCTATTCATAGTTGAACATGAGAGACAGAGAGAGAGAGAGGAAGACTAGAGTACTCTAGAATTTTTCCTCTCATGAGTTGAGAACATGAAGATGGGAGATCTTGGGGAAAATAGTGTTGAGATGCATGTTGGCTAGATCTCTCACCACCATGATCCCTTGCCATCAGCCACACAGAACAGATTTCAGGTACAGATTAAATTTACTGGGTATACGAGAGATGCAGTGGCTGTTAATATGGTAGATGTTTTTGTTGTGTATCATAAAATTTGTTAGAACAATTGCACTCAAATATATCTCAACCTTTTAATAAACAAAAGCTGAATTCTGTAATTTTAGTGACAGATGGAGGGGATTTTATATGTAATGTAGCCCACCAGAAGGTTTATTTTCCCCTTCTCTTTGTAGCATAGTCAAGACTTGTATCCTAGCATACCTAGAACACATACTAAAAATACCTATTTAAGTGTTCTAGAAAACACAGCAAGCTGCCTTATACCAAGTAAAGCCATTCATCTGTCTCACCCAGTGTTGTTAACTCTGACTGGTAGAGCTCTTCATGGTTTCAAGTAGGAGACTTTCCTAGTCCTACGTGGAAATCCCTGATATTACTAATGACTCCAGTATTAACCAGGCCAACCCTGATTAAATTCTGAAATTAAGCAAGGTTGTTGTCTTCAGGGTGATATGGTGGATGAATGAGGATTCCAAACAATCTTGAGAGGGAAGAGGTAAGCCTACTTGCATGCTACATTCCACATAAGATTCTGTTCCCTAACCAAAACACCTATAATTAAGGAAAATGGCAATATATGTGTGTGTGTATTGAGGGCATGTCTAGCTTTGCCCTCATTGGTCTTACCAGGTCACAAAGCTTTCTTGCACTGAAAGCTGGAAATCTCAGCATGCTGAGTTCTGTGGCAGATACAAGGTTTGGATATTTTGGATTTCTGCAGAATGGTGGCTTACCTGCAAACCACCCCACCCCCCATTTTAATGTGAAATACTTTTCACATTTCTTCTTTATAAACTGTTTGTCCTGTTAATTCTGTACCTTTTCCCACTGTGTCTTAAAACTGATGTAGGCTAGACAATTGTTTTTAAATTTGTAAACCACCCAGAGTAGACCTTTGGTTTAGATGGGCCTGATAGAAATCCAATAAATAAATAAATAAATAAATAAAATAGACACATTGGATGCATTATAATTTATCTGGATTTCCCTCTAGGAAATTTAGAAGCAGATGTTTTCATTTCAAAAAGCCATCAGGCCATTTAATCAATTACAAATTGTAGGTCTATTTAATT
The DNA here is from genome assembly GCF_051106095.1 of Pogona vitticeps. Classification (NCBI taxonomy): domain Eukaryota; kingdom Metazoa; phylum Chordata; class Lepidosauria; order Squamata; family Agamidae; genus Pogona; species Pogona vitticeps. The sequence continues at coordinate 192,028,958 of NC_135786.1, forward strand.
TTTTTTTAAAAAATACAAGAACAAAAGTTCTATTGTTTAGAGCTAGCAATATTTTGTCTTTTATGCTACATTGCTTAAAAGTCTTCTTATAGTTTAATTTGATAGGATATAACAGATTACATTTTATTTCCTGTTTTTCTTCTTATAAAAATGAAAATGTAAATTGTTAAGAAAAAGGTGGTTATTCTGCCAGAGCTGCAGCAACAGGCAGTGGTACAGTCTGCCTTCTTCCAAGCAGTATAGAATTTCTGCACTTTAATTGGGTCAAAAGAAGTTGCCATTCATGCATGTAGCCAACACAGCCACATTTGCAAATACAATCTGTAACCTAGCCTGTGTCTATTGAAAACATTGATGACTGAATCAATATCTCAGAGGAAATTAAAGCACATCAAGCTGTAAAGGAAACACTGAACCACTTTCAGAAAGATGTGAAAAACATGTGCATTTGAATGCTGTAAGCTTTGGATTTTCTTCCTTTCAGTGACGCCTGGTAACTTTAATTGCGTTTTTTAAAAAAAAAAACAAAAAAACCTTCCTTCTCCATATGAGCTACTGTACAATATCAAAGAATAGTTTTATGATGTGTATAATAATATGATATTTAACTGAGAAATGTCAGCTGTGCATCATAGCTTTCTCCTGAGAGAGGGTGTGAATGTGCCTTTTAGACAAAAATGGCCCTGCAATTACTCATCTAAAAAATTAATATGTATCCATATAGTGTAAGTCCTTGAACTCAAGTTAGTTAAAAAGGAACATGAAAACCCTATGAAAGCCACTGTGAAAACCCTAAACAAAAAAATACATCCTAACTTTTAAAACACATACTCCTGATAGCATTCAGGGTTTCAAGAAACCTCTTAAAAACCAAATTATGTCTTCCCTTAAAACAAAGGAGGAAAAATTCGGCCACATTTAATGTTTACCTAGGACCTACCAATATCTGACACCAGAGCCTACCTCATGTCTCAGTCTGTGATTGCAAAAGGACAGCATCTAACATTGGGTAATCACAAGCTTTTACACAATTCAGCTACAGCCACTGAAAATGTCTTCTCCTTTCCCAACCCAATGTTCTTCTGACATTGGGAGTCATACTATTTTCCTTACGTTTCAATCTCATCAGCTCCCCATTAACTCAACCTATATTACATTGTGACTTGTGCCTGCAGACATAAATAGCGTATTGGAGAAATTGACATTTGGGTTATGTAGTTATAATTTTTATCCATTCTGGAAGGACAGTTTCCAAAGCAAGTTCCTTGTAACTATGTGATTCCACTGTGTATTTCTTGACAATGAATATCAGGTAGAATTGCTAATACATGCTTTGATGAAGGACACTTTTCAAATCTCATAGAATGGATTCTTCTTCTTTTAAAATTTGTTCTTTTCATTAGCTTATTTTGCTGTGACAGATCCTATTTCTAAAGCATGTTTCCTGAGAATACTGTGTGTATTCAGTTTCCTGAATACTGAGGTTATCTCAGTTAAGATCTTCAAAGCTAAGCTAACCTCACAGCTGTTACATGGACTACCAGTGTGGGTTACTTTTCATCCCTCAGTTAAAAGGATTCAAGCCTTGTTTTTGAGATATATTTTGGGTGCCTCTCATGTGTGTGTCTCACCTAATCCTTAACTGGGCATTGGGCTTATTATGAGTTAAGCTTGGAGACATGCCTTTTGCTACTGGAATTGTACTTGTCACTTCAGTGAAGTGGATTCTTATGTTTGTCTAACATCCAGTGACCCATGTATCTCCTCTTTGAGAAAAGTTGTGACTTGAAAGATTTCTGTGTTTGGCATCTGCATAGAAGAGCAATGTAGTTATTGTAGTATGTATGTGAAATCTTTGATTAAGCAGAGGATCTAGGATTCTGACAGACAGAATTTGTGAGCATGGACCATGTCACTTAGCAGTATTTGGTCTAAACATCCCTGGTAGTAAGGCATATGCTCTCTGCTTGAGCAAATTGTCAGGGTCCAAGCATCGAGAGCCTTCTTTCTAGCAAAAGTTAATGTCATGTCCTCTGCAGAGATGGAAAAGGTAACATACCCTGTGATAAGAGGTTACGCCCATGTATCACTAGACCTGTTTAGATGGTATGTTGAAGTCCATTTGTTTCTATACTGTAATTTTTACAAGAGCCCGAGGGGAGGAATATTGTACCCAACTCTACAATAGTTCCCAGGCAGGGTTGATGTTTATCTACTACAAATAATGTTTAAATTAGAATGGCTCTTTTTTTGGTCAAAAGATTTCTAAATTTTTTAAGTATTGTTATTAGCACTAGACCCCAAGTATTAGAGTACAGTATCTGCTGCCAACTGAGAGTCTATTTATGTAAAGATTTTGCAGTCTCTTTTTTTGTTAAATAACTTGGATGATCAATAAACACTATGTGTGTGAATAAGTTATTTTGAAATGTTCTCTGAGACAGAGACCTGACCTAAGGACTATCTGCAGATCTTTTCCATTTCCCTTTGTTTCAGCTTCACCTCTAAAGTGTTCATATCAGTGTATTGCATGAAAGTGGCTTCCTGGACAGGCAGTACTCGGTACTAGCAACAAAACTAGCCAGTAGTCAAGGAAAGAGTGATGGATAGATGTGTGTGTGTGTGCTTATAGAATAGCGCTATATCTTTTGAACTTGGCAAATGCAGACATAATGATGGAAATATGAAAGTTCTGATAGCCAGGTATGCATGTCTTGGTCTAAATCCCTCAGTAGAAATATTTTGAGGCAAAATATTTTTCTCCTTGGTTTCAGGCAGGAGACTTTTGTAGCCCTACATGGAGATCCCTGGTGGTGTGGTATTCCTACTGCTTATCCATCCAAGTACTAACCAGGCAAATGCCTTTCAAAGGCCAAACTCCTCTTACTAACTCCCACTGACACAAGTCCATTGTCATACAGTGGATATAAAAAGCTTACACACCCCTGTTAAAATGGCAGGTGTCTGTGATGTAAAAAAATGAGACAGTTAAATCATTCCAGAACTTTTTCCACCTTTAATGAGACCTATGAACTGTACAACTGAGTTGAACAACAAACTGAAATCTTTTAGGTGGAGGGAACACAGTGAAGACAGTCATCGTCAAGTGGAGAAAATATGGCCAGTTGTCCATACCTACTGTTTTTGTCTCCCAAATTCTCTTTCATAATTCAGTAGACATTTTGGAGGCAGCTTCTTTAACAATGATCGCAGCAAGTTGCTTCTTGACAATGGCAGGAGCTTTCATCAGTGGTCGCTGACTGGAATTAGCGAGCTGTGGTGAAGTTTTCACATGTGACTGTGGGCACCATACAAATGCAGTTTACTACCTGTTTCAAGAGATGTGGATGCTGAGCCTACAAGTAGATCTCTAGGAGGACGTCTAGAATATTTCTTTTTGTATTCCTTCCTTGCCTGTATTTAATATATCATAATCTTCCCTAATCAACCCCTCCCATTCTATTTTATTCTGATATTGTCACCAGTCACTGTCAGTTCCCCTTTTATGTACCAGGGTAGAAATTGTTAACATGGGTGTCCACCTGCTTGTGGAAGGATGTGTTTTTACGGGGGGGGGGTAGTAGTGGGGGAGTCAGCTGTTAGAATTGTTCAGGGCAGGGGGAGATATGGTGGGGGACAGCAGTTACAGCATTATGTAAGTAAGGGCAAGTGGGCATTGGTTGCCTCTAAGCTGTCTCTGGTTTTAAATAGTTTGCATAGCCTTAGTGACAGACTTCCTGGGTTGAAAATGCTGCTGTTTAATGCCAGATTGTGTAATGGGCAAACAACAGCCATCCATGTCTTGATCCTACTTGAGCATGCTGATCTGACTTATATTACAGAGACTTGGTTGGATGAGGCTGGGGTGTCAATCTCACTCAGGTTTGTCAACCAGGGTTCCCCCCCCCCCCCCCGGTATTGCATAGTTACCAGTCAGTCTCTAATATTCCATTCCCGGGTAAGGTGCTAGACTGGGTTGTGGCACCTCAATTCTAGAGGTTCCTGGATGAAATAGATGATCTAGATACATTTCAGTCTGGCTTCAGACCTGGTTATGGGACAGAGGGGCCTTCTCTGTTGCTGCTCCCAGACTCTGGAACTCCTATGGGAAGTCAAGCTGGCTCCATCTTTGTTGTCCTTCCACAAGCAGGTGAAGACCTTTTCTTTCAGGCAGTCTTTAAATAACTGGTTGACCAAGGGGATTTTTAAAGGGATTGTTGTATTCTGTTGTTTTATTTGTGCTCTTAATATTGTTCTTATTTATAAATTTCAATATGATACATTTCTTTCTTAATATTGTAATAATTTATTTTAGCTTTTAACTTTGTTTCTTCTAATACTGTAAGCTGCTTTTGATCATTTAAGATAAAGGTGGCATATAAATATTTTAAATAAACAAATGTTTTAGATAAGCATATCTGTTTTATACTGGAACACATTTTAAAAAATGCAGTAGAAATCAGTTTTTTAGGGGATCGTGGCAGTCTTTGCAAAGAGTTCAGTGGCACCTTGAAAATGAGCAAATATTACACATGAGAATTTGTGGACTGCAACCTGCTACTATTCAGTTTTCTACAAAAACTTGTGCCAAAAAAACTTTAAAATCAGTGGCACATAAATCTGTTGAGTGTGTTTTATTTAGTTAGGTATATTAATATGATTTTTTTCTTTTATTTAAATAATCTGGTCAGAATCCTATTAGTTATTTATGCCAGCACAAGTACACTGCTATAAATTCTGCTCCTTGTCTCACATACCAAGTAATGATATTGGCATGCAAGGTGTGACTTGTTTGTTAGTGGCAGTTAGCCACTGAGATTTAAGTCATTGCACTTAATGTGAGCATAAATAGCCAATAGGATTCCGTCCATTGTTTTTGTTCTATCTAGTAATATTTCTCAATATTACTGTTTGCTTCTCTTTTTATAATGGTGAAAACATGAAAATGAGCCACATAGTTATATGAAAAATAATCATGCATTCTTCCTGTACAGTATTTGAATTATTAAATTAGGCAAACATTTTATAGTATTGTGTTGTAACAGCAGATAGTAACTCTAGTTCCATTGTATAAAAATGGTTTATAATTTAATTTGCTTGCATAGTGATTAATATAATTATGTTTTCTTGTTTCAGGAGCAGCTTACTGCCAGTTCATGGATATGTTGTTCCCTGGGTGTATTAGTTTGAAGAAAGTAAAATTTCAAGCTAAACTGGAACATGAGTACATTCATAACTTCAAACTTCTACAGGCGTCATTTAAAAGAATGAATGTGGATAAGGTAAACTTGGACCAGTTTAAAACAGGGTTTTTACATTTCAGAGACATGTTTCCAGTTCACAGTGCTTCACTCAGTTGAAGGAAATAAGCACTACTGGTGATCAACAAACCAAAAATAATTTGTTTTTTTTTAAAGGTTAATCAGATCCTAAGTATGTAATAATTTTATTGTTGTACATAACATCAGATGAAATTATAATATTTAAATCTGAAGGTTCTTTGAGTAGAGAAAAGAAAGCCTGCTTATAGTTGTTGAAATTCCTGATGTATCTCAAGGCCTCCTGGTGCCAAATCTCACCCGCTGCCACCCACTAGCTAAGTAGAAAAGCCTTTACCTCAAAGCCACAAGAGATCTTCAAACAATTTTTAGTTCTATTTAATTGGAACCTTGTTAAACCACATTCACCACCTTTACAGGGGAGAAGCTAGCATAATACCCTCCCATGTCATTTTGCTCATTCAACCAGCGACACATACCCTGTTTCTCTGAAAATAAGACCTAACCTGAAAATAAGCCCTAGTATGATTTTTTCAGGATGCTCGTAATATAAGCCCTACCCCAAAAATAAGCCCCAGTTAAGTGAAAGCCCGCCCTCCATCACTGTGCAGCAAGCAGAAGATAACATGACTATATCTGAATATATATAGATTGTTGTACATGAAAAAAATAAAACACCCCATGAAAAAAAAAGTCCTAATGTGTTTATTGGAGCAAAAATTAATATAAGACCCTCTCTTTATTTTCAGGGAAACATGGTACATATGTAGGTTTTACATGCAAATGAGAATCCAGATTTTTCCAAGGTTTTTTGTGACACGTAGAGCCTACCACAAGCAGGAACCTCTCATCTTCAAACTGGCAGCAACTCACAAGACCCATTTGATGATGGGGAGGGACTCCTGTAACTGGGTTGATTCCAGATCACAGAATGACTGACTAGGACTTGAAACAGATAGAAACCCATTGTAAAGTGTTGTAACATGTTCTCTCTCCCAACTCCCCAAAATCAGAGTGACTGTGGTTCAGCCTCTTTGCTCTCATAGAGTCCAATTTCTATTTCTGGTAGCTATTTTGTATGATGTTCTGTATCTAATTTTATTCTATTCCTATCTTGTCCTAAAGGAATTCTGCATATACAAGTAGGAGGTTAGAAAGCTTGTTTTTCTGAATGTAGACAGAGTATCCTTGAGTATACACAAAACATTTTAGAACTATATGCTTTCATATACTTGAATTTAGGAGGTTATTTTGAGGAGTGCTTTTTCTTGCATATGTGATGTTCAGTAGTTTGCTGACCTATTTGTTCTGTCAGTGAATTGGATGAATTAAACTTTTTCCTGCTCTTTCAAAGAACACTGAAAACAGAAGGTATTGAACCATATTGAAAGTCTTCATAGAACAGAGCAGAGAATTAAGTATGTTTGACTAAGTTTCAGTACTCCTGGCTGCAGGAATGCCATGTAGTTCTAGATGAGATAACTGTAGACATCATCATAGTATAGCATAAATGTTTCATGTGGACTAAACGATGTGGATCAGTGAGGCTCCAGAATCCTTTTGGGATATGAACAGTGTGAGCGGGTGCATAGCAAATTAACTGGTGGCCTAGATAAGCAGTCAAGTCTTATACATATACTTAATAAATACCTTCCCTTGCATTGCTGCACAGCATTACTATTTGTTACCTTACTGTGTGTGTTGCATTGGCATTTGGGGATTTTTGTATAAAAGTGGTTCAGTTGTCACTTTAAGAATCAGTCTTGTCTTAATTTGCTCTACACAGGTTATTCCAGTGGAGAAATTAGTAAAAGGGCGCTTCCAAGACAACTTGGACTTCATACAGTGGTTTAAGAAATTCTTTGATGCTAATTATGATGGGAAGGAGTATGATCCAGTGGAGGCCCGGCAAGGCCAAGATGCCATTCCACCACCTGATCCTGGTGAACAGATCTTTAATTTGCCCAAAAAATCTCATCATGCAAACTCTCCAACAGCAGGTACTGTTAGCCATTATTGCAAATGTTTGTTTTAATACAGTAATTTTGTTGTATGTTCAGTCATCTTAATATGACTCATATTGGACAGGCAACTTGGGAAGTAAAGTGAAGACCCTTTTGCATTCCCACATTTTCCAGTCTACAGGGTCTTAGGTTAAATTACTTAAAACTCTGTGGGGAGTGGTTGTGTTCTGGTTTCCTGTAGCACTGTAAAAAAATCTCAGGTCACAGTAAGGTATGAGGAAACATACGGATAGAATTCTGTCCTTCAACAACTTCAGTATATTCACAGTATTAGGACTGCATGCATCTGGTTGCAGGCTACACAGATAGCATTAGTTCATGATGATGTAATGGTGCTACCTGTTGCATCAGTTTGTGGCCCAGATGTGGCAGTTAACAGCACTGAACCACTTTGGCAGTGTGCCTGTTCATATGTCTGAGTTTACTATTAGCACTTCATTTTGTTAAAAGGACAAAGTATAAGCTACGAAGCCCCTAAGTGGAGGATCTCCAGAGCTAGTAATGTGCTTAAAATGATATAAGTCTTTTGTTGTGTATGTGTTTTTCAAGCTGTGCTTGGATTTACTGTACTATTAAATCATTGATAATACTGTAAATCCCTTGAAGCCCCTTTGCATTTAAAGAAGAGCAAATTCCTAGCTACCATTCTTGGTGATAGATATAGGAGATGTTAAGATATTGATGGGACTTGCTTCTCTCCTTCCTTTTGTATCTTGTTCATCCTTTCGGGAAACTGCTGGCATACTTTAGTTATATGGAGATTGGAATGTTTCCAAATCCTGAGTGCTAGCCTATTAGTAAAAAGTAAATCAATATACGTACATATAGTGTTTTAAGATACACATGCTGTTACTTGGGATGCAGGGCTTGCATTTAAATGGTGTTTTTTTTAAACCCCTTCCTTGTTCTGTTTGTTTTGCGCTGGCAGGAACACCAATGGAAATGGCAAAAAAACAAACTTGGGGGTCCATGCACTACTTTAGTAGAAGTTCATATCTGGCAACAACCACAGGCGGAGGGTTATCCTGGCTTAGATAATGTTTTGATGTAGCAAAGGGTCCACATAATGACTGATTTCTTGCTGGAGTGCTTTTTTCTTTTAAATGGGGAGTAGGCAAAGAGATGCAGTCATCTGTCATCCCCCCCCCCAGGACTGCATTTTATATGGCGTCAGGGTGTCAATCCCCACTAGCCCCATTTAGCGTGGTGAAAGGAAAGGGATTGTAGAAGCCCAGAAGATCTGGAGGGCTAAAGGTTCCTTAATCCTGGCATAGTGTGAGACAGGGAAATTTCCTGTTTCATATATAGAATTCCACTTTCAGTTTAGATCTGAATGGAGTCCCTTCTGCCACACCATATTGCACAGCAGATTCTCTTGTGCTCAAGTCACAGAATGATCAAAGCATGGGAAAACAGGCCCACAGTTCAATGCGAGTGGCCAGCTCTGTAAGGCTCTCCTGCACTCCTAGCTGCAGTGGGGAGAACCTTTGTCCAGTCCTGGAGCTGGCAATGCCCAGCTTTTTAATTGAAGAGCTGCAGGAAACAGGTCAAGGGAACTCCTCCAGTTTCTTTCGGAGAAGGATCAAACATAGGCTGTGTAATCCAAACCTGTGAAGCCTCTTTGGTTATAAGAACGTTCTGTGTTATACATGGCAACTAGAGGGCATGCAAGAACAAGAAAACAACTAAAGCAAGCTTTCTGATAAATTACCTCTTGCTCTCTAAGGAGGCAAAGCAAAGGGTGCTGCTTATATACTGCCCCATCATGCTTAAAACACTCTCTAGGTAGTTTACAACAAAATTGTGCAGGCTGCACATTGGGTCCCCACTCCCAGCAAGCTAGGTACTCAATTTACCAGCCTCAGAAGGATGGAAGGCTGAGTGTACCTTGAGTCAAATGCCTGAATTTGTTAGGACTGAACTCAGGTCCCAGATAGATTCTTGACTACAGTAACACAATTTAACCACTGTGCCATAAGGCTCCTCCAGGAAGGCATCTGACAGTGTCTTAGGCCTTTGTGCAGTTACCCCGTTTTTCCGAAAATAAGAACTAACCTGAAAATAAGCCCCAATATGGTTTTTCAGGATGCATGTAATATAAGCCCTGCCGCAAGAATAAGCCCTAGTTAAGTAAAACCCCGCCCTCCACCATTGTGCAGCATTGAGCAGCAGCCGGAAGATGATATGACTGTAAAATAAAGGATCCCCTGAAAATAAGCCGTAATGTGTTTTTTGGACCAAAAATTAATATAAGACCCTGTCTTATTTTCGGGGAAACATGGTAGGTGCAAGGGTCTGAAGAGAACTTTTTAACTGTTCAGCCCAATGCTTTACAAAGCTCCCTGTAGACTCTGGCAGAAAGCACATGAAGGTTTAAAATGCTTTCATTTGTGTGGAAACCTTTAGCAGCTGGACATTCGTGCATATTGACACTTGCACCACCCATTTAGCCATATGAGTAAGCTCGTGAACACCTGAATAACATTTGGGGTTCTCAGAGGAGAACAATGGTGCAGGGATGTGCTCTTGCATAGTTGTTAACAATTTTGCAGCAGCATCCCAAAAGACCTATGCCTGTCCCCTTCATTGCTGATGTGTGTGTGTGTGTGGGGGGGGGGTGGGTTAAAGATTTACTACAGTAAATTTTTCAGAATATTCTCGTAACTGTGATCTGGTGGTGACAAGTGTTTATAAATCTAGCTATAAATTGTTTTAATCTTTTTGTTGTTGTTTAGTCATTTAGTCATGTCTGACTCTTCATGACGCTATGGACCAGGCCCTCCTGTCTTCCACTACCTCCCAGAGTTTGGTCAAATTCATATTTGTAGCTTTGATGACACTGTCCAACCATCTCGTCCTCTGTCGTCCCCTTCTCCTCTTGCCTTCACACTTTCCCGACATCAGAGTCTTTTCCAGGGGGTATTCTCTTCTGATGAGATGACCAAAGTATTGGAGCCTCAGCTTCAGGATCTGTCCTTCCAGTGAGCACTCAGGGTTGATTTCCTTTAGAATTGATAGGTTTGTTCTCCTTGCAGTCCAGGGGATTCTCGAGTCTCCTCCAGCACCACAATTCAAAAGCATCAATTCTTTGGTGGTCAGCTTTCTTTATGGTCCAGCTCTCACTTCCATACATCACTACAGGGAAAACCATAGCTTCGACTATTCAGACTTTTGTTGGCAAGGTGATGTCTCTGCTCTTTAAGATGCTGTCTAGGTTTGTCATCGCTTTCCTCCCAAGAAGCAGGCATCTTTTAATTTTGTGGCTGCTGTCACCATCTGCCGTGATTATGGAGCCCAAGAAAGTAAAATCTGTCACTGCCTCCATCTCTTCCCCTTCTATTTGCCAGGAGGTGATGAGACTAGTGGCTATCATCTTAGTTTTTTTGATGTTGAGCTTCAGACCATTTTTTCTGCTCTCTTCTTTCACCCTCATTACAAGGTTCCTTAATTCCTCCTCACTTTCTGCCTTCAGAGTGCTATCATCTGCATATCGGAGGTTGTTGATATTTCTTCCAGCAATCTTAATTCCGATTTTGGATTCCTCCAGTCCAGCCTTTCGCATGATGTCTTCTGCATATAAGTTAAATAAGCTGGGGGACAATATACAGCTCCTTTCCCAATTTTGAACCAATCAGTTGTTCCATATCCAGTTCTAACTCTTGCTTCCTGTCCCACGTATAGGTTTCTCAGGAGATAGATAAGGTGATCAGGCACTCCCATTTCTTTTAGGACTTGCCATAGTTTGCTGTGGTCCACACAAAGGCTTTTGCATAGTCAATGAAGCAGAAGTAGATGTTTTTCTGGAACTCTCTGGCTTTCTCCATAATCCAGCGCATGTCAGCAATTTGGTCCCTAGTTCCTCTGCCCCTTTGAAATCCAGCTTGTACTTCTGGGAGTTCTCGGTCCACATACTGCTGAAACCTGCCTTGGAGGATTTTGAGCATAACTTTGCTAGTGTGTGAAATGAGTGTAATTGTATGATACTTGGAGCATTCTTTGGCACTCCCCTTCTTTGGGATTGGGATGTAGACTGATCTTTTCCAATCCTCTGGCCACTGTTGAGTTTTCCAAACTTGCTGGCATATTGAATGTAGCACCTTAACAGCATCATCTTTTAAGATTTTAAATAGTTCAACTGGAATGCCATCACCTCCACTGGCCTTGTTGTTAGACAAACTTTCTAGGCCCACTTGACTTCACAGTCCAGGATGTCTGACTCAAGGTCTGCAACCACACTATCTGGGTTGTCCGGGGTATCCAAATCTTTCTGGTATAATTCCTCTGTGTATTCTTGCCACCTCTTCTTGATGTCTTCTGCTTCTGTTAGGTCCCTCCCATTTTTCTTCTTTATCATGTCCATCTTTGCACAAAAGGTTCCTTTAATATCTCTGGTTTTCCTGAACAGATCTCTGGTTTTTCCTTTTCTGTTATTTTCCTCTATTTCTTTGCATTGTTCATTTAAGAAGGCCCTCTTGTCTCTCCTTCCTATTCTTTGGAAGTCTGCGTTCAATTTTCTGCAACTTTTTAATCTTTTACAATATATATTTTAATCTGTTTATGGATTTTTGGATTATGAGTTATCTTGATTTCCAAAGACAGAGTGATAAAAAGGTTAGAATTGCATGCAAGATGGAAATAATCTTCATTATAATATGTATTTACTTTAATTTTGAATTTAGGCATTATGTAATTATTTTAAGTGGCACTCAATTTACACTTCCTTGGACATCAGATAATTCTAGATGTATACTAAAACAGTATAAGCTGATTGGGCTGTGACCTTTCCCTCAGTACATTGGCAGTGTTAGTAAAAGCAAATCCCACTTGAGTAAGACATAAAGAGCAGTCCTTTCAGTTAAAAGTAACCTAAGGATTACTTCTGACATATTGGCCAGTATCTTACTGAGCTTCCACTGAGTGGAAAGATTTGTCAGAATAATAACACAGGATTGTGTCGCTTGTAAAAGCATTGCCTTTGGCCAGTGTACAGTGGGTTTTTCTTCATGGAAAGCACCACTTGTGCCATAGCAACACTTTCACAAGCAGCGTGACTATGCTACTACATAAGGCTGATGGGAATTCCACACAGCGAAGCTCACTAAGATACCAACCATTCAGATCGCTTTGAAAAGCAGAAATTCCAATTTCTGGTGTGTTCTGATTTCTTAATATTGCCACCAGCATGAATAGTGAAATGTTAAAACCCGATCATGATACCCAGTTACTGATCTCATGAAATGTACTAAATTGGTATTAACTATGAGAACTACAACCTGTGTAGTAGTTTGTTTGCTGCCGCTTAAAACAATACTCCATTCTTTTTATATTTACCACAGATATTTTGTAGAGGAAATCAATTTTGGTGCAATCATTTGTGACTCGGGTAGAACACATGGATTGTTCCTGTAAACTGTTAGCAATTCAGAGAATAGCTCTGCAGTATTCTAAGGATATTAACTGAGTGTACCAGGTGCCTGAGTGTGGAAGAAGTGTCAAGCTTCAGAAAAAAGAGGATTTTTATGCAAGAGGGCTCTATTTAATACAGCCCATCAGTCCTTAGAAAGATATATTGCATGGTATGCTACCTGATCTCATCTTGCCTACAGTTGCAACTTTCTGGCAATGATTTTTTCAACTGCTTTAGGGAAATGTGGCCATAATCTCCATGGGACTCAGTGCACTCTTAGTTCTCAGCAAAATGTGCTGCTGGGAAACATTAGGGCTGTGTTGCATGTCATTTTTCAATACAGTATATGAAACAATTTTACTGTGCAGATGAGGCTTTGTCTTCAAACATACTAGAAAGTTTATGAACGTAGAACTGTTCTGTTTTATAGCTCTTTGATTGAGCAGTTCAGCCAAAATACATACAGATTTTACTAATTACCTAACTCTAGTTGCGAGGAGTGCTCGCTAGCAGTGAAAGCAGCAAAATAGACTATTGTCTATCAGTAGCCTAACATGCATTTTTTAATTCTTCCTTTATACCTGTAATGTGGGCATTGAATGAGTTCAAGGTTTCAGAAAAAAAAATTAAAGGCTTTCATTCCCTTGGGACTGTAACACTCCATAATATAGGCAGAAAATCTTATGATTCAGGGCTCTTGCCTATTATAAACCTCCCAGCCTTGGAAAACAAGCTTACCAGCTTTACTCACGAAAAACTTCCCCTTCCAAAGGTTGCTTGAAGATGGATACGAGGACTAGTCATCAGTTTCTGTTCATTTATATTACAGTGGCACAAAAGATGAAGGGAAGATCAGCAAAAACCCTATTCAGCCGCTACTTACCTAGTGCTCTCCAGCATACCTAAGAGGAGAAGTAACTAACCCTCCCATCATTGTGTTTTCCCTGGGTGGAGAGTGGTGTAGAGGTAGAAAAGGAAGCTTGTTTCTAGGCTTTTTTCCCCCATGAGCAAGAATCCTGGAAAATTAGCACTTCCCTCTAACCATGTTGGGAGAAACCAGGTTAGTAGCAACTGAATATGGCTAAAAAGTAATAAGGCTATAAAACTGATAACTGTAATACTTCAATGTGTTTTAACCCTGTTCTGCACTGCAGCAGTACACCAGAATTGGACATTAGATGGGGGTGCTTCACAGAAAGCTTCCCAATTTTTTTTTCTTGCCCTGGTGGACAGTGGTGAAGTCCATCAGTGGGGAAACGGAGTAGGTTTTAGAATGTCATCTGTACCTCATTTGTACTTTCTAATTTTGTGACTAACAAGATGAAATGTTCTGTGAAAAATGTACTGTGGTGTTCCTGTGTAGCTAAAACAAACCAATTTAGGTACCCATTTTTTTCATTAAACGTTTTGCAGGGTAACCCCAGAACAATCTATTATTTTCAGTTCCTTAAGCTGGTACCAAAACACTAAATCCCCACAGAATGTAGTGTATGTTTCCTTTTTCTAGAAATGTGAGTGCATTTTCCTGAATATATTATTTCTCCATATATTTTAGGAATACAAATACATTTAGATTTGTTAAAATCAAATGGGGAGATAGAATGTTTGAAATACTAACTATATTGACTTTCATGAATGAAGAATGGCAACATCTTAAGAGTACAACTGTTCTAACAAGGCATTGCAGGTCAAGGATAATACAGCTTGGAAAATGTAGCATAAATAGTTCTCTAGGGCTAATCTCTTGACCACTCTGATGCTGTCCTGTCACTTGGCTTGGAAAGCAGAATTAACTTGTCATAGAATTGGTGCCTTTTGGAAGATACTGGATAATTTTGCCGCTCTCAGATCTACAAATTCCAGTGACAATGAAGATAAATTCCTAAAGCAGGAAATAATTATAAATTAATTATATCATACAATTTATCTAATGATTTTTGCAGATTATATGTATCTGACGGACAGCTCAGAACACTCCTGTCAGTCAGGTCAGAGCTCGGACGTGGGAGCCTATGATATGACAGGAGGGACGGAACCAGAAAAAAAAAGGAGAAAGAAAGAAAAAGTTATTGACAATTTAGGCAGTTAGGGCCGTGGGTGCGTTAGAGAGATAAAGAATTGAAAGATATAGGAATAGGACAAGTCTTGGAAAGTTTATGGGATTAAGAATTGAATGAATTGAAAGTGATTATAATAAACGAAACTGGTTGAATATAGTAATATTGGGATTAAAACTGAACTAAGCAAGCATATCTCAAATCAAAAGTACATATATTGAATGAATAAGTCCATCTTTGATTTCCATGTATGATTGAACTGTTATCCTATAAATAAACCTTGTAAATAGTGACAGCTGTGATTTCCTTATTACAATTTGGTAGATTGAGGAAAATCCTCTGGTGGCAGCATATAAAAGGGTGAAAACTGGCAGTAGCACCCAAAGGCAATTCTGGGAGTTAAGAAAAACAAACACAGGAGCTGGAGGGTTGCTACATAAAGTGGTGACCAGCAGCGGGATTCGAATACAATCCAGTAAGGCCAAAGAAAAGAGTAAAGTCCTGAGTCAAAGATACCTATTAATCAAGGAGGTCTCTTGTGGATGGAGTGGGGAAACTCTCTAGAGCTTCTGGGAAAAGCTTAGTAGAGGGGCTCCTAAATGCAGATCGGGGACTAAGATAGGGAAAGACTCTGAGGGAAAAATTTCTGTTAGAGGTTTACCTCAAGATTTGAAAGACCAGTGGGCTAGCTTTGAATCCTGGGCTCTAAGAAGGGAGAACTGAAGGGGACAAAAGCGGAAGCCAGGGTCAGAGGGAACTGGATCAAGCAGAGGCTTGAAAAACAGAAAAATAAAAGTAATCTGAAATAGTTGGGTGTTCGTAGGCCAAAAGAAACAGTGTATCATACAAGGAACAGCTAGGCTAGGTGCCTAAAGGTAACAAAGTAGCAAATCCGTGGCTGTCAGCAGGAAGCTACAAAGTAGAAATTTCTCTCTAACATGGAACAGGAAAAAGCACTTTAAACTGAAGCCTGGCTTTGCTTAACTATATCTTTCAGCAGAAACAACCCAACCGACTTGTTTAAAGAAATACATAAATGCCTTCTAAGAGAGGAAAAAAGATTGTGATGGAAGAAGTTGATCCCGAGGAGACACAACCAGGGTTACCTCAGGAAGTTGAGGGAAATGAAGTTCCTATAGCAGTGGAACAGGAGGGTGCCTCAGGGAGAGAAAGCTCCCAGGATTTTGTGAAATGGAAATTGGAGAAGGAGTTTCAATTAAAAGAATTACAGCTCAAAGTTGAGGCTGAAGCCAAATAGTTAGAGGCTGAAGCCAGACAGTTAGAAATAAGAGAAAGGGCTGAGACAGAAAAGAGACAGATGGAAATGGAAATGAGAGAAAAAGAAATGGCCGTGAGAGAAAAAGAGATGGAATACCAATTAAAAAATGAAACAATTAGAAATAACAGCCCTAAATCTTAATAACAATAATTCAAATGATAATGAAAATAATCTAATAAAAGTAGACCTGAAGTAATTTCTTCAGTTTAGAAAGGGAGATAATCCTGAAGCATTTCCCATTTATTTTGACAGGGCATGCTGGGATTTTAATATTACAACACAAGAGAAAATGATCATATTAAGATCACAAATAAGTGGAGAATTGGCTGAAATCTGTTCCCAGATGCCACAAGAACAAGCCAGAGATTACGAAGCCTTCAAGAAACTAGTTTTTTCGACATTTGGGATAAATACTGAACATCTCAGAAGGAAATTTAGACAATTATTAAAAAGCCTGAAGAATCATATGCTCAATTTGGGGCTAATCTAGTCAGATATTTGGAAAAATGGCTAGAGCAAGCTCGTGTGGGAACAATAGAGGATATGAAGAACATCATAGGTTTAGAAAAATTTTATTCACTGCTCCAGGTGAACTAAGAAATTTATTCAGGGACAAACAGCCCAAAACAGTTCAACGCACAAGTGAGACAGCAGATTTTATATCTGAAATTAAAAACCTGAGATTTTCTGAAATAAAATTGGGTGGTAGAAACTGGGAAGACAGAAAGAGCCCAGAGATTTCCACAAAAACAAACAGGCAACTAGAAACTATTTTAGGGACAGACCCTCAGAGCAGTACCAACAGAAGAATAAAAGCTTTGAGGGGAAGGGAGAAAAATCCCTAGATCTTGATCAAAGAAAGGTGAAAGTGTGCTTCGGATGTGGAGAAAAAGGGCATTTTTTTACAATGTTTAAAATCTAATAATAAAGAATTTAGTCAACAGAAAGCAGGGGGAATTGGGCCAAAGATGGTTTACTATGTCCAACAGCAGAAAGAGAACTCTGAGGCAGTTCAAGATGGTGCTTTAACTGACACAACAGAGAGTCAGGAAAAACTGCCTCTGGCAGAAATGGTTCAATGCTACTTTGTAGAAAGTAACATGGAGTTGATGTGATGTTTTGGTGAAAATATTTACATTAATAATACCAAATATTTAGCATTGACAGACTTGTGTTCTCAGATAACTATGTGCCATACTGATATTATTCCACAGGAAAAATGTTCATAGTTAGGATGTGACAAATGTGTTTTACAAATATGAAAAATTAAATAAGCAAATAATATTGGGTATAATATGGATGGCTTGAATAAACATTTCAGCTTGAAATACTTTGTTTGAAAATGCATGCAAGTGAGATACTAGTTTTGAATACTCTTAATTGGTTTTGAGTTCACGCTGTCTGTCTCTTTTCTTCTTTTGATCAGTATGACTAATACACTACAGTACATGTCCTGTTGTTTGGTTCCTTTAGTAGTTAGCATATTCCCAAGCCATAGTGTGACTTTTACAGAACAAGGGCTAAGAATGGGTATGATCAGACAAGAAAATATTGTGTCTGATTGCACTGGAAAGGATTACTTAAAGAACCCCTCCCTTTGATCTAACAGCAATGGGTACTCCTTTTGGGGAATCCCTCTAGCTTGCCCGAAAAAGCGTAGCCGTTGCTGCTAGATCGAGAAGGTTCAGCTTGGGCACAGATTGTACCTTGAAATGTGAGCCGTGAACCCTTGTGATCACACCCCGTATACTCTTGATTGTCCCCAATGGATATCTTTTTAACTTGATCAAGAGAAGTCCTTTGCAATAGTATTCCATCAAATGTTTATCATAAGAAATATTTTTAAACTTTTTTATCTCATTCTAGATTTTGCTTTTAGTGCTTGCTTTAAACTAGTCAAGATGGTAGCATTGGCAGAAGAGAAAGGCACAAAGATTCCTGTCTTCAGCTTGTTTTACTTTCATGCAGGCGTAATCCTCACTGGAATGTCAATTTAAAGCAGTAGGTTTTAGATGACCGCGTCATCAGCTACAATTTTGCTACTGGATCTGTGGGGATTTTTCCAACTGACATAAATGGCAGTTATGAATGAGGAAGTCATGGGGAACTGCCATCTTCAATATTCTATTGACAACAGACTAAGAACTTGAGAATTCCATTGCTATTGCTCAGACTTCCACATGAGCAAATATATTATATGTGGGCAAATACTTTGTAGATAGATTTAATATTCTTCTGCTTGAAATATTGGCCTTAGGGTAGATGCTTGAGTGACTGTCCTTTGCTTCGGTTAGATTGTACTAGAAATAACATTTTTACATATCTTGTTACATTTTGTTTCAAATTAGCATTCTTATTGGATTCAGCTGCATTCAAAAAAATGTTTTCTGAAGTGGCTTATATCAATTCACTCCCTCTGATGATAATAAATAAATATGTATACAGAGAGGAAGCTTGTTTTACAGTGTTGTCCTTGAGTATGCAGTAATTATATATTGAATTTAAGGTTTTAATGTAATATTTTAAATGGAACAATTATAGTTTTGACGAAGCAGTGGAATGAAAATGAATGTTGAACCTTTCCATTTGACATAGGATTGTGAACTTTTTATAATTGAAATTAGCATTGCCATTTAATAGCCTGTTTTATCCTCATTGTAAAGACAACAGATTTGAGTCTGTTAGGTTTTCTCATTTCCTTTTAAAAATACTTTTTAGGTGCTGCAAAATCTAGTCCTGCTTCAAAACCAGGCTCTACTCCATCTCGTCCATCATCAGCAAAAAAAACCCCACCAAGCACCTCAGCATCTAAATCTGATAAAGATTTGGAGACACAAGTTATACAGCTAAGTGAACAGGTAATATGCCTATTGGTGAAACTTTACTGTCATTCAATGACATCTCTGAGGATGCCAAGACATAGTGTGAAGGCAGTGTGCATTTTCAGATATCCATATGATTTTATGCTGCTTCTTTGGTTCTAATAGTTTATATGCATGCAGAGCATGTAGACCATATGTACAGCCAAGATCTCGATCTCTCTCTTCCCCATCAGATGTTGCTTGTGCCCCACAGCATAGTGGAGCAATAACATAAGCCTTTGCCAGGTCCTATATGTGTACTATTACACCACAAAAATGGTAACTGAACTAGAAATAAAACTAATTAAAATAATCACTCTTGAATGTGAAGCAGTAGAGACTTATAGAATTCTTTAAAATCAACTTATTTGTCATGGCATAACCCTTTTGATGAAATGAAGTTGCTGCAGTCCATAGATACTTTTGACATGACGATATGTTAATTTTAAGTTGGCACTATACTCATTACTCCAGATTCTCTTGCTTAGCTATGCAGGTATTAACACTGATAGAGTAACATTTGGGAGTGAATTGCTTCAAGTTTAAAGACACTGTTACTATTAAGTGTTGCACACTGTGTTGTGCAACTCATTACACAATGAATACTATCAGTGGTGATTTCTTAACTTGTAGTAGTTTGCCTCCAAAAGTTATGCTTTGGCATCAATGTCAGTATAATAACTCAGTAGGATTTTAGCTATTTTCATGACAGTGTGCATTTTGATTCCAAGTATTTTGATTCCATTTTGATTTCATTTGACATTATGTTAAAACAATATAGCAAGAGAAAGAGAAGAGGAATAGAAATCTAATCTAATAACAAGAGCCCTGTAATGTTGGGGTTTGATTGCAGTACTGCAACCAAGCCTCTGCTCACAGCCTGAGTTCGATCTCAACAGGTTCAGGTAGTCGGCTCAAGGTTGACTCAACTTTCCATCCTTCTGAGGCTGCTAAAATGAGTACCAGGCATGCTGGGGGGCAAGTTGTTGTTTGCATAATTATGTTGTAAACTGTCCAGAGAGTAGTATGTCACTATGGGTTGGTATGCAAGACAAAACAACAATAGCAACAACAAGCAAGTACTTCTAATCTGTTTTAATAGAGTGTTTTGTATTGAATTGAATGTAAAGTAACTACTGAAGGAGGTTATTTAAGTATAGAAGATACAGGGGTAATTCTTTTGCACTTATAACTTCTCAAGTTCAGTAGGATGCTTTGTATAAATAATAAATCCGTGCTCAGGTCACCTATCAAGGAAATTTCTGGCTCCTTCCTGTTTAATTTAGGAAGTGATGTTGTTTCCTGTCCCAGACTTACTCTAAATAGCACTGAACTGAGAGAGCTTTCTTTGCTTTCTGTTTTGCTGCCACTTAAAGTATAGTTGAAGCAAGCAAGCATCCTCAACTTTATATAGTCTATAGATAAAATTGCCTGTGGGCTTTGTAAATTTAACATCAGAGCAGTATCATTATTTTGTTTGCCTCTTTTGCCACTTCCCAATTTGATTTGGGAGAGGGGAGGTTTGTTTCCATGCGGAGGGATGCAACCTGTGGTGTGTTGGGGGAAGAAACCTGGGCCTTAGACACTCACAACTGACCTACTCCTGCACTGAAGCCCAACTGTCCTCAACTAAAGTAACACTGCTGCTGTGGAACATGATCCGGCAGCCAGATATGCTAACCCATTGTGTGGGCTTCTTGTTTGCCTTTGCCCTAATTGTCCATCTCTTGCCCGCTAGCAGGATTCATATGCACTAACCTCTCGAGAGATTATCCTATTTTATGTAGATAAAATCCTTAGATGTGCTTGTCGGTGGAAAAGAATTCATTTAGAGAAATTACAGTATTAACATGTTCCATAAGGCTGCACTGAGAACCCTAGGAAACCAGTTTCAAATGCAGGATTCTGATCTTTTTTCTGTGTTTTTTCCTCTTCTTCACTGATTCAATAGAATGTTCTGTTATCTCTCTTTGTTAATTATAACTTTTTTGCAGCGGTGGTTGAAGGTCCTGGAGCATTTTTTGTGACTGGACATTTTTACTATTGCGTGTCTATAGCTTAAAACTACATTGTTAATTCCTGTCTTAGATTATGTTTGAGGGTGCTAGTAGCCCCTTACGAGGAAATTCCAAGAAGGAAAAAACAACCCAAATGGAAGTATAGATTTGTTCATGTTCTTACTAACAGACTGGGAGCGCTCAGTCTGTCTAGCACTTAGCAGATGGTCAGTTCTTTAGCATAAAATTATCTAACATTTAAAAATGCTGTGTTTTTACAGGTACATTCATTAAAACTTGCACTTGAAGGTGTGGAGAAGGAAAGGGATTTCTATTTTGGGAAATTAAGGGAGATTGAGCTTCTCTGTCAAGAACATGGGCAGGAAAACAATGACCTTGTGCAGCGACTAATGGAAGTTCTGTATGCTTCAGAAGAACATGTAAGTCCAGGTCAATCATTTGCCTTTTATTAACCTGTATCTGTTAGTTAGTTAGTTAGTTAGTTAGTTAGTTAGTTAGTTAGTTAGTTAGTGTGTGTGTGTGTGTGTGTGTGTGTGTGTGTGTGTGTGTGTGTGTGTGTGTGTGTGTGTGTGTGTGTATGCATATGATAGCAGACTGTATCATGCCAAATAGATTTTTTCAACAAAAAGTATCAGATATTTTACAGCTTTGAAAATAGAATTTAATATTTTTTTCAGTGATACTGTATGTGTTATTGATTACATTTTGCAGGATATCACTCATTTTTGTAGTTATCTAAAAATTCATTCCTTGGTCATAGTTTAGAGATGCCTTAAGTGATCAAATTGTAATTGCACAGTTGTCTTGAAGGTTTGCTTTTTGTAGCACACAAAGAATTGGGGGTGCATTCTGTATTCTTGTGTTAGGTCTGAGACATAACAGAATTCTGGGGTCAGTAACATATTGCTGAGAGAAATGACACCTGCAGCATTTTGGTAATTTCGGTGTGCTTGCCAGTAGCATAGATGGTTATTATTAATGATAATCTTGGCAACCATGGCACTGTGGTGTTTACAGCACTATACCTAGAAATCTTGTGGTTTGATATTTCTGAGATGCAGCATAGTAGCCCTGTAGAAATAAGGTGTGGGAGGAGGGAAGGACCATAGCAGGGGCAAAAGAAAACAGTGGATAAGTGGTGTGGTGCCCTTCTGCAACTTCTCCCAAGATTGTCATTGTTGCCAAACAAACCCATTGTCTTACTTTATTTATTTCAACCTATAGATATGTAGAAGTTCTGAAAAGTTTTAATTTCACTATACTCTCATACACTGGATGAAAAATAAGTGTGCATGCTTTTGATAGAGAATGTTCTGATACTTTTTGTTGCTCAAACTCTTTTTAAAATTTTTTTCAAAAAAGCCATGTGAAATAGTAGTAGATTTGTGGTCTTACTTTAATCTTATAGTAGATGGCAATACACAAGTATTGCTCTGAATTTTTAGAAGTCTGGATCCTGCTCTCAGTGTTTCTGAAATTTTGCAAATGTATCATGGCAATGCAAATATGTAGGTAGATATGTATGTACAGTGTGTATTTATTTAATATGCACCCTTTCTCCCAGAACTGGTGTCCAGAATGACTTTTACAGTACAAATTTTTAAAAAAGCATCAGTGGGCAAAATCTTATTTGTTATCCTTGTTTTTATGGGACTTAAAGTTATATGCAGTTATTTCAGAACTTTTAGGGAAAAATCCTTTTTAATTCCATTGGTCTGAATTAGGAAAAGGTTATAGTTTGGTGTTAGAGCCCATTGTCGTGCATACAAAAGGCCCTAGGACCAATCTCTAGGCCAGGGTGGAAGCCATTCCTGTGTGAAACCTTGCAACAAGGCATCTCTCTGTGTTCTCTCTTTCAGTGGGGAGCTGGATTTTTATACCCACAAATTTGAGACACCATACAATATTTCATACTCTGAAATATTCCCCAGTGTCTTTCCTTCAGTTTCCCTATGCTTTCTTAGCTGGCCCTTGTGCCATTTTTAAAAAAAATAGCTGACCTTACATGATTGAGCCATTCTGAGAGTAAGGGTGCGATACTACATTGCCTGTCAAATTTTGTTTCAAGATGACATCACAAAGCTTGTTTTGAGTAAGAGGGAAGTGCGAACACAGTCAGTCTCTCATTAGCCAGGCAGACAAACTGGCTGATGTCATACAGACAGCAGTTTCAATGTCTCCTATTGCAGGATGCTGGGCAAAGGCAGTGAGCATTGCTTGATTGCCCAATGTCTGCCTTTGAGATTCCACTCCCTTGGTGCTTTTACTCATGTTTTCAGGATCTTGTCTTTACATTCCTCTTCACATGCAAATTCTGTGTCTCCATTTAAAAAAAAATTCAGAATCATGTGGGAGCTTGTTCAAAAGCCCTAGTTTTAACCACTGTACTATGCTAGGAAAAGATCAGAAGTGTTCAATAAACAATTCCATTAACATGTGTTCTCAACAGGAAGAAAAAGAATTTCACTGAAGACTTCACAGTATCTCGTTATTGCCTGTCCAGCTCCCCCATACATCCTATCCCACACTAAATTATATTGTTGTATTGTTATCTTTCTTACCTTAAATATGCAGGAAAGCCACACAGAAGAGCCTGAAGGCGAGGAACAAGTTCACGAACAGCCCCAGCAGCAGGAAGAGTACTGATTATCCGGCACATTTGCTACTTTTAATTTTATGTGGGAACTTTCTTCTGAAGAATGGAACATGTGTGGCCTCAGACTTGAAACCAATCACTCTCAATCTGCCATTAACATAAGTGTATCATAGTGAGTGTCAGCCAGCCGCTGCATTCTGTGCCCATCCTTTGCCGAGACGTGTTTGCAGAAGTCCTCTGTCAAGGTATGCACCTGCCGAGATCTCCAGGCTTTGGTTCCAGTTGCTACCACCACAACTTCACCATTTGGCTGTTTGAGATTTGTTCAACTTTTTTTAAAAAATATATATATTAATATATATTTATTTTTTCTTTTGTCTTAAGTATGATAACATTTGTAATTTGTGCAAAACTATTTATACGGGCATCTCATATGACAAAAGTACTACTCTGTTAGAGCTTCTGATTTTTGATAATTTGGTTCACTTTGCATACAAATTTGATCAGAGTGAAGGAGGTGAAACAACTGAAAACATACTCAAATTTTTCTGATTGCTATCTTTTATTGTAGCGCAGAAAGCAAGGAACCCTTTCCTCATTAAAATGACAGCAGTAACAAAACATGTACTGTATTTCTTCTGAAGTTATACACGAAAGCATGTTAGAAAGCTGTGCAGTGTATTTTTATTTCTGGAAGGTACATACATGCCTGTCTGCTTCTTACAGTGAGAGCTTTGTGATATTTTCTTTGCTTCTTTCCAAAATCAATGCCCATCAATTTAAACATTTATAAAAGTCTTTGCCACTTCATCTGTAGTTGCAAATGTTCTTTGATTTCAACTAGAAATGGGGATTATGAGATCAACTCCTTCCTTTTTTGTTATGTCTTTGGAGGGTGATATTTTTATTTTTTGTTAGGATTGGGGAGGCCAAAATATTTATTAGTACAATCATGTGTAATTTATTCTCTTAGAATCATATTTGCAATGTAACTGTTCAGTTAAGCACCTGTTTTCTAGACAAATAATGCCAGTTTTTAGGCACAGTTCAGGAGGCAAGGATGCAGGCACATGACAGAGTGGTTCTTTTGCCTGTCTGTGACTACTGAATGAACTGACAAGATGCATAAACAAATGGTTAATACTCATTGCCATGTGTTTAAATATTGCTGTTCTTCTTAAACTTCTGTTTAGATAATGGCATTTTATTATAGAAATATAGAAAATCATGTATTAAAACATTCCTTATTTCTTAAATTGCACATTTTTCTAGTCTAATTTTAGTTTTCTTTTTTATTCCCCGTTTTTCAGTCTTTCAGGTTCACTCGTCAATTTATTATTGACTAGGAATTGACAATAACAAAATTTAATAAAATCAGTCCATTGGCTATAATTAGCTAAGATCTCCATGTAGCATTCTGAACTTAGTTGCATTGCTTTTTTGATCAAGGGGGATTACGTTAATTTATGTATTTATGCAAAGACCTCCTGCATCTTTCAAGAATTGTTTCTACAGAAGTCTCTTGCAGCTGTTTAACTCTTAGGCACAACTCAGGCAGCATGTACAGTACTTTTAAGCATTTTGACAGACGTTTGCATTACCTTAGCTTAACAGAATGGTAGCCAATGTGTTCAGGTTGGGAGAGTTTATATTGTTTGCCTCATTTATACCATCGTGTCCGTATGAAAATTGAAGTGCCCCCTTTGCTAGTCATTTCTGTTGTTAGCTAAAGTGATTTGGTTTCACCTAAAGGCTTTATACATAAAACAATTAAAGAGCAGGATTGCTTTCAGGAAGATATAGTATATTGTCATGATCTAGCAGAAAGAAAGAGAGAGAGAAGTTATACATAGTCTGTTTTTAAATGTCCCTGGACGGTACCCTGTTCAGTTTCACATAAGCTGAATGGCAGTTGCACAAGTGGTTTTCTGCATTTCCTGGGCTGTCCATCAAATGGTAGGTTGCACAACCGCTACATGACCAGCTGTGCAACAGACACCCCAGAAAATGAGGACAATGTCTTCTTCAATGGCTGTTTCATGTGTTGCAAACTGAACAATACACTTCCTCATGATTATTATTGATAGTGGTTACCCTATCCTGATACTGGTTATGCTGGCTGCAGGATTTCTGAACCAGCTTTTAAACACCTCTTCATCACCACCAATGCAGTTGTATCTTTGTTTCCTTTTATACTCTTGAACAAATTTTCAGATCACTTCCTTTTGAAGCGCTTTCCAGGCTTCTTTATTCCTATATAGTTCCAATCAAAGCATCTTTGCCCCTTAGTCCTGTCACTTAGATTTATGTGTGTGAAGGAGGGGGACGTGTGTATTTGCTCCTCCCCTTTTGTGTAACTGCTTTGTGGAGCAATTTCCTTCCATCATCTTTTTGTTGTTGTTTGAAGACAGGAAGTGGCTGGCCTAGAAGGCAGAAGGGATACACACACAAGTGCACACGCATGTGCATGCACACACATAGGCTGGATCCAGATTTAGGTACGCACATCAGAGCCATCAGATGGACTTAACCTGACCCTTCCTTTCTATAAAAGTTGTTCCAACTATCTCCTGAAGAGGATGGGGGAGGGGAAAGTTTGCTCCACATTGGGCCAAGGGACCTCTTACAAGCAGAGGCCTTCTGCTAGCAGAGGGCAGATCCTAGATCCAACCCATCCAGTAGGGAGCCTGATCTGCTCAGTGGTGCTGAGGGGAGTGAGGGACTCTGGAAAGGGAAAGAGGACTCCCTGCCTGCCCTTCCCGTGGTGAGTAACCCTGTTATTCCGTTACGTTTTTAATATGCATTTGTAATTACTTTTACTAAATAGCACACCATAAGGCTTTGGTTATATATTAAATGTAAACTCAAAGGAATGTAAACATATGTATTGTTAATTATAAATAGGTAAGTAATGACATATAGATGCAAAAAGTCTTATTCAGATGTATCAATCATTTTGAGTTACCCACCAATTGTCGCATGATAGAATAGACTTTTTTTGGTCTCTGAATATGTGAATAACTGACTTGCGTTTATCTTTTTACATATTTAATAAAAAAAAGTATATGTTACAACCTGTCTTGCTCAGTAGACCTTCAATTGAGTTTTGTGTCTTGGATTTTGGGATAATTGAGTTGTAAGTCAAGAAGCTTATAATCAAAAGTTTCTTAATTGGTGCACACAAGATATTTCCTTCCTTCAAACACATTTTGGGATACAACAGGTATTAGTAAATGGAAATTTATCTTGTACAGCACTAAATCTTCTGTGAAAATGGAGAGATAGAAGAGCCTAAGAAACTGTATCTAGTCCAAAGTTCCACAGTTGCAGGTGAATGACAAGCATGCAATAGTGACAGATCAGCCTTTGAAGGTAGTCAGAAAATAAGGTCAGCCTTACAGACAGAGAAAACTTTGTGTATAACAGATCCTGTTTGTGCATCAAGGAACCTCTGTAGCAGGATCAAACAGTATAATGTGTATTTGTGCCAAAATGTTACAATTGCACTGTTCACACTTTTGCATTAAGCCCAGCACAAAGGCCCATTGTTTTAACAACGTCGTCTAAGACAGCCTGAATTCTGCACCTTTGGTAGTCAATCTGTGTTAAAAGTGGGCTTCTGAGAAATGTATATAAGATTATATGATGTGGGAAGGAATTAATCGGGTTAGAAAAGCCTAGTATTGTATACTGATTGTTTCTAATGTAAATACTGTTTTCTGATGTCAGAAGATCTAAAGTTGTGCCCCAGAAGATAGTCAGAACACATGATGAGGAACATGTGAAGGATGGTCCTTAGGTTACTTAGGTCCAAAAATATTCAGAGTTTAACCACTGCTCCTTTAACCGAACTTGGAAACAAATCAGAAGCCAATGCTACAGGTGCAACATGCTCAAAACACCTTGTTCACATCAGCAGTCTACCTGCTGCATTTTGGACCAGTTGTCATTTCTAAATGGTTGGCAGCAGCTGCATGGAAAAGCATATTACAGTAGTTTTATCTGGAGTTAATTATGCTGTGGATGACACTGGCAAGTTCCACCTTTGTCAGGAATGGTCCTGACTGGCAAATTAGCCAAGAGCGGAGAAGAGATGCTATACAAGATATCTGGCTCAGTAATAGTATGTGTGAAAGGAATGTAGGTGTCTGGTAGACTGCTAGCTAAATGTGGACCTGTAGTTTTATGCTGGAGCAAAAAAATAAATAAAAGTAATACAAATAATACTAAGCTGCCTTGACAGAAGTGTAGTGTTCAGATCAATATGTAGATGAGGAAATACAAAAACTCGAAAGAGAAGACTCCACTGTGTCCAGTTCTTGGTGTGATCATTTAAGGAGGATACTGGAATGTCTCCCAAGGAGGCATGCAAGACGAGAAGAGTCTGTGAGCCAAGCTCTCTGAGGAATGGTTGACGTCACTGGGTATGCCCACTCAGTTACGGGACTTGGGAGTGTTTACCATGGAGAAGACAGAAATGACATGATAGCTATCTTAAAATCCAAACAAACTGACTCAGAGAAGATATTAAGGAGTATTTCCTGACAGCAGGTGCCGTTGGACAAAGAGTGAACTAACTCAAAGTGATGGATTCCTCTTGACTGGAGATGTTTAAATAAAGTATGGATAGTTACCTGTTGGGGGTAGCTTCAGCTGAAAATATCCTATTTTCATTAGGAGATGTCAGACTTGACTACCCTTAGGGCCTCTCATTTGTTATAGCCCCAAATACCATCTTCAGTCACTAGGTGACCTATCTTCTATTCCCAACTGGAGAAAAAGCTTCAGTCAGATCTGAAAATTTTTAATTTTTGCAGAGGGCCTGTAAGTAGCATCATACAAGCCAGAAGCACAGTTGAGAAAGCAACATGTTGGTCTGATCTCTGCACAACATCTGAACACTAAAAAGATATGAGAGAGAAAGATGTATGTGTGATGAGGGAAAGGATTGACTGATTAGGAGGATAGGCTGAATGAGCACAAAGTTGAACAGACCAGCAGGAAAGAAGGCATGGTATACCTTCTTTACCAGGGTGGTAGTGAAGGGGACAAAAAAAAGAGCAGGGAGAAAGAAGCCAGGTCAGATGCGCGTAGATGAAGCCAAGTGAAAGAGTGCCTGGTTGTGTAAAGTGAAAGGGGGAAAATATTATTTCTTTTATGTGTGACAGTACCTGTTAGGTGGATGAGGAAGACACCATCAGTGGCACAAGATGGGAGTGGGAGATAAGGGGTTTCTAAACTGCACAAAGCTGGGCACTTCTGTTAGTATTTTATACAAGGTCATTCCTGCTAATCTTGTGGTGTTTGCTTTAGATAGTATTCGTTAAGAAAATATATAACACATTATAATAGAAACAAAATAATTTACTAATTTATCGTATCTTCCCCATATTGATAAAAAACATAAATAATTGAAGACTATACCACACTATATGCAATTTTTGTCATTTTAAGCAGTGTGAATATGTATCAAATTTACATATTTGCTTTATATGGTCATTTTGCCCTTTTATTTAAAATACTACGTAGAGGGGAAGATAATAACTCATAGGTGGGCAACTGCTACACCTGACAACATTTTGTGTGGCCCTCCCTTAACTGTAAGTTTATTCAATCAAAGACATCAAATACAGAACACCTGGCTCCCCAACCCCATCTTATAAGGAATTTAACAGGGGCACCATATGTTAGCAACGGTATCTTATTTTCCCTAGCATAGGGTGGCCAACCTCATACATCTCTTTTTATTTTAATTAAGGGGTTATGCACCTTAAAGATTTTAAACACTGTTAGGATGTTTTTAACAATTTTAAAAGCTGAAAAAAAAGCTCTCTCGTATGTTTATCGGCCAAAAGTTATGAGGCAACAGGTGTGCTGTTCCCCCCCCCATGGCAAAATTGCCCCAACCATCCCCATAGGCCCCAATACTTGAACAAAAGTATTTAAAAGGTTGGGTAACCTGGGGTACTGGGGGGGCACATACAGTCTACCCTGCCCCAGCATACCATTAACAATAAAGTAACAGGATTATAGTTTGAAGGAGGCAACACGATTTATTTCTTAATTAAAACAAATACATTTTATTTCAATCTTGTTTATATATAATAACGCTGAGTAATACTGTACAATATATCGCCTAGCAATTAATATACTCTGCTTGGTCAGTTGTTTCAGGGAACTGCTATAAACTTACCCAAATCCAAAATTAAAACCCAGTTTCACTTGTCCTTTTTGTTCCATCACCTCTACCACATTTACCCAGAGGACGGCACCCTCTGGAAAGATACAGGGTTTAATAAACACTCAGTTGGCCCTCACAATGGAATACAGTTTTAATGAGATTTAGCTCAGAGTTTCCCTTCTGGTCAAAACTCCATCATGAGGACACAACAAAAAGGCTACTTAGTTCTCAGTTTTGAACTTGTTTTGCTTTTTTGAAGGCATCCAATGCACTTTTGGCAGAAGATTTCCTGTACAACCTGTGGGAATATTTTAGCTCTTTCTCTCAGTGATTCCAGCCACAGTTCTCAGTCTTGCAGCTACCTTTTTCATCCTCTGGATTTTCTCTGCATAAATTACCAAGCTGGCTGAGTTACTTCTGAACCTATTAACAAAAGACTTCCTGAATTTATGTTGACTAACCTCATTGGGCCTGTATTTATGAGTCAATAAAGGTCAATACAATGTTTGTCAACTAGCATTTGAAAACAGGACTTCAGAATGGAATGGGAAACACATTTTAGATACTTTTAATTAGAACTAATATGGAAGTTGCTTCACTTTGAGCACTCTTTTTCTCATTAAAGAGATTTTTGCTCCATATTTCTACACTTCCATAATATAGCAGTACCAAGTATCGTGAGCATTCATTTTTGCAATTACTTCTTCAAGGAAAAGATGTAGATGTTGAAATGTTTGCTCAGTTGTTTCACCTATAACACACACACACAAATAGGGAACATGATATATATATATCTATCAGACAAAATTAGAGCAATTAGATAAAATCTAGTGTCTCGACTGTCATTCTTGTGGTATGCTAATGAGCTAAAATTGGTAAACAAGGTTTAAGGAAGCTAGTTTCTCCTATCTATACAAGCATTACATTTGACCCAGATAAATCTCTTTTGATAATTGTGTTACTGATATACATTGCTATGACCATTTTTATGTCATTTATAGAAATGATCATTTTTCTGTTGAAAGAATCTTTTCCATGCAAATGGAAATAATAAATAAATGCCTTTCCTATATGCTATCTCTTAGGGCCAGTTTCAAAAGGACAGTGGATCAGACTCTTATTTTAATAAACTGGTGGGTACACTATCACTAATTTACTCTATAATGTTTATCTATTGTTAAAATATATTTTCTCTAGGGAATACAATGGGTAATCAAGCACTATCTAATCTTAATATGTGCGAATAGCAGGGGCTGTTCCTGTGCCATGAATATCAAGGACAGCCCTTTCTTGAGGCTCACAGAGGGGACTGCTTCAAGCAGCAAAGGTTGAAATCGCCAAAGAGTGGTGAATTGTTAATTGTATTTTTTCACTACCAGAGATGGGAAGAGAGGGGCCTGAGGAACTTCCTCCTCTCCTCAATTTGTTTAGATTTGGGTAATGTGCATCTTGACCTGGGTGCATGGAGTTCTCGCTTGCTGCTTTGCCTCAGGTGGCAAAATATCTTGGGCTAGCCATTATGGGTATAGTAGCTGACCTAAGGGAACATCTGCCAGATTATCTCTTCTCTGTTAGAAAGTGTTTGCTGTTTCAAAATAGTATTTAAGTATTCAAAAATCATTGATACTTCCTGGGACATGTGGGAAACTACACCGTTAATGCCTTCCCCATGTGAAAAATTAAACATGCTCATTACGATGAAAAATTACCGAGAAATCACAGTCTCTCCCAAGGTACATTACACTAAGAAAAACCAGGCATGTCCTTAATACCTGGCCACCCACTATACAAAGCACATACTCTTGTTTTTAGTGTAATTTTGTATTTTAGTACACTAGCTGTCTTTTGAAAAAAGATTGGGGACATTCATGGCACATGTATATGGTTACATAAAACTGATCAGTGAAGATTAAGACTGATGAGTTAGAGCTGAAAGCATTTTTAATTCTCTGTAGTATTTTTAGCCTCTTCTGAATATGCACTTCTTTGCAGCATTCAATGAAAAAAAATTTTCCCCACTGAACTAGATTCACAGAAATGGCTGAAAAGTTTGAATACACAGAATGTAGTGTCCATTTGAAGCAAATGTATGTGGTGTATATGGTGTGTATATATACACAAACATCCTGTGTCTATCTCATACGGGTATTAAAATTCATGAAAATATTTCTCAAACATCTGAAATAAGTTTCACATTAGTTCTAATAATACTCGTAGAAGGTTCTGAAAACATGCTATTATCAACATTTGTAAAATAACAGGAAATTACAGATTCCCAGAATAATTATTATTACTTCCTAACAACTCTGAGTTAAATGAAAACTCATCTGATTTTTTTTGTGACAGCCGTGGTTTTAGAATGTTTACATTTACTACTGATTATAAAAATCTTGTATTTTACCACACAAAATCCATAGTGAATATGTGCAGCTGTGACAATGATGGCAAATGCAGCAAGAATCAGCTCCTCCCATCTGCCCTGCAATCCAGAAATTGCTGTATAGACCACAACAGCTAATGGAGCGATAAACCACTGAAGCACTTCAGATCTTATGTTGGTCATCTGGCAAATTATCATTCTGCACTGTGAGAATGAAGGGTATGTAAATTAGTAGGTATCAAAGGAAACAGATTTCACTTTCAGCTGTCAGTCTGGGACAGCAGTAAGGTTAAGATCTACCATTAACTATTTTGCCTTTTTATTAGCATTATCAAATTAGGTGTTAAAAGCTTATAATATTGCTTGATCAACTGTATATTGTAAAACCCTTGAACTATACAAGGCCGAACAACAGAATTTTATGCATGTTGTACCTGCTTAATTACTTCAGAAAGTAAAGGTGAATTGTAATGGCACAAAGGGGCACAGCTCGAGCTATGCTTCCTTATAGTGCAGTTGTACATACATTTCTCAGGAGTCAGCCTCGTTGTGTTCAACAGAGCCCGCTCCCATACAGCATATAAAAACGTATATGCTCCTATATGTTTGTATAGGATTGCAGCTTTAATTCCACTTAAACCACTGGGCTTAAGAATTCAACATACTGCACTAAACTGTAGCTGAAGTATTAAAATTACTGGGTAAAGAAATTATGATGATTCTCTGGGATGGAAGAACTAAAACAAGCAAACAAACAAACAAATGGAAAAAGTCCTGAGTGGTAACAAAGTGGTTATTTGCTTCATGAAATGTGGTGATGTGAAAAAGAAAAAGAAAAGAAAGGATAGGTTTCCTGTCCTGGGACTTTTCTAACACAACAGTAGTTATTTTTTTGTCATGGCCATGAAACTTGCACATTACTGAAAAATCCATAGAAAATTGTTGCTTAACAAAGAACATCTGTCAGCTTTTCTTCTCTTACAAGCATTTCACCATTATTA
Source organism: Pogona vitticeps (assembly GCF_051106095.1). Lineage (NCBI taxonomy): Eukaryota > Metazoa > Chordata > Lepidosauria > Squamata > Agamidae > Pogona > Pogona vitticeps. The sequence goes on from NC_135786.1 coordinate 192,062,041, forward strand.
GCTTAGCTGTGTCTGGATATTATCAGGAGAAGGAAATTCCAAGACAAGTTTTTCTCATTGAGGAGCATAGTCTGAACTCTTAACAAAAGCATCCACTAAGGATGAAAATCATTCCGTAATAAATCTTGCCCCTTTTAGAATAAAGTACTGCTGGATACAAGCTCCAAAGCAGAACGAAGAGAATGCAAAACCACCATCTGTGTGCATGTCTGGAGACATAAAGGGATTAAACACCAGATATTTAAATTTTATATCTAGCGCTGGAAGCTAAATTCTTAACGCTACCAATGCAATGCAGTAATCTAAAAGAGACGTACCAACAGCTACTAACAAGCCAAAATTAGCATTCTGTGTCTAGTTTAGATACATGAAAAATCATTTAGTGAATCTATTTTTTGTAGGCTAGTCAAACCAGGGCGAGTTGTTATTCTTTCAGACTACCTTACTGTGTGTATGTGATGAACATGTTTTCCCACAGAATTATATGAGGATGAAGAATCCTATCATCTTTTTACTTATTCATTTTTTTAGCAGTATACACTTTGCTCTGAAGTGTCTCACTTCAAAATATGGGCAAAATAAAACTCAGGTAAAGGCAAATGTTAAAAATCACAACACAGTGCTCAGAGGAATCTTCTTGAATAAGCAGGTCTTCTTAAAAGCAAGATCCTGATCCATCCTGTCATGCATAGAGAAGGAAGTACTAAACTAACCCTCTACTGATGTTATGAACAGTACATTCCACAATGTTTGCTTGCAACACCTCAGGATCCTGGATTACGCATAAGCTTACAAATTTTAAAGCACAAGATAGGAGATATAAAGAGGTGCACCTGCATATATGGCTTGCTCAGACCACTTGTAGCAGAAAAGGTTAAAACTGTCACTGTGAGCCTGGAAGCTCACTGGTAGACGATATAATTATTTGAAATGAAGTTTTGGTCTTATTTTTCTTTTAGAGTGAGATGTATCAGAGGAGCAAGGGGTTGACAAGTACATATAGGCTAGGAGGGTTAAAAGTAGCCACACAGTAATTCTTGTTCCTCCTCCCAGCTGCATACTGCAAGCCCAATTAGTTTCTACACCATAACTGCCTGGCTGTTCTCAGTGATGCTCTTAAAACCCAGTACTGATACTCAGACTATCATTTCACTATAATGAGATATTCATGTTAACAGACATATGTCAAAGGACAAGTTACTATAGCTGAGAGCTGAGCAACATACTGAATTATAATTCCTGAGCAGCAAGCAGACATATTGAAGGATTTGACTGCTGTATAGATCAGCTTACTGTAGGAAACAATACAAGCTGCCCTTGTCAGGGTGTAAGAATGGTTCCATTTTATCAATTAGGGTAAAACTTTGAGAAAATGTGCCATTAAATAAAGTTACCAGCAAACCAAGAAATACTCACCATAATATTTGAGATTACTCCAATGATCCATAAAAACAGTCTGGGTTATTTTGCTATTATTTCACACGGGGGAAAAACCACCCATGTTGTGAGGAGAATAAAAAGCAGCACAGGAGAGAACAGTGGCAGAACTCTCTCACACAAAGAATCCTTTAGTAAGTCTTTGCCTTCCATATGCTCTGCAAATAGAAAAAAAGCTTCATGGGGTGAGACACCACCCTTCTTCTGTAGAAGCCTCACAGGGTGAAAAGTCACTCTGGGGCAATCACAAATGTTTACCATATTTCTCTGATAAATACTAATATTCAGATTCTCTCTTAAATGAATCATTAGAACAAATCTAAAAAGTTACACTTCTCTTTCACAAGGTCATTTTTGCAACTTGGGAAGAATTAGATAATTTAAGTGGCACTTGACATTCTACACAATTTCAACTTTCCCCTTAAAATCTACCACCAAAGCAAAACACCCCCAATAATTTTTTATTTATTATGCTACAGGACCATCATGTATCTCAGATGTGTTTTTCCCTCTGCACAATTCCTGCTGAACACCCATCTCAAATATGGGAGTGTATGCAAAAAAACTGTGTAGCAATTGGGAAAACAGCTGTTGAAATTGCAAGTTTATTCTGAGGATTATTCAATACAGTTCTAGCTGCATGATCCTCAGTGAGCAAGTTTGTACATACTAGCCCAATAGCAGGGTGGTAAATTTTCATAAGGCAATAAATACACTATATACTGTAGTAGTCTTGAAGGTTTTTAGTAGAGCAACTGTATCATTTAATGAGGTAAGATCTGACAACAGAGTCTCTGATAGATCAAAAGCTCTGCTAGTATAAGCCTAGCAGGGCAGAAAAAAGAAAGATGCATATCAAAGGAATGAGGGGCCCAATGCCCAATATCTGAGAGGTAAGGGCTATGGAGATTTTTCTTGGTTGCATGGAGGAAGTATTCAAGACTGTGTCTCCACCGGTTAGAATGGACAAATTTCTCCACTCTCAGAAGTGCAGATGCTAAAAAGTCTGTGACCTCTGGGATGTCCTCCTGGCCCCACACAGTTTGGTCTTCATTAGCTTTAAGTAGTGAAGAATACCCTTTTAAAATTACATCCAACAGAGATTAACAGGAAATATGTGAAACATCTTTCCCTGTAGTTTAGCCAAAACCACAATCTAACCTTTTAAAATATAGTGTTGTAAAGAATTTTGAAAATCAGGTGATCTTAGTATTTTGAAATGACAAGTGATAAAAAATGTAAAATAATTTATGTAGCCTGCTGTAACCATACATTTTTTAAAATGTATGCCAATCAATATTCTGTCATCTGCCTCATGGCTATATGACCATCAATAACAGAATGTTTGCTCACAACTGTTGTGTCTAAAAGGTAGAAGACAGGGGGCAGCCCAGTCAATTTGACATATATTTTTCCACTGAAGGAGCCTGACATCTGTGAATGTCAGAACCTTGCAATTACTACAATACACACGTTAAGCCAAAATCAGGTCTATGCTGAGCTCCTAAGCTTGTGGGAATTCAGTCCACAGTTGCTGTTTTCTCTACCATGAAGGAAGTAATAATAGATCTATCTGCTCAAAAGAAACATCTGCCAGACTCCTTCTCTAACTGCAATGGGGCCAGAAATGCATTCATATATCAAATAATCCCTATTCAAAGGGAGCTGCATTACCAGGAAGATGTTCCCCACTAATCTGGCATGTTAGTCTTCTATATATAGAGGGTTTCTGATGGAGTGTATATGAGATCAAACCTTTCTTGTATTCTGAAGTGGTAGGTACATTTCTCTATAAATCACATGCTTTTTCAGAATAAGTGACACTGCCAGTAGATTTTTCCTGAGACATTCTTTTTGCTGCTTATACCTACATATAAGCACAGTTTCTCAAGAGTTAGTTAGCACTGACAATCATTTCTAGGATAAGCAACTACTCCACCTGATAAGGATGTGGAAAATAGAAATGCAAACATGTTACATAAAATTAATATTTTAAACAAAAATTAAAAAAATTTCATTATATAAACTATTAAGTGAGTACACTTCGCTAAAGAAAAGAGAGTGCAAATCACCTTTCTTCTGTTAATAGAATTGAAAAAGTCTATAGAAATATCAGTGGTAGTTAAAAATAAAATGCTGCTTCCCAAGTTTGTTAGTGTGGAGTGCTGCTACTCAGTCTTAGTGTTCACAGAAAGGGCTGAGTATAAACAGTAAAATCAAACAGTTGAAAAGATGGAGAAAGCAAATGGAGAAAAAACTGCAACATCACATACTGTGCAGAAAAGATAGGCCATTACATACACAGTAACATACTTAGAGACGAACTACAGCCAAAGACAAACTCATAAATTGCATTTCACTTAGAAGTAAAACAAAGGAACAATGGTGTTAAGTGGGATGATAGAGTGTTTACTTATGTTGACAACTTACATGTAAATGTTGTAGAACGTCTGTGGAAGGGAAATAATTATTCAGCAGAAAGAGAAAAATGTATACCGTACATGATGATTCATGGGCACCACGCCTTAATATAACAGCTTTATTGACTCAATACAGCTATTTGAAGGGGCTGAACATGCCGACACTGACCCACATTAGTGTCTATACATTTGCTCAGCATTATCGCCATTTACAATTGAGTAGAAGTAAAGGAGGAAGAAATAAGAGAAACCACCAGGTCACATGAAGACTCCTGAGCAGTACAGATTTGCAAACGTGTGAATGCCTGGGGTCATCCAATGGAACAACTGGCTATATCCCATACAGACTAAATCAAGAGTAGTCATGTCCAAGGTCAGCAATCCACATAGCACAAAATCTCTTTTTTGCATTTTGTGAAACTGTAGGCTGTGGGTCTGAGTATAATAGCAACACAAACTTAATGTTATATGTGGACTTTGTCATTGGAACTTCCACTTTTGTTCTTCCTAAAAGTAACTTTGATATGGATTCTTGCATTGAACAGGAGGTTTGACTCAATTGCCTATAGGCCCCTTCCAACTCCATTACTCAGTCACAAAAGTGTTGTAAGTTAGGGAGCCTTGTGGCACAGTGGCTAAATTGCTGTACTGCAGCCAAAACTGTGCTCACGGTCCAGGGTTCAATCCCAGGTAGCAGGCTCAAGGACTCAGCCTTCTATCCTACTGAGGTCGATAAAATGAGTACCCAACTTGCTGGGGGGGGATGTGTAGTCTGCATAATTGTAATTATGCTTAAGGCGCTATGGGGCAGTATATAGGCAGCACACTTTGCTTTTGCTTTAGCCAAGCATGCTTACAGAAGCTACCATTTTCATGGCAGGATGCTGGAGGCAAAACCTAGATGCATCCCCACATTCCCATGAAGCTTACAGCCCTACCTGCTTACAACTAATAAGGATAGGTGACTTGTAGTGCGCCATACATTATACTATCATAACCATTCAGCGTTGATTATGCAGAGTAGGGCTGATGAAAATTGCACTCCAACATCTGGAGGGACAAAAGTTACCTATTGTGTGTTACATCATTTTCTCTGTCCTAATTTCAGCTAAGAACACTTTGTCTGCATCAATCAAGGCCTCATCTGATATAATGGGTCAGAGACAGGGAGAAACAAGAAGCTGTCTAAGCTCTGAGCAACATAAAAATAAGCCTCTATCAAAAAAAACACAACCCGGCCTTAAAGCTTGATCCCACTAACAATAAAGTCCACTGTTTTACCAGGTTTTGCTCTAATTAAAAAGAATTGTGCACACACGAGGTATGTGCATGCATGGAGCACTGTGCCAGGTTTGGGAGTTTTTCTGCTCTTCTGTCACAAGTCCATTTATTTCGAGACGGATGTGGAATTGATTCCATGTGAATTGGGATGTCGGAAAAATCATCATCCCAAGTCACAGAAAAGGTTCACCACAGATAGTAGAGGCTCCTGTCCCCAGACTTGTCATCCTCATATATGGGACGGTTATGGTGCCATAAACAAAGACAGGTGGGTCTACTGATGTTCCCACCTACACATGGCACCTGCTTTAATAACAAATGAATAAGGCTGGGAGCTGCCAGAATTTGTCACCAGTAGCTATACTGCCTGAGGCTGATAAGAGTCAAAATATACAGTATTTGAAGGGCAAGTTTGTTCATCCCTGGCTTACAGAATCCTTGCAATTCTTAGGTAAACCATCTATCCAAATGAAACTACTGTAGGCCTTTCAGCATGGCATTCATTGCAAACCAGTTACATTTCTGAAACAGGGCATAGCAGTATGTTGACAAAGTGGCTATGCCTGAGAAGGAACTATAGTTACCCCTTTGAAACCGGGATGTGAGGTGCGACAGTGCCCTTATACTGGCAAGGACTAGCCAATAAAAAACTAAAAGAGGCCTAGCTCAGTTTAAACTGAAAATCTGCATAGTACAATCAAGATGAAATTGGCCTGATTGTGTATGCTCTGATGGTTTCACTCGCTTATTTTTAAATTAATTTTTTTAAATTATATAATGACAAGACATACATTCATGCATCACTACAATCACAGTAATACCACATAGAGTAAACAGGACATGAAGAGATTAACAACACATTTTCAACACATAAATGGAATTAAATTTGGAGTTATAACTTATAATGTTCTTATATAATAAATCACTACAGTAGTTTCAGAATTGCATCCTGAACTTGGGTGTTGATAAGTTTAATGCAGTTAACTTAATGAACAACACCCAATTCCAGATCTTAATAATTTATTACCCCATCCCCATTTTTTTCTTGCATGAATAAACAGTAATATTTTTTACTAGAGTTAAACATACTACCTTGGTTCATTCTTATTAGCAGATATTTATTTTGCTTAATTTTGCAACATCATTACCAATATCAGATTGCTTTCTTATACTTCTACCACACAGAAACAAATTCAAGCATGTTTTCTGTCAGTTCCATGTGAAGCAATTTAGTAATTTAGGTCAGCAGTCAGCAATGCCATATCTGTGTTCCTGACAATGATTTTAAGTCACACTAACTACATTAGTTTCTATTCCTCTATTGACATTTATGTATTTTACAACAGTCTATCATATTTACGTTTAGGGGACATAAAGCTTGCACAAGCAAACTTTAGGAGACATTAGTTTGCACAAGCAGAAAAATATCTGAGGATGAAAATAAGGCTAACAGAGCAACTTCTTCACAGAAACCATCCAGTAAGACCTGAGCCCACTCAAAGGGCACATAAGATGATGTGTTAGTGAGGTATTAACAGTGTATACTTAAAAAAGTGCTCGCTTGGCTGGCCTGTGGAGTATACACCACACTCCAGTGTTTTGTTGTATGACTCACTTTTGTAACATTTTTTGCCTGTTTAAAATAAATTATAATGTCAAGGTAGCAGTAAATATTGTACTACATCCAATATAAATGTTCCATAGGAATATACCAGTTTAATTCTGACCATTCTACTGTTGCTGTACTGGTCAATAGAACACAAATCAAATTGTTCTGAAAACCACTTACATATTTTTAGTAACCCAAGAAGTTGTTAACTAGATTTTTGCAAGAGGGTAACTATTTTAAGCTCTTTTTGCTGATCTTTTTAATTCTCTTGGTCGCATAACACCTATTTTGTTCTCTCACTTCCACTCTAGCAATACAAATCTCTCTAAATTTAGCTGTTAGTCTGTACAAGCATTATAGGAAAAAACACACACACACAAAAATAAAAATAAAAGAACAAATAAAAAGACAAAAACATGGTGGCACCTTAAACTCTGTATTTTCTTTTTTAATGAGAGGTTTCATGAAATTTGTCAGATATAAGAGAAAGAGATATAACATAGCAAATATTTACAGATGGCATCAAACTATAGATATCAAAATTCAGTGATCATGGCTGGTTGGTAAGAAAGTTAGTGGTATAGATTTACCAGATGAGCGGGATATAAATCAAATAAATAAATAAATAAATAAACATTGTGGCCATAGTGTCTTTGATATGCAGTTATTTCACTGAAGCTTGTGTTGTAAAGGATGTGAGAACCTCTGTCATGAAACAACAATGGTAAAATAACATGAATGTTAGTTAGACTGGCTTTTTACAGTTGCTAATTAACTGTCTACCACTACAAACCTTCCTTTGTAACCAGCTGCAATGGTGTGTGAATTACCCCTGGCAATGGAGCAGGAATGTGGAATACACAGTCCTCCAGGTATTGGTGGACTGCTGCTGCTCAGCCCCTCACCAGAATAGCAGATAGTGAAGGCTGATAGGGACAACACTGATTCAGAAGGAAAAACTGTAGTCTTAGGATGTAAGAAAATAAATCTCCCTTTATTTCAATTTAAAATTACCCAAACCATTTCACCTTGTATTTATGGCCTTTTTCCAGGCGCTGTACAAAGCAAAACAAAAGAGGGAAATAAAAAAAGTAAGACAAAACATTACCATTTTTACATTTTTATATTTACACATTACATTACATATAACAATCTAAAACGTTATACATTGTTCACAATGAGAATAATCATCCAGTTTGTTCTGGGCAATTTTAAATTGAAATAAAGGGAGATTTATTTTCTTACATCCTGCAGTTTCTCTTTCAGAATCAGAATTGTTGGATGTACCAGTTCCTTTTGTTCCCTGATGGAACATCTGGAGGAACACATATCCTTCACCTCTAACTTAGAACAAAGACTGAAGAGGTAGCAGTTCTATTAGTTACACTGCACTACTTCACCAATCTGGAAAATAAAGCACTGGAAAAGTGAGGACGTTTTGTTTGCTCCATAAAATATCTGCATTGCCTCCCACATCCATCACCTACTTCTCCACCCCATCATATTCTGATACGCAAAATTAAGAAACCAATTACTTTCAGAAATAATACAATTTGTTTATTGTAACATAATGCAGAGTACAGAAAAATCTCTCACTATTAATTTTGAAATGAACAGAAATATCCAAAGGACCAAAAACAAAGATGCCTATATCTACAGTAACCAGCTTTAGCTGAATACTATATGACACCAAAACACAGACTTATTAGACATTACTAGAATTGTGCCATTTCTGACTGCATATCTAATCCTCCTCATTCCTTTGTACAAACACCACATAAATCGATTTTTTAAAAGCCTCTTAGAGAATGCAAGTTTTTGAAAGGCACAGACAATTCTAGTCTATTCTTCTCCCTAAATTGCCATGCTAGAAAAATATATTTGCAGTATCCTTCAGAATACAGAATATATATGATTTTAATACAATTATTAATTATTTTCTGAAGGAAGTAACCTTTGGAGAAGTTTTGATTCAGAATTGATTCACATGTTCTTTGAAAGTTAAAAATTTGTTCAAACCTCACTGGTACTACAAATCTGTCATATTCTACATTTGATTTCTTGTAATATGGCAAAAGAAGAGTTAAAACACAACTAATAAGAGTACCTAATGGGGGCAGAAATCCATATAAAAAGGTACTCTGTTATTTTTGCCAAGTATTGATCACAGATAATACAGGGTCACTCTCAAATGCTCAACAGTGGCTAATAAATGCTAACCAATGGCTCAGTGATATCCAATTAGTACTAAATTGTTCCCATGGGGACTCTGGGAAACTATTATAAGAATTATCAGAGATTTTTAACACTACTTTGTTTTTCTCCTCCCACCCGCATCACATTAGCCATGATGCTAAAGCGCTAATTTAACCCAGCAAACAGATCAATGTTTGGGCGGCAATCCTATAAACTCTGGGATTGCATTCCAAGGGCCACAAGACAGAACAGAAATCCCTCACAATGACTAACAGAGTTCCTTATATTTTAGGGGACACTTTATCTTAAACCCTCTTGGTCCCATTGTTCTTTCTGTGATCACTTCTTCTCTGACAGTGAAGCTGGAGAAAAGAGGATGGACATGAGGTGTGGTGTCAACAAAATGGAGAAGCTGCTGGACATACAGTATTCAATATCACTGTACTACTCAATGCAGATATTTAAAGCTGGAGCTGGTTTGTAAATTACATGGAGTTGTGTGTAGAAAGAAGTGATGAATGTCACTCTTCCCTTCCTTTCACTGTGTTTAAGAAATCTCACAATGTGCCAACTTTGCCCAATTATAGGTGGTATACACAGTTTCAGAACAGGTTTGCCCACAGGACTCTGCTTATATCCATAACAGAGTAACAACAATAACATCTATGAAAGAACTACAAAATTGGATGGATGCTGTACAACATTCAGTGGGACCTGTGCAAGAGAAATGCTCCATTCAGAATAGCATTCTGCTAGCCTGATCAAATCATACAAGGAAAATATTTATAGCTGAATGGGCAGTTTCAAGGTAGCAGCCTCCCTCCTGGCAATCATTTGGCCTTTTTGTTACCTTTCTTCAATCAGCTTTCCAAGAATCTCTACTTTACTTTGGCTTTTCTAGGGCAAACCTCCTCCTCCTCCTCCCCCCCTTTTACTCAATATGCCATGCTTTTTATATTATATGCCTACAGGCAGTGCCTTTTATGATTTTTATCTACATACAATATACAGTATAGGAATTTCCTAATGCTTTAAAAGCAGCAGAAGAAGCAACAACAACAAAATTCTGGCATCAACAAATGACTTTTGCACTATAGATTTCAAAATTTAAAATAAAAATGCATCAGTTTAACATCTTAAGAGTATTTCCACATGTGAGTTTAACTAAATGCATATGCAGTGCAGGTCTGCAATCTATTCAGCTTAATGGGATTTTCTTTCAGGTAAGTATACATAGGATTGCAACCTTATTTTCTTGCTCTATTTATGGAGTAATACAAGATATGATCTTAGTGATCTAAAGGTTGATTCCTTTGATAGGTTCCATGTTTACACAGGCATCTTACAGCTTAAGTGCCTGGCAAAGAGGACATATCATTCTTTCACTTGGTGTTGAGACATTTTGTAATGACACAAAGTTTTCACTGCATTGTAGGCCGATCAGTGAAGTCTGAAAACCTTCCCTAGGAGATGGGAAGCATACCATCCGCCCCCGGAGACTAATGGATCCGGATGGTTTCCTGAATGCTCTGGGGGAGTGTCCGTCTGATATGGTCGGCGCTCCTGTCGAAGCTCAGGTCACCCTATGGAATAGGGAGATGACCCGGGCGGTTGACACGATTGCGCCTAAGCGCCCTCTCCCTGCTCGCCGAGCCCAGACAGCTCCCTGGTATACTTCTGAACTGCGGGCGATGAAGCGAGAGGGGAGACGGCTAGAGCGCAGGTGGAGGAAGTCCCGCTGGGAATCCGATCAAACACGACTTAGAGCCCATTATCGGGCCTATTTCGTGGCAATACGGCTGGCGAAACGGCAATATTTCTCCAGCCGCATTGCTTCCTCAGAATGTCGTCCAGCAGAGCTGTTTCGGGTGGTCCGGGATCTTCTTCAACCGGGAAGTCCGGTGGAGGTCTCGGACTGCTCATCAGCTCGCTGTGATGAGTTTGCTATTCATTTTGAGGAAAAAATCGCTCAGATTCGCAGTGGGCTGGACTCCACTGTTACTGCAAAATCGGAAGATGTGCCCAGTGTGCCGTGCTTAGGTCAAACTTTAATGGATGAGTTTCAATTGTTGAGACCCGAGGATGTGGACAGGGTGCTTGGATCTGTGCGTTCTACCACCACGCCGCTCGACCCTTGCCCATCTTGGCTAATTGGAAGATCTGCCAGGGGGATTCGCACTTGGGTCCAGGAGGCCGTGAACGCCTCTTTGAGAGAGGGAGTGGTCCCTACCGCCTTGAAAGAGGCGGTGATTCGACCACTCCTTAAAAAGCCTAACCTGGACCCAAGGCTGATGGTTAACTACCGACCAGTGGTGAACCTCCCTTATTTGGGCAAGGTGTTGGAGCGGGTTGTGGCCGGGCAACTCCAGGCGCTGCTGGATGAAACGGATTTTCTGGATCCATTTCAATCGGGTTTCAGGCCGGGTTTTGGTACAGAGACTGCCTTGGTCGCCCTGTATGATGACCTTTGCCGGGAGAGAGACAGGGGGAGTGTGACCCTGTTGATACTCCTGGACCTCTCAGCGGCTTTCGACACCATCGACCATGGTGTACTTCTGGATAGGCTGGCTGGGTTGGGAGTTGGGGGCACTGTTTTACGGTGGTTCCGCTCCTTCCTGGCTGACCGTGTCCAGAGGGTGGTGCTGGGGGACAGTTGCTCTGCCCCATGGCAGTTATGTCATGGGGTTCCTCAGGGCTCAATACTGTCCCCCATGCTGTTCAACATCTACATGAAACCGCTGGGAGAGGTCATCAGGAGGTTTGGGCTGAGGAGTCAGCAATATGCTGACGACACTCAGCTCTACCTCTCGTTTTCCACCAATCCAGGTGAGGCGGTTTCTGTGCTGAACTCGTGTCTGGACCTGATAATGGACTGGATGAGGGTTAATAAATTGAAACTCAATCCAGACATGACGGAAGTGCTGTTAGTGGGTGCTTCGCCGGACAGGTTGGAGGGCCATTTCCCTGTCCTGAATGGGGTTACACTCCCCCTAAGGGACAGGGTCCGCAGCCTGGGGGTGCTCCTGGACCCCAGTCTTACTTTGGAAGCTCAGGTGGACTCGGTGGCCAGGGGCGCCTTCCTTCAGCTGCGGAAATTATACCAGCTACGGCCCTATCTGGACGAGCGGAGTCTCATGACAGTTACACACGCACTGGTAACATCTCGTATTGATTATTGCAATGCTCTCTACGTGGCGCTGCCTTTGAAGATGGTCCGGCGACTGCAACTGGTCCAGAATCGAGCTGCGCGGCTGGTGAGTGGTGGGGCCGCCAGAGAGCACATTAAGCAGATTCTGTACAATTTACACTGGTTACCAGTTGCTGTCCGGGCCCAATTCAAAGTGCTTGTTTTGACATATAAAGCCCTAAACGGCTTGGGCCCTGGATACTTGAAGGACCGCCTCCTTCCATATGAGCCTACCCGGCTATTAAGATCTAGCCAGGGGGCCCTTTTGAAAGAGCCATCCCTCAAGGAGGTAAGAGGGATGGCTTGTAGACAAAGGGCCTTCTCGGCAGCTGCCCCCAGACTATGGAACGCCCTCCCAACTGAAATTCGCCTGGCGCCGACACTGATGATATTTCGGCGCCAGGTCAAAACCTTCCTGTTCCAGAAGGCTTTTAATTGAAATAACATTAACTGTGGGTCTTGATGATGGCAATTTAAATTTTAATTTGTATTTTAATCGCATTTTAATCATTTTATATTTTATTGTGTTGAATTTTAATTGTTGTAAGCCGCCCAGAGACCTTTGGGTAGAGTGGGCGGCATATAAATTAAATAAATAAATAAATAATAAATAATAAATAAATAAATATGGCCAAATCATAATTTTGCAGAAATGAGAATGGAAGAAACAAAAAGAACAGTGCCAAGTCAAGGAAGGTGATGTCAAGCTTAATCATGCCTGTTCTGGTGGCCCTACAAATATACCAATGTGTGCACCGAGATCTGGGCAAGGTTTGATTTTGAACCATCTCAGCAACATATTTCTCAGCCGAAATACTGCAACACATCTAATCAAAGCAATTTTGTTTTTCACAGTAAAATCATGATTTACTCCTATTCAAAAGATTTACCTCTTGAGTGGCAGAGATGGCCTATTACAATGAGAAATGGTCATTGAAAATATCTACTTTTCCCCTCTCAAACAAATAAGCACTATATTTTTATCCTTCAAGGAATTATCCATATCTCCTGTGAGGAGGACCAAACCTGCAAAATCTCAGCCTATATACCTTTTGGCAGAATATTGTTTTTTGTTGCAGGCCGATGAGAATAGAAAGGTTTGGTTTTAGGAATTTTAAAGCTTTAACCAACCTTCCACAACATAACATGCTGAAAAGTGTGAAATAGCACTTTACGCATGGCTTACTAAGTGCAAGAACAGTTGCTACTTTTGTTAAATGGGTTGCCAGATCCCTTGATGACAAGCATAAATGAATAAAGTCACATGGAGGAAAAACACTGTACTTCACATACTACTTAGACATCACCACCTCAAGTTCACTGCGACACTTCTTGACCAAGTAGTATTAATTTTTTCCCAAAGCATCAGCACTCTCAACAACAACCAATATGAGCCCATATATCAAGCAATGCCCTCTTTTAATAAGAATGCATGAGAATGAGTGTACTATATAAATGCGCTATAATACTTACACAGTATAGACACAGTACTTTGTCAAGACAATTTATAAGCGCTGAACAACCTAATAAAGCATATCAAGAGAGAGAGATGGGCTAAAGGGAAGGAGAAGGATGTGGTACAAAAAGGCTATCAGAACAGCAGAAAATTTGACAGTGTGGAAACATTTTTCAGGGGAATCATCTATATAGGAAAGGCTGGTGGACAGAGAACCAAAACTATCAGTTCTGTGCAGTTCCTCTTTTTTTACATTAATTTAATATGGAGGAATTCACTAACCCCTGTGTAAGCATTAAATCCCATAGTTTGCAGTGGGGATGCAGTATTTGAGCCTTTACTTTCTGTATAGTGCAGTTCTGCACATACCTCTCAGAAATAAGCCTTGCTGGTTTAATGTGGTTAACCACCAGGGTAAGTGCATGGAAGATTGCAGCCTTAATGGATTTCTCTTTATGTGCCCGTATCTGTAACTCAGGGTGATATTCAATAGGAATTAACCATTTTTGTTGTGTCATTTTTGAGCCTGAATTACCATTGTGTGCGCTCGGCTATTGCTAAATAAATAGCAGATGCATTTTATTCTTGAGAAGCCCTCAAAACACTGGAAAGTTTTGTTCTTCACACAATTCAGAAGAAATAGGATACTAGCTACCATGTTGCTAGTACATCACTGAAGTAAAAAAAAAAAGTGTTGTGTATCATATTAAATAATGCATTTCAACCGCAATGACACTAATGAATTAGTTTTAAAAGTAATATTTCCAAGCTCTACCTTTTGTCAGGTAAATATGTTAAGTCCTGTAGCCTAAAGTTTCTAAAACTGACTGCACTGAGTCTTCAGATAATTGACTAAAACAATTAGGTAAGCAACTGATCAATTAAATAACCAGTATAATATAGAAAAAACATACCTTATGAAGTATTTGACACTATTTTAATTAGTATGTAGATTTTTTACCATTGCTTACCTATAAGGAGGAATATTAGTACGTATGTCTTTGAGACAGTAATGAAGTAGGACAGGCCTATGCCAAAGTTCTACCCCAAACATAGCAGTCAGTAAATACACGCCTATCAGAACCTGAAAAAGAAAAGGGAAAAGCCTTATTTCATCATTTCATCTTAAGAATATGCATGGTCATTCTATTCCATTAACTATCCTCTCCAACCAACACTAGTTGATATTTGGCATATATTTATGGCAGGATGATATTGTTATGGGATGAGGAACAACAATTAACTGGGATATCTCATGGAGCCACATCCAGTTAAGCAATTCTCGATTTTAACAGAGAAGATGAATTTGAAATCTGCCATCCAGGTCCAATCTAACTACAGCAATTGCTTATCACTGGAGTCAGTGCAGTAAAGTGCAGTGGATGGAGCTAGAATTCAGGAGATGTGGTTCAAATCCCCTCTCAGTCATGGAAATTCACTTGGGGGTGGAAATGATAAACCACTCTTTGAACAGCTCACATAACTGAAGAATTGTATTAGGGTTGCTATAAACCAGAAATGACTTGACAGCACATAACAACAGCAATGGATCATCACAAGACTAATTGTTAGAACATCTTCTTCTGAATGCCAAGCAATTGGTCAATGGTTCTAGCATATCTTTTGTCCTTCTCTCCCTTCTGTGTCCTCCTTTTGTTGTGGACAATGCCAACTAGCTATGTGCATGCAAAGCCTACTAGAGCAGTTTGTGAGAAGATGCAAAGAAAGAATACTGAACTGAAGCATCAGAGAAATCTGAAGGGGGACTAGTGAAGCCACTCTAGAAATTTGGATTTATATAACACAATAGCCAGAATCCTGCTAGCTACCCTGGCAGGGTATGACATCAGCATAGTCATTTCCTATCAAATACCAATTAAATGTGTGATAGGAAATGTCCATGTTGATGTACTAACTTGCAGTAATTCCTGCTGAAAGTTATGTTGATGGTGTTATGCCCATGGAATTAAAGTACAGGATTGGAGTGGGTGTATTTGTGGAAGCAATCCTATTGGCTCCTTCCAAGGGGAAGGGCTTGGACCCTCTAGCAGTTTCTATCAGAGTATGTGGGGCAGATTTTGCCAATTCTCTTTGCAATTGACTCATGCCACTATGCGTATTATTCTAGAGGACTCTCCAACACTCCAGAATATATCAAAGACCAGACAAAATGACTCAACGATTAACTGAAACCCTACTGGCAGAAATCTAGACTTAATGCAATGAGCAAACTGTCAAGAGAACTCTTAGACTCAGCCACTTGTGTTGTTTGGCATATAAAAGCAAATGTGGTTCAGGATACTTGCGATGAGATGCCCATATCCTTATATTTCATCCTCTGCTAACTGCAATTTCTCACATATTTTCAAAAAAATTCCTAGTAGTTAATACTTTTGATTTTAAAACATATTTTGCAATATAATTAACCATTAATGGAACAATTTTTTCCTAAGCTGCACACAGCAGAATCATTATAACAAGAATGGTTGCTATTAAGTCCTTATAAAACATGATGAAGAGGAAAGCAGACATGTCACCCTTTTATTAAAGGCTCTCAGCTAGGATAAGCAATGTTAATAACATTATTGGATAGAACAGGAATCACACATACAACTTTAATTAACAATAAAGAAGAATCAACACCCAATTCACCATGTACCAATCCAAAATGTTGTCTCTGAATGGGTGAGGTGCCATTGGACATACCACAAAACAAAATGCAAAGGCTTGAATGGATGTGACTCTCACATTAAAAACATTAATTTATAGGCCCCGTGAAGAGAGAAAGTTTTATCTGCTATACTGAACACTCAATGCATTTTTAAAAAATTGACTGTACGCTTCTCTCAGTGTATGGTCGCCTGCGACCATCAAAATATGAACTTTTAAAATATGTTTTATTACAGGACAACTGTAGCATTATTTGATCCTGTGTGCACTCATCCAGTTACCCTGCTGTATCTTCTGAGACTCGCTCAAATTCAAGTCTCCTGTGTCTTCATCTGTGCAATTTGGTTTTTAGCAACTTTGACTGAATATAAGAAAGTGGCTGGCTTGAAAAGTAGATGTTACAGGAGATACTTGGATGCTGCTAAACACAGCAGCCTGAAATGTCCTCTTATTCTGTGCTGCATAATATAAAATATGTAAAATGTTATCGTTGTCCTTCTGGTTTCCCAGTTCACTTCACGAATGCATCACCTGGAGGGAAACTCTTCCCAGGTCAACATTACAACCCTCATTTCCTGTCACCAGGAAGTTTGCAAGAGCTGCCCAGCATTGTAAACAACAGGACCGCTTGGAAATAACCACATCACAGGGTCGCCATAAGCAACTTGATGGCAAACAATAACAATGTATGTTACTGTGGGAGTTAGCAGGAGGAGAGACATGGCTGCATTTTTAATCAGTAACACAAGTTTCTTGTAATGTTTTTGTTCCAGCTGCCCAAGAGTTGCATTAAATAAGTGGCATATGATGTGTGGAACAGTATCTTGGGTTTAAATTAGCAGTCCACAATACTGAAGCACTTTCCTTTGTGGCTATGAAATCAACCCTGTTACATCAGCCACCAGTGAAAAATATAGCAAGGAGCAAAGTTGTTATAGGCAAATAAATAGAGAGTATTACCGATGATTACTTATGTACTGTAAGTCATATTAAAAGAAACTTGTGATACTGTAGTCACACAATATTCAACAGTAGGCATTTAGAAAGGTTAGAAATACAAGAACAGAATTTAACTGTCCCTAGAGAGGCAGTGGTAGTAGTCAGTGTTGGTATTGTTTGGCACAGAGTCATCCCACAGGCAGTGTCTGTCCTCATGCATAATAAATAGTTGCCCAGAAGCCTTCATTTTTCCAAAAGATGTTAGATAGACAGATAGATAGGCATGCACACACAGAAATACTAAACTTAAATTATATATTTAATTAGAAATATTCCTTTAAAATAAATTGGTAAGATTAAAGATCTATTAAAGATCTGTTTTTAAGTTACACAGAAAATGAAACTCTGCTAATTTCCCTTGAGATTTCTTCTTGGCTGTCGTGAAGGAGGCATTTGGTGTGAAGATGGATAGGTTAAGGACCTCCTACCAGTCAGGAAGACAGAGATCATGTGAACATAATTTTGGTCTAGTACTTAACATTCTAAGTTCCTCCAATTCATGTTGTGTGCAAACTTATGACAAACAACAGGGGGGAAAGTTTACAGTTGAAAATTTTAGAAGCCTCCAGAATAGTCATTGGTTGTTCTTCCAGGACAGATCAGGAGATGCACCACAAGGCCTAACATGTGGTAGATCTCAGGTCGCAACTGGTGAATCATTTGTGTTGAGTGCTGCTGAAGATGCTATAATCTGAGAGGAATGGA